>NC_044406.1:84700568-85020496 GCF_006542625.1 Nomascus leucogenys
CTTTTAAGCTAAACTTGTCCATTGTTATACTTGGTCACAGAAGTTTTTCTATGAAAACTTACAAAGTGGATGAAACTAGAACTTATTTAATTTGAATATGTATATTATACATATATAGGCACAAATGTATTTTAATTTGTACTTAATGTATTTGCATTTATAATTAATAAAAGTTCATTCCTATGTAAAATACTATGAATTTACAGAATCACCAGCAATGCCTTAAGTATATTATTTCTTCTGATCTTTTATTCCATTAAAATTATAACCTCTTTAAGCTGATGATCCATGCCAGCTACCACATTTTTTATCAGTTAGTACAGTGCTGACTATAGACAAGTAGGTACCTGCTGGGTTTAATCACATATATTGAACTTCAACTACATAGTTTAAGCAGTGTGGTCTTCTGTTATCGTAAAGTCGCAGCGATTTTCCAACACATTCATTTGATATTTTCATCCCTGTCAGCTCACAAATCCGCTCATACTTTGACAGCATTATGCTTTGTTAAGAAAGGAAAGCAGGAGATATCCTTTGTATTTCAAATATATTAGGTTGACATGTGAGCCATGGCCGAACCTGATTAAAGGTGAGGGGATGTGAATGTAGAAAGAAGAATTCACAAGCAGAGAAGTAAGTGCTTTGGGAGGGTGGGGTCAGGACGGGTAGTAGATGGGAGGAAAAGCACCTAGCCATAAGCTAAGGCATGTTTCAGAGGAAGGCAGTGCTGAGTTTTTCTCTTACCCTATTTTTTATAATCTCCCCTTATAATAGTTAGCCACCCTCAATCTAAGTAATCTTCCATAAGGTGGTTTTTTTGAGGATTATATCAACATATGTGTATGTGTGTGTATGTATATATGTGTGTGTGTGCATGTGTGTATCTGAACATAAAAACTGATAATACATTTCTTATAAAAATAACTTGCTTTATCATGTTGTATAGCTTAAATTGCTTTTATTCCATATATATGTATGGAGTATATGTATACATGCATATATACATGTACGCATGTATCTCTATGTATATGTGTGTATCTGTGTCTTTTTATTAATATTTGCCAATGGCATAATTCTACACTCCAGTCTCTCAAGCAAGCATTTATGTAAAGCTTGATCCAGGGATAGTTCTTTCTTTACATCATGTTCCTTGCTTCTTTATTAAAGCAATTTCTATTTTTCCTTCTTTCCTGATCTCCCGCAATGTTCTAGTTCTTGTGAAATATTAGTTTTCTCAGTGCTGAAGTTGAAACCTTTCCATATACCAACTGCTGTTTTCAGCTCTGATTTCAACCAGGGCTTGGTGGAGGAGTAGGATAGGGAAACTTCCTGAAACCTTGTTGATATTAATAGCAACTTAATCCTTTGGCTTCTCAGATTTCGATGGACTGTACATTCATGCTCTTATCTTTGAATTATCTGACACTTTTTCAGCCATGAAGAAATCAGAATATATGGTCTGTTGTATTTCCTTTCTAAATACTTTTTAAAAGTTACCTACTTTTAAAAGAGCTAGACCAAGTACAGTAAAAGTATACACCTTTTCATTTTGGGGATGGAGGAGCCAAGATGGCCAAACAGAAACAGCTCCAGTCTGCGGCTCCCAACGAGACAAATGCAGAAGGGAGGTAGCTAGTTGATCTCACTGGGACTGGTTAGACAGTGGGTGCAACCCAAAGAGAGTGAGCAGAAGCTGGATGGGGCGTCGCTTCTACCAGGAAGTGCAAGGAGCCAGGGACTTCCCTCCCCTAGCCAAGGGAAGCGGTGAGGGGCTGTGCTACCCGCCCCAGATACTACGCTTTTCCCACGAATTTTTGCAATCTGCAGATCAGGAGATTCTCTCATATGCCTACACTACCAGGGCCCTGGGTCTCAAGCACAAAACTGGGCAGCTGTTTGGGCAGGCACCCAGCTAGCTGCGGGAGTTGTTTTTGTACCCCGGCGGTGCCTGGAACCCCAGTGAAACAGGAGAACCATCCACACCCCTGGAAAGGTGGCTGAAGCCAGGGAGCCAAGTGGTCTCGCTCAGCAGGTCCCATTCCCACGGAGCTCAGCAAGCTAAGAACCACTGGCTTGACATTCTCGCTGCCAGCAGAGCAGTCTGGAGTCGACCTGGGATGGTCAAGCTTGGTGATAGGTAGGGTCATCCGCCATTACTGAGGTTTTAGTAGGTGGTTTCCCCTGACAGTGCTGAAACTGACAGGTTTGGACTGGGCGGAATTCATCACAGCGTGGCAAAGCAGCTGTGGCCAGACTGCTTCTCTAGATTCCTACTCAGGGGCAGGGCCTCTCTGAAGGAAATGCCACAGCCCCAGTCAGGGGCTTACAGATAAAACTCTTATGTTCCTGGGACAGAGCACCTGTGGGGAGGGATGGCTGCAGGCGCAGCTTCAGTGGACTTAATCTTTCCTGCCTGCCGGCTTCGAAGACAGCAGCTGATCCTGATAAGGGGGTTCTCCCAGCACAGCACACCAGCTCTGGTAAGGCTCAGTCGGCCTCCTCAGGTGGGTCCATGACCCCCATGCCTCCTGACTGGGAGAGACCTCCCAACAGGGGTTGACAAATACCTCATACAGGAGAGCTGCAGCTGGCATCAGGCCGGTGCCCCTCTGGGATGAAAATTCCAGAGGAAGGAGCATATAACAGTCTTTGCTGTTCTGCAGCCTCCACTGGTGATACCCAGGTGAACAGGGTCTGGAGTGGATCTCCAGCAAACTCCAGCAGAACTGCAGAAGAGAGGCCTGTTAGAAGAAAAACTAACAGAAAGCAACAACAACATCAACAAGAAAGACCCCCCACACAAAAACCCCATCCAAAGGTCATCAGCCTCAAAGATCAAAGGTAGATAAATCCACGAAGATGAGGAAAAACCAGCGCAAAAACTCTGAAAATTCCGAACACCAGAATGCCTCTTCTCCTCCAAATGATCGCAACACCTCTCCAGCAAGGGCACAAAACTGGACGGAGGATGAGATTGACGAATTGACAGAAGTAGACTGCAGAAGGTGGGCAATAACAAACTTCTCTGAGCTAAAGGATCATGTTCTAACCCAATGCAAGGAAGCTAAGAACCTTGATAAAAGGTTACAGGAACTGCTAACTAGAATAACCAGTTTAAAGATGAACATAAATGACCTGATGGAGCTGAAAAACACAGCACAAAATCTTTGTGAAGCATGCACAAGGATCAATAGCTGAATCGATCAAGCAGAAGAAAGGATATCAGAGACTGAAGACCACCTTGCTGAAATTAGGTGTGCAGACAAGATTGGAGAAAATAGAATGAAAAGGAATGAACAAACCCTCCAAGAAATGTGGCATTATGTGAAAAGACCAACTACGATTGTTTGGTATACCTGAAAGTGACGTGGAGAATGGAACCAAGTTGGAAAACACACTTCAGGATATTATTCAGGAGAACATCCCCAACCTAGCAAGACAGGCCAACATTCAAATTCAGGAAATACAGAGAACACCACTAAGATACTCCATGAGAAGATCAACCCCAAGACAAATAATCATCAGATTCTCCAAGGTTGAAATGAAAGAAAAACTGTTAAGGGCAGCCAGAGAGAAAGGTTAGGTCACCTACAAAGGGAAGCCCATCAGACTAACAGCAGATCTTTCTACAGAAACCCTACAAGCCAGAAAAGAGTGGGGGCCAATATTCAACATTCTTAAAGAATTTTCATCCCAGAATTTCATATCCAACCAAACTAAGCTTCATAAGTGAAGGAGAAATAAAATCCTTTCCAGACAAGCAAATGCTGAGGCATTTTGTCACCACCAGGCCTGCTTTGCAAGAGCTCCTGAAGGAAGCACTAAATATAGAAAGGGAAAACCGGTACCAGCCACTGCAAAAACGTACCAAAATATAAAGACCAATAACACTATGAAGAATCTGCATCAACTAATGCGCAAAATAACCAGCTAGCGTCATGATGACAGGATCAAATTCGCACAAAACAGTATTAACCTTAAATGTAAATGGGCTAAATGCCCCAATTAAAAGACACAGACTGGCAAATTGGATAAAGAGTGAAGACACATCGGTGTGCTGTATTCAGGAGACCCATCTCACATGCAAAGACACACATAGGCTCAAAATAAAGGGATGGAGGAATATTTACCAAGCAAATGGAAAGCAAAAAAAAAAGCAGAGATTGCAATCCTTGTCTCTGATAAAACAGACTTTTAAACCAACAAAGATCAAAAAAGACAAAGGAGGGTACTACATAATGGTATAGGGATCAATGCAACAAGAAGAGCTAACTATCCTAAATACATATGCACTCAATACAGGAGCAACCGGACTCATCAAACAAGTTCTTAGAGACCTATAAAGAAACTTAGACTCACACACAATGATAGTGGGAGACTTTAACACCCCACTGTCAATGTTTGACAGATTAACAAGACAGAAAATTAACAAGGATATTCAGGACTCAAACTCAGCTCTGGATCAAGTGGACCTAATAGACATCTACAGAACTCTTGACCCCAGATCAACAGAATATACGTTCTTCTCAGCACTTATTCTAAAATGGACCACATAATTGGAAGTAAAACACTCCTCAGCAAATGCAAAAGAATGGAAATCATAACAAGTCTCTCCGACCACAGTGCAATCAAATTAGAACTCAGGATTAAGAAACTCACTCAAAGTCACACAACTACATGGAAATCGTACAACCTCCTGAATGACCCCTGGGTATATAACAAAATTAAGGCAGAAATCAAGAAGTTCTTTGAAACCAATGAGAACAAAGAGACAATGTACCAGAATCTCTGGGACACAGCTAAAGCAGTGTTAAGAGGGAAATTTATAGCACTAAGTGCCCACATCAGAAAGATGGGAAGATCCCAAATCGAAACCCTAACATCACAATTAAAAGAACTAGAGAAGCAAGAGCAAACAAATTGAAAAGCTAGCAGAAGACAAGAAATAACTAAGATGAGAGCAGAAATGAAGGAGATACATGAAAAACCCTTCAAAAAATCAATGAATCCAGGAGCTGGTTTTCTGAAAAGATTATCAAAATAGATGGACTGCTAGCCAGACTAATAAAGAAGAAAAGAGAGAAGAATCAAATAGACACAATAAAAAAATGATAAAGGTGATATCACCACTGGTCCCACAGAAATACAAACTACCATCAGAGAATACTATAAACACCTCTACACAAATAAACTAGAAAATCTAGAAGAAATAGATAAGTTCCCGGACACATGCACCATCCCAAGACTAAACCAGGAAGAAGTCGAATCCCTGAATAGACCAATACCAAGTTCTGAAATTGAGGCAGTAATTAATAGCATACCAACAAAAAAAGCCCCAAACCAGATGGATTCACAGCTGAATTCTACCAGAGGTACAAAGAGGAGCTGGTACCATTCCTTCTGAAACTATTCCAAACAACTGAAAAAGAGGGACTCCTCCCTAACTCATATTATGAGGCCAGCATGATCCTGATACCAAAACGTAGCAGAGACACAACAACAAAAAAAAGAAAACTTCAGGCCAATATCCCTAGTGAACATCGATGCAGAAATCCTCAATAAAATATTGGCAAACTGAATCCAGCAGCACATGAAAAAGCTTATCTACCATGATCCAGTTGGCTTCACCCCTGGGATATGCAAATCAGTAAATGTAATCCATCACATAAACAGAACCAATGACAAAAGCCACATGATCATCTCAATAGATGTAGAAAAGGCCTTCAATAAAATTCAACATCCTTTCATGTTAAAAACTCTCAATAAACTAGACATTGATTGAACATATCACAAAATAGTAAGAGGCAATTATGACAAACCCATAGCCAATATCATACTGAATGGGCAATAGCTGGAAGCATTCTTTTTGAAAACCTGCACAAGACAAGGATGCCCTCTCTCACCACTCCTATTCAACATAGTATTCGAAGTTCTGGCCAGGGCAATCAGGCAGGAGAAAGAAATAAAGGGTATTCAAATAGGAAGAGAGGAAGTCAAATTGTCTCTGTTTGCAGATGACATGATTCTATTTAGAAAACCCCATCGTCTCAGCCCCAAAACTCCTTAAGCTGATAAACAACTTCAGCAAAGTCTCAGGATACAAAATCAATGTGTAAAAATCACAAGCATTTCTATACAGCAATAATAGACAAACAGAGAGCCAAATCATGAATGAACTCCCATTCACAATTGCTACAAAGATAATAAAATACCCAGGAATACAACTTACAAGGAATGTGAAAGACCTCTTCAAGGAGAACTACAAACCACTGCCCAAGGAAATAAGAGAAGACACAAACAAATGGGAAAACAGCCCATGCTCATGGATAGGAAGAATCAATATTGTCAAAATGGCCATACTGCCCAAAGTAATGTATGGATTCAGTGCTATTCTCATCAAGCTACCATTGACTTTCTTCACAGAATTGGAAAAAAAAAAACTACTTTAAATTTCATATGGAACCAAAAAAGAGCTTGTATAGCCAAGACAATCCTGAGCAAAAAGAACAAAGCTGGAGGTATCACACTACCTGACTTTAAATTATACTACAAGGCTGTAATAACCAAAACAGCATGATACTGGTACCAAAACAGACATATAGACTGATGCAACAGAACAGAGACCTCAGAATATAACACCACACATCTAAAACCATCTGATCTTCAACAAACCTGACAAAAAAAAGCAATGGGGGAATGATTCCCTATTTAATAAATGATGCTTGGAAAACTGGCTAGCCATATGCCGAAAACAGAAACTGGACCCCTTCCTTACACCTTATACAAAAATTAACTCAAGATGTATTAAAGACTTAAACGTAAATCCCAAAACCATAAAAACTGTAGAAGAAAACCTAAGCAATACCATTCAGGACATAGGCATGGGCAAAGACTTCCTGACTAAACTGCCAAAAGCAATGGCAACAAAAGTGAAAATTGACAAATGGGATCTAATTAAACTAAAGAGCTTCTGCACAGCAAAAGAAACTAGCATCAGAGTGAATAGGCAACCTAGAGAATGGAAGAATATTTTTGCATTCTACCCATCTGACAAAGGTCTAATATCCAGAATCTACAAGGAACTTAAGCATATTTACAAGAAAAAAAAAATCAAAAAGTAGGCAAAGGATATGAGCAGACCTTTCTCAAAAGAAATGTGGCCAACAGACATATGAAATAAAGCTCATCATCACTGGTCATTAGAGAAATGCAAAACCACAATGAGATACCATCTCATGCCAGTCAGAATGGTGATTATTAAAAAGTCAGCAAACAGTAGATGCTGGTGAGGCTGTGGAGAAATAGGAATTATTTTACACTATTGGTGGGAATGTAAATTAGTTCAACCATTGTGGAAGACAGTGTGGCGATTCCTCAAGGATCCAGAACCAGAAATACCATTTGACCCAGCAATCTCATTACTGGGTATACACCCAAAGGATTATAAATCATTCTATTATAAAGACACATGCACAGGTATGTTTATTGCAGCACTATTTACAGTAGCAAAGACCTGGAACCAACCCAAATGCCCATCAATTATAGAATAGATAAAGAAAACGTGACACATTTCCACCACGGAATACCATACAGCCATGAAAAAGAATGAGATCATGTCCTTTGCAGGGACATGGATGAAGCTGTAAGCCATCATTCTCAGCAAAGTAACACAAGAACAGAAAACCAAACACCACATGTTTTCACTCATAAGTGAGGGTTGAACAATGAGAACACATGGATACAGGGAGGGGACCAACACACACTAGGGCCTGTCATGGGGTCAGAGTCAAGGGGAGGGAGAGCATTAGGACGAATACCTAATGCATGCAGGGCATAAAACCTAGATGATGGGTTGATGGGTGCAGCAAACCACCATGGCACATGTATACCTATGTAACAAACCTGCACATTCTGCACGTGTATCCCAGAACTTAAAGTAAAAACAAACAAACAAAAAAAGTATACACCTTTTTATCAGCATTCTTTAACTCTGTCTCTTCCAAGCTACTTCTAAAAACGACATGTTGTAAAAAGACAAATTTATTTAAATATTGGAATGATTGTGAATATAGTTATCATGAGGTCCTAAAATGCTGTTTCATTTTCATTATGGAGGTTACTAGGGAAAATGGATACTTATGTCATAGGATCTTTTACATTGAAAGACTTGGATCATACATGAAAACATATATAGAGGCATACCTAATGCATATAATCAGATGATCAATTTATAATATCCTTATATCTTAGTCATATCTATTGTAATGCTGAATGATAATTAAACATTCATTTAGCATTTGACGCATCTTACGCTCTGCTGAGGTTATGCTAAAAGAAATTTTTTTAAAATTGATGAAGATAGTATGTTTGACAGAAAAAATCAGTATGAGTGTACCTATCAAGGGGCAGGCAATGCTTTTAAAATGCTATGGGTCAGGAACACTCAGGCATATATACTTGTGACACATTAAAAGCATCCTTTCCAGTAATAATATCGTTTGGCAGAATTATTTTAATGGCCTGTGACCCTGTTTCTATAATTCTATTACCAATTACCTTGACTCTACTTTCAAAAGATGCTTTAAGTTTTAGATTCTGGTATTCTAATCTCAGTATCTCATAGTGACCTCCTGTTATCTACTCACTTGCTACTGCCACTGTCATGGACCGTGAATTGAACCTACTGTTATCTTATGGAATTTTGGCACTCTTTCTTTCTTTCTTTCTTTCTTTTTTTTTTTTTTTTTTTTTTTTTTTGAGATGGAGTCTCGCTCTCTCACCCAGGCTGGAGTGCAGTGGCGCAATCTCGGCTCGCTGCAAGCTCCGCCTCCCGGGTTCACGCCATTCTCCTGCCTCAGCCTCTCCGAGTAGCTGGGACTACAGGCGCCCGCCACCACGCCCGGCTAATTTTTTTTGTATTTTTAGTAGAGACGGGGTTTCACCGTGGTCTCGATCTCCTGACCTCGTGATCCGCCCGCCTCGGCCTCCCAAAGTGCTGGGATTACAAGCGTGAGCCACCGCGCCCGGCCAGGCGCTCTTTCTAATCAATCCTTTATCATGCTGACAGTATCTTTATTGTTGTTTTTGGCTAAATTAATAGCTAAACTAGGTATTTGCATGTTTTATCTAATCGCTTATGAAGAAAGTACTTTACCAATATATTGAAAAATGTTACCAGTAATATAGCTTTAATGCCATGTAAGAATGTTTACAGCCTTCAGTTGAAGCACTTCAATATTTTAAACCCAAGTTAGATTGAAAGTACTCATTCAGCAAGCATTTTAGGGATTTTATGAACATCTTTTAAGATCATCTATGGGACGTTTGTAACAACAGTAATCACAAGAATGGTGATGATGATGATGATGGCAGCTCACATTTATTAAGCTCATAGTATATGTCAGACTCTATTCTAAGGACTTTACATGAATTAATTCATTTAATCTTTACCAGAACCTTATGAGGTAAGAACCATCCAATTTTAGAGATGTAAATACTGAGGTACTAAGCAGTGAAGTGACACACCCAAAGTTAGAAAATTAGGAAGTGTCAGAGCCAGAATTGGACCCCCACTTTTTTTCATGCCTCTGATTGAGATGGTAAGATTTTGTGTTACCTTCTGCCCAGTATTTGATTAATAAACCTTATGGAGCTTCACAAAAGTAATATTTTCATTAAGTGTTGCTTGTCAGTCATGATCCATATATGCAGAGGACTAAAGGGTGTGCAATGATGATTGATTTTCATACTGAAATTCTGTCTTTTATTTTGTCGAATGAAGAAATTTGTCACAAGAGTGAATCGGGACCAGGTGCAGCAGCTCGCGCCTGTAATCCCAGCATTTTGGAATGCCGTGGTGGGTGGATCACGAGGTCAGGAGTTCGAGACCAGCCTGGCCAACATGGTGAAACCCTGTCTCTACTAAAAATAGAAAAATTTCCCAGGCATGGTGGGGCGCATCTGTAATCCCAGCTACTCAGGAGGCTGAGGCAGGAGAGTCACTTGAACCCGGGAGGCAGAGGTTGCAGTGAGCTGAGATCATGCCATTGCACTCCAGCTTCAGTGACATAGTGAGACTCTGTCTCCCCCCTGCAGAAAAGAAAAGTGAATCAGCATGGAAATGAAAACATTCTAGTGTCTTTTCTTGTAATTATTTTTTATATCCATCCATCCATCTGGAACTCACTGCGTGACCAATACTGTAATAAGTGATAAGAATATAATAGTAAACAAGACATGGTCCCTTTTTCAAAAAACATAATTGAACTCAGGAAGAGAATAGAAACCCATTTATCCTTGTTGACTATATATTCACCTGCCAGAAGGCAGATTAACTCTGAAGGAGTCAACCAGTTCTGCAATTCAGATTGTAAGAATAAATTTTACTTCAAAATAGAATTTAATTTGCTTAATTTGTTTCAGTCTGTTTTCAGATTAACTTGGATCTAATTAATGCATTAGCTACTATTAGATAAAGCGTGCTTTTCTGTGTTTGCTACTTTTGCCAAAAGGGAATGACTGACAAAATCCTGTATAAATTTAAGGTAGAAAATAGTCTATTTTCTGTGGCAATATATCTTTAGAAAGGAATGTATAGACTTTCTGGGTGTTTTGAGATAATAAAATATTCTAACAAATGTTCTTACAAAAAATATCTTTTGAGTAGGATGTTCATTCTGTTGGCCCAGAATTGAGTGGACTATTATGTAAGCCTTTGCATTATTTCAATTTTTATCATTTATTTTTTAAACAACATTAAGGCAACAAAAGGATGTTTCTGATATCCCTTTCCCAGTAATGTAAGGCAGTGTTGAGGGGATTTTTTTTGTCATTATTTTAAGGTTTTTTCCTCAGTCTTTATCAATAGGTAATGTTTATAGGTCTTCATTTGCATTTATTACACTTAACTTTTTAAAGTATGATACTCTTTCTATGTTGCTACCCTTACTACATAATCATTTCTAATTATTATGTAATCCTGACTCAAATTGATGTACCAAACATCATCAATCAGTCTTCTATAGAGCACAAAGACCTCAAACCTTTCATTATTAAACATAACTTTACATTTTCTGTCTTTATGTATCTTTTATCTCCTCCCTTTGATTATTTCCTTTTAGATGTACCAAGATCTATAAACATTTTTCTACTCTTCAATTTTCTAGAAAAATTGTTTTCCAGGAAGATTGTATCAATGTATACAATCATCAGGAATAAATAAGCATATGAGTTTCATCATAGCCTCAAAAACAGTAGTTTTATGTATTTTATGTTACTCTGACTTCCAAAGAGGGATAGCAAGAACTGCTCATAAAAACAAGCAAATGTCCAAATTCAATAAAATGTAAAAGTAAAAATGAGACATTTTAAAAAATTATGCCAATACATATAAAGTGGTAAGCTTTTTGTTATAACTTAAATTCCTATGACTCTGAATGAAAAATATTTTCCTTTTTTTAATTAAGTTTGTCACTTCATTTGTGAATCGACTTCATATGTCCTTTGTCTATTGATTAAGATCAAATGTTTAACACTTTAGCTTGAATTCTTTATATAACAAATATTTGTTGCAAATGTTTTCCTATTCTGTTTATTTTAATTACATTTAATTATAATTATCAAGAATTGTAACTATCACTTGACCTCTTTGTATGTTGAAATAGTAAGGTACTTTAAACTTCTCACTTAATTTTTAAGTGAGCTAATTGTTTTGGAATCATATATTAATTGAGTCTATCAGAACTGATGCTCCATAGTAACTGCATTTTATTGTTAGGACCATTTATAATCCTCTTCTTAATGATTTTGACGGAAATCACTTCTTAATTAGTGTAGCTTTTAGTATATCTTTTGGACATGTCACCTTTACTTTCATTTCTGTTATAGGAAAATGTCTTGTGTTAAGTACATACCCGAAGCTAGAAATTTCTCAGTTTAAAAAATGTATTCTCTATTTTGTTTTATCCAGCATTGTATTTTCCCTGGCTTTGTTCGTTCTGCTGTTTCACAAACACTGTGTGTTTTTATGTGGTTATAACAATGATGAGACATTGACTTATGGAATTAACATAGACACATGGAAAATATTTTATGGTACTGACATAAAAAGAAACCAGTTTTGGGCCATGATTGAGACCGGGAGCTACTGAGGTTCAACAGTTTCTAGTCCACAGAGTGCCATTTTGTCCCAAATGATTGATGACATTCTCTTGCCCTATTCTCCACAGATTATAAGAACACTATTGCAACCTAGAGCTTCTGTAGATACCCGCTTCATTAAGCATGATCTCAAAATGTCATTTAATTTATTTCTTAGATTGAACGTCTCATTATACTTTGATGAGGCCAGGAGCTACTTTGGGCTGGACTTGTTATGAAGCACTCTTATCTTAAAATTTTGTTCTGTCCCTGTTGGCAAAGGAAATGGACATGACAGTGAAATCAATGCACAGTGCACTTTATCTTTGACAAACTGAAATATTGTTTTGCTAAAATAGGCCCATGGGGTAGGGAGATTAAAATCACACATAAAGTAGATCAGCATAAAGAGTGAATATACAAACTTATACAGTCTTTGGTATAATTTTATTTTGTTTAAACCCACTTTGCCCCATTTGGACAAACATAACACATCTACTTAATTAAACAAGTTACTGATCTCCCTCAGCCTCATTTGAAAAGAAACGTTTTCTTCTTTTTAGTTATAAGAAGTGAATATATATAAGATGAAGTGAGGGCATGAGTAATGTTCTATCAATTTTTAGTAAGAGGTATGTCTCAATGGTTGTGTTGCTCACCTTATGGAACAGGTTGTGTCAAAAGAAGAAAAAAAAACTAATAGTGTTTGTATTTTCCCTTTAGTTTCCATTGTAGCGTCAGGAGCATAGTCATAGATTGGTATAGGCGAGAGGGGGAGAAAAGGAGGTGATTCCTTCAGTAGACCAAAGTGAAAACAACATTCCTTACAAAAAAGGAATTTAGACATTGGCCAGCCCTAGGTCATGCTGGGCATTGGAGTATAATTTTTTGATGCTTCCTTAGGTTTGGAATCACCATCTTGCAACTGATTTTTCTCTCGTGGCTCCTGCATCCTGCCACGTTGCCACACGGCACACTTAGAACATGAGTTCCACCCCTGTGTATGCTTCCCTTGATTCCGCACCAGAATTTGCCAGCTCTTCTTTGATCTTTCCTGAGTCTTTATACAGCATATTAGAGAGCTGCTCTGCAGTCTAACTGTAAGTCAGTAGTGTCATCTAGCATATTTTTTACTGTTGCCTAAGATGTCTTGGATTTGAAGGTTCTCACTTTGTTAACTGCCAGTTTGCTACCTAATCAAATTTGCAACTTTGAAGATTGCCCTTGTGTACAGGGTTAATGTCAGAATTTTAGTATTAAAAAGAAACGACTAAGAAAATCACAAAACAGATACCTATAAATAAAACAATTTGCCTAAAGGATTATCAGCCTACCTCCAGGTCTGATAACAGGGTAAGAAAAGAAAATCTGAGACCATTTCAATATGTACTTAGCTAATATCTTGAGATTCCACCTTTCCATGGAATGATAAATTTTAGTTCTAAAATCATTCAGAATTATTAATGTTATTTGAGACAATATGGTATGCTCTTCTTTATTATACCTTCCATTGAAAATAAAATAACCCTTCAGCATCTAAAATGTCACTTGAATTAACACTGTGCAATAGCAATAGGAGTAGATAAAACTGTCAGAAAATGACTGGGCAGTGAGACAATTATTGCAGTTTATTTTATCAATATTTCAGAGCATGTAAAAGTAAGTAATGATTTTGAGTCTCCATTTTGTGGGTTATTTGAGAGAAAGATACGTTAGAACCTTTCAGTTTGTGTTTTTGGTATAATCATAAGCTGCATGATTTGCGATGCCCTGATTTTGGTTCTACCTCGTTTAAATAGCTTAGTTTATTTTTTATCATATTAATTTTAATGTAGCCTCAACCAAGATCCTATTCTTACCTTACTCACTAAGAAACTGTATAGTATTAAATAATGTGAATCCTAGGGTTTTTTTTTTTTTTTTTTTTTTTTTTCCGAATTGTGGTTGCTAAAAGATAAAAGCAGTGTTGGGTGAGTCAGGTCATCCATGGGATTTAGTCATAGAAGGACCTGATTTTTATTTCTTCCTCTGCAAGTAACCAGTTATGTGATATTAGACATGTTTATAACTTCTTGAGACATTAGTCTCCTCCCATAAAATAACTGTAATTGTCAGAATTGTTCTATTTAGAGTGTTGCTAAAATTAAATGAGGCAATCTGCATAAAAACCGTGCTTTTTGCATACTCAGGAATATGTGATTTATCACATTTATGTAGCTTTTAAAATTTGTATGTAAGAAGTCATTGGTTAAATAATTGCAGTTTTGGATATTTTTATCATTATACAATCATTATTATGGTTTAATTTTGTATATATGCTTTAAAGGAATGGATGATATGTGTAGAAAATGCAGTTTCAGTTCATGGAACTTAAAATTGTTCTTAAAATGTGGAATTCACATGAAGATTTGATAATAGATCAATGTTCTGTTCTCTATAGAAATTACATCAGTATAGGGAAAGGAATTGCACTTGTTTTTCTTGTTTGAGCATATGAACTTTAACAAGGCAACCTGAGACTAATTTCTAAGATATGAGATGAAAATGTGTTAAAATAATAGACATATTTCAGACTCTGACTTCAGTTGAAAACATAGATCCCATTTTTATTTCTCCAAACCAGAGGAGGAAAGACTGCTTCTTTCCTGTTTCTTTCCTTTTCTATGCTATTCATCATAGCCTCTTAAAAATGCTTCTGTTTTCACTTGTTCCAAGATTAAGAAATGTGTTTTCATTGAAATGTTAAAATATGCAGTGTGTCACATTTTGGTGTTAATATCATCAAGACAAACAACTAAGCCAGTTCTTTATTTCCTGTCAAATTGCCATTAGTTACCAAAGCCAACTAAATACTATTTTATGTCATGTTTTAGAATTGTGCTTTGCTTTATCAGATACTAAGATGCAGCATACTGGTTTGCATCTCTTAGCAATGTTTCCAGAACCGTAACTGTATTAAATATTAGTAAAGGGCTGAATGTACTTAAGCAATATACAAATGTACTCTTGATTTACGGCAGAGAATTTTGTTAAAGTGGTTGTATTTTCATTTTTATAGATTCAATAGATAAACAGTTATTAAACATCTGTATATCAGACGCTTTGAGAGTACAGATAATTTTGTGTAGTACCTGCCATTCAGTATCCTACATGTAGTAAGGGAAGCAGAAATCTGAAGAAGTAAATTACCATACAGCATATTCACTCATATCAATATTAACCTCAGTGCAATGGAGTACAGTGGACATAGCAACCACCTCTGCCTGTTCAAGTCCAGGAAATCTTTACTGAGCAGCTGGTTTTAATCTTGATCTTTGAGGATGAGTAGGAAATTGCCCAGTAAAAAAGAAAGTGTAAGGGCGGGGAATTGCATGTGCAGAAAATGGGAGTAATGAAAGGACCCTAACATCCATATACTAGGGAGTAGCTAATTATAGGGGCATAAAATCAAATCGCTGCTACTTGATAACTTGAAGACCAATCTTCTGTTCTGACATTCCATAGATCAAACTTATATAATTGTCTAATTTGAAATTGTACAATTGTATAATTTGAAAATGACATATTTTCTATGAAAAGTAAGAAGAAAAACTATTTGTCTTATCTGTGTGTGCATGTATGTATAGTGTTAAAAGTTGTAATGTGAACAGGTCATGGTGGCACGCACCTCTACTCCCACCTACTCAGGAGGCTAAGGCGGGAAGACTGCCTGAGCCCAGGATTTTGAGGCCACAGTGAGCTACAATTGTGACACTGTACCCTAGCCTGGACAAGAGATCTCATCTCTAAAAATTTAAAAAAAAAAAAAAAAAAAAAAAAAGTTGTAATGTCTTCATATTTAAAATTTTCTTAGAAACTTCCTTTAAAAAATAAATGGGTCCTGGCTGGGCGTGGTGGCTCATGCCCTGTAATCCCAGCGCTTTTGGAGGCCAAAGTGGGTGGATCACCTGAGGTCGGGAGTTCAAGACCAGCCTGACCTGACCAACATGGAGAAACCCTGTCTCTACTAAAAATACAAAATTAGGCGGGCATGGTGGCACATGCCTGTAATCCCAGCTACTCAGGAGGCTGAGGCAGGAGAATTGCTTGAACCCGGGAAGCGGAGGTTGGGGTAAGCTGAGACCGCACCATTGTGCTCCAGCCTGGGCAACAAGAGCAAAACTCCGTCTCAAATTAAAAAAAAAAAAGAAGATCCTAAATTGTAAAATGACGATTATAAACTTGAGTATTGATTTTCTGTTTTCCTTGAGTTAGACGAGTTTTTGTCTGACAATAATAGGTACAGTTTAGATAAGAAGTGCTTAACTTGGTCAAATTTTAGAAATTCCAGTAATGAAAATGATGGAGTTGGTTTAGTCTCCTTATTATAATCTTGCTTAAGAAAAAAATCCCCTGGTATTCAGTTTATATATAGCATGCAATCTAGATGAATAGGTTTAGGTTTTGTTTGGTTTTTAATAACAACATGCATAAAGGAAACATAATGATCTCATCAAATCTGTCTCCTTCTGAGAGACAGTAGCCTACTGGTCTGCCTCTCAGGATCCTTCTAATATAGTTTTCTTGGATATTAGGTAGTTTTGTTTCATTGAATCTCAGCAGTTTATTGCTTTAGAGACTTTTTACTGAGTTGGGTCAACGTTCCACATTGAGGAGATTTTTCTGTCTAGTCATGCAAGAATTCAACTGTTATTAACAGTGATATGAATCATTCATGTACACTAAGAAGGAAATAAGTTCCAGTTGTTTCAAAAACTGTTAATTTCTAGTTCTAACCATCGGTAGCTTTGTGAAGTGAATCATATCACTGTCTGTGGAAAAGAGAAATGGGAATTAAGTTCTTTGCTCACCATCAGCCATGTCATTATTGAAGATGAAAGCTAAGGAGATAAATCCTCCACTTAGTTTTCTGTCATTTATCCAATAGGCCTTCATATGCCCCTTTAGCCATGAGATTGCAAGGTGGTGTGTGAACCTCTGTACTTTATATTAAAGTCTGTTAGAGAAATAATGGGAGTTTGGCTACTTGTTTGTGCCATTAAGACAGCTGCTACCCTCTGTTTCCTAAGTTAATTACATTCCAGTAGTCGAAAAAAAATGCATTTGCCTATATAGACACCAATGAATATAAACATATCGTTCATACACTTACAGAGAACGTACATGTACTGTTGAGAGTGAGGAAAAATTGTACTTTATCGCTCACATACTTTAAAATGCTTTGTTTCTAAAGATACAAGTGTGAAATTGATCCAGTATGTTCAGCAATCAAATATTGAGATCAAAATTGCTCTATTTCCTTTATTCGTGTGTCCGTTAACAACCCTTTCTGATAATGTCAGAGACTTATTCACTGGCCTGAACTGTCGAAAGAATTTTAAACTAACAGCTGATGTATCAGTCTAAGGACTGGTAGATTTACTTGAGAAATATTATATATGGTGTTTCTTAGCTGTAAAAAACTATGTATCCTATTATGTAAATACAGATAGTATTGAGGCCTTTGAGGCCTCAATTAATGAATCTTCTGTGGGAAACATCTTTTAAAATGATGGTGACTGTTGAAGATATTTCTTATACAAAGGAATGTCATATGGATTGTACATAAAATTGTTAACTCGTACTACACATTTTCTTCGTTTTTATTCTTCATTATTTTTGAGCCAGTGTCTCTGTCTGTTGCCCAGGCTGGAGTACAGTGGTGTGATCACAACTCACTGTAGCCTCAACCTCCTGGGCTCAAGGGATCCTCCCACCTCAGCCTCCTGAGTAGCTAGGACCACAGATGTGCACCACCATGCCTGGCTAATTTTTTTTTTTAATTTTTACTTTTTGTAGAAACTGGGTCTCCCTATGTTGCCCAGGCTGGTCTCGAGTTCCTGGGCTCAAGTGATCTTCCCGCCTTGGCCTCCCAAAGTGTTGAGATTGCAGGCATGAGCCACAGCACTGGGCCATATTTTCTTTAAGAAAGCAGTATATTTTTGTTAAGAGAAGAAGGGGGTATATAGGAAAGAAGAATCAGCACGTAACATTTGTATGATCCTGACAGAAGAATTACGTGATATAGGTAAAATATACCCATCCATTAAGCCCCATCTCAAATGCTGGCCCTTCATTGGCAATACTCCTAGTGGGGGCAACAGTATTTTCTTTTGAAATGTCAAACACTTTTATTGTGATTCTGCTGTGGCACTTAACGATTTTCCGCCTTGAACTATGTGTTTGCTTGCCTTGTCTCAACTACTGTATTAGAGTCTAATTTCAGGAAGGAGGAATGTGGAGAAATGTAGGACAGAAACTTCTGCCATACCTAACATAGTATTTCTGTCACATAGTAAACACTTAGTAACTACGTATGGAATTGAATTTAATAATATTAACTGGTTTAACATGAAAAAAATATGCTATAGTGTGAGTTAAAGAAGCTAAGAAGGACAGAAATAAAATAGAAGGAGAAATATATTTGATGTAGGTCTTCCAAGTTGCAATAAAAAGAGCTGGAATTATGCCCATCACCATTACCTTCCCTGTGCCACTCTTGTGTTTATCAGTACAGAGGGTCAAGGCCACATTTAAAACTATGGGACTGTTGCGTCTCACTTCAAATTCATCTGGTTTCCTTGGGCTGAATGGGAAAGACTGGTAGTTTAACTCACTGTCATACAAACTCCAACCCCTACTTAACTCCATTGGTCCCCTGCTTTGGAAGCTCACCTGCTGCAGTAAGAAAGGAAAAACTGTGCCTCTGTTCCCCAGTTTTTTGTAGATACTTAACCTGCCACCCTCATGATCACATTCTAAAGCTGTTTTGCTGGCAGTCCTCATGTTCTGCTCTGAATCTGCCAGCTTCATCACTTCCATTACACTCTCCCATGTTTCAGAAAGCCACTATTCTTTCCATGCCCTGAGGGAAGGAGATTTTTTTTCCCATCATTTTATTCTTTCCCCAAATAATCAAATATTTCCTCACAATTTCACATAGGTATTCATTGATACATTTTAGAAATTTAAAGGCCGGGCATGGTGGCTCACGCCTGTAATCCCAGCACTTTGGGAGGCCGAGGCAGGCGGATCACGAGGTCAAGAGTTCAAGACCAGCCTGACCAATACGGTGAAACCCCGTCTCTACTAAAAATACAAAAATTAGCTAGGCATGGTGGCAAGCGCCTATAGTCCCAGCTACTCGGGAGGCTGAGGCAGGAGAATTGCTTGAACCCAGGAGGCAGAGGTTGCAGTGAGCCGAGATTGCGCCACTGCATTACAGCCTGGGCAACAGAGCAAGGCGCCATCTCAGAAAGAAAAAGAAAAAAATTAACAATGCACACTTATTTTTTGAAAAAGAAATTTAGAATTTCTTAAAATTTAAAGCCAAGACATACTCTAGGAATACAAGGAAGAGAACTCCTAATTTCTCCTGTGAAAATTTAGGACATGCTTTTCTTTCTTTTTTTTCTGAGACGGAGTCTCGCTGTGTCACCCAGGCTGGAGTGCAATGGAGCAATCTCGTCTCACTGCAATCTCCGCCTCCCAGGTTCAAGCTATTCTCCTGCCTCGGCCTCCCAGGTAGCTGGGATTACAGGCGCCTGCCACCACGCACAGCTAATATTTCTATTTTTAGTAGAGACAGGGTTTCACCATGTTGACCAGACTGGTCCCAAACTCCTGACCTCAGGTGATCTGCCCGCCTCAGCCTCCCAAAGTGCTGGGATTATAGGCATGAGCCACCGCACCCAGCCAGGACATGCTTTTCATGTGAGATGACATTTGAGCTGGTTTTGGAAAGTAACACTATAAAATGCACATGTAATAAACACATATGTAATAAGTTATTGGACTGATCTTAGTTGTTACTGAGAAATCTCAATTATATACATTTTATTCAACTGATTTTTATTAATTTTAACATCTTGAAAGTTAGGAAGAATCAAATACTGCCTGCTAATACAAGAAAAAAAAATCAAATACTTTTGTCCTTTTGTATCCTTGGAGGAACTGGTTGTATAACTGCTGGAGATACCAAAATTTGCAGATGCTCAAGTCGTGATATAAAATGGCCTAATATTTGCATACAATCTAAACATATCCTCCTGTATACTTTTGGCATCTGTAGATTACTTATAATACTTAATGCAGTGTAAATGCTATGTAAATAGTTGTTATATTGAGTTTTTAAAATATGTATTATTTTTTATTGTTTTGTTATTTTATTGATTTTCAAAAATATTTTTGATCTGCAGTTGTTTGAATCCATGGATGTGGAACCCATGGATACAGAGGCCTGATTGTAGATATTCTAACAATAAATTTTCTTATCTATGAGATACTATAACTCATACTGAAAACAATAAGTTATTTGGGCCCTTACAAATACAGACCTCTGGTAGAGAGTCTTTAGGGAAATTATTAAACCTTCATATAATTTGTTGAGTGTACCATGAATATGTTTTGTGTGTATGAAATTAGCAGAGTAGCATAGGCTACGTTGTGGATGAAAAATGTTTTATGTGCCTAGCAGGTTCCTCTGAAAGCAAGTCATGGAGAAAGGAATATAATTATTTCAATAGAAAAAATATAAAACTCTGCTATATTTTAATATTTCAGTGATTGATATAAGCATATATACACTTACGATTTTGCTTTTTTATTTCTTTTCACAAGATTGAGAAAATGGAGCAACACTTAACTATTTTTCTTATAGGGATAATATGGGAAAATTAAATGTAAATTGTTGACTCTGAAGTGAGAGGATTATTTTTGTTGTTGTTTCGGGGAAAACATAAATAAAAGAAAGTGAATAGATGTTATTTCATACTTTAGAAAGTTTGAAAAGTAAAGATAAAAAAGGAAAATTATACCTATATCCATTAAGTTTTATAAGTGCTATAATGTTGTCATTGTTTTCAGAAAATCATATTTTAGAGCCACATTTTCATTCTTGGGAATTCTCAAGTAAAATTATAATAAAATTCATTGAATAAATGCGATTAAATACACTAGCTTCACATGTTCCTTTCTTCAGGACTATCAATAATAAAATAGATGGAAGTACAGCGCTGAAGAGAAACTACCCTGGCAAAAGTATATGCTTACCCATAGTTGTAGCTTTATTGTTTTCCCAAGATAGACTTTTCATATTTCTGCACCTTCATTTTTCATCTTACTCACCAATTGCATATCTTTTATAGATGTCAGAATGATTAGATTTAGCATCTGCAAAATACTCATCGTTGAGAATTATAGACCACTTAGAAGATTGGCAAGGATAAGTTAAAACTGAAAATAGGCATCTCAACAGGCATGCAAAATCATAGCAGTGATTCAGTAAATTCTCAGAGATATTTCCCTTTTGTGATAGGAATGGGGGGGTGGTTTATATTTTGAGATTCTTTGCAGAATAAACACTGGGAGCAGAAAATTACACCTATATTTGTTGCCAAGCTGCATTTGTTATATAATGCATTTTCCTCCTCCTAGATGTACCCCACCTTCTGTCAAAATGTTATTTCTTTGGCTATTCTTTGTTGCATGTAGTTCAGTTCAGGCCTGACTCCTAGGATTCTGCGGGGTTTTTTTGTTTGTTTGTTTTTTTAACTTCCTACCCAGGGAAGTGAAAGTTGTGTTTTAGAAATTCCTGAATGTGTATAAATTTCATTCTGACAAGCCCACTTTTTCAGTATGATTTTATCAGTGCTTACAAGTTTTAGAAAAAAAAAAAATCGCAGATGACCTTTAATGTCATAACTGAACTTGGGTTTTGAGGAGAGCAAAGAGAGCAACAATTTGAAGATGTAGGTTTACTAGTAAACACTTCTGTTCCACCATCTGCTCCCCCACCACCCCATCGCAGATTACAGTGGAATGAGATACCAGGGTGGGGCCAGAGGGGCCGTGGTACAATGGGGATGAGGTGAGAGCAGGGAAGGTGATGTGGGAGCAGATGGTAGCTGGTGAAAGAGGCACTCCATGGCACTGTTGGCATGGTTACAGAGAAGTAGATGTCCTAACATGCTGTGTCAATTTTAGAATGTTTCAAACTCTACTTTGTAACTTGTGGCCTCAAACTAAACTCATTGGCTGTCTAGAGCTTCTCTTGTGACAAGCAGTTCCTATAAAAGCATTAGTTTAGTTATATTGTCTAATGGCTGCTTAAAATATATTCGTGCCTGTGTGTGTGTTATAATTAATCTATGGAAATGTAAAAATAAAAAAAGTATTTACTGTCCTTGGTCTCCAGGTGAATAATAATTACTACATATAACAACCCTGATAATAATATATATGTAATAATGAAACAGTTTTGCTGTACCATCTATTTGTATAACAGGAGCAAATATTGTTCAAAACAGTTCATTGGATTTTGTTGTTGTTGTTGTTTTATCAGTTTATAAAAGTCATATGAGCATTTGCCTGTCTCATCTTTAGATGAATTTTTGTTTTCCATTAAACAAAAAAAAACTGAAATGGCCTAATTTAAGTTGAACTAGGTCATTGACTAAAGTCTTATTTTTGTCTAAAAATGCATCCATTGCAAATGTTACTGCAATTTCTAGTGTCTCAAGTGTCCTTAGAGGATATGTGTAGTGAGTTGATTTGAAGTTTTTGGCCATATGGCATGGTTGAAGCAAAAACGTATTGTGTTAGGTCAAACCATGTGTAATTGCTGATACCATACAATTTTTTAAAATATAAAATAGCATTTTTTTTGTGGTTCAACCTGATATATAAATTTTTAAATTCCTTATTCTGAATTTGGGTAAAAATAAATAATAACTTATAAAACATGTGTATGTATATTTGGTCTTGTAGCTAAATAAAGATTATATATAATTTCCCAAATCTTCGGAGAGTCCAGCTTAATTAAAAATACTATTCGCACAAATGTTGAGGTTTGTCTCTGTAGAAGCTCTGAGAGCATTCATTTAATTTATTAACCCAAGTTTCTCTTGCTAATACATTTACTCAGAGTAACTCTGCTGTACATAAAAATAGTTGATTTAATAGAGAAGTAGCTAAACAATTTTTTGTTGTTGTTGTTAAGGGATTAATTCATGTTAGTCACTGGAATGTCTTGCTTAAAATTTCCTCTATAATTTTTTGTTCAAGTTTTCATTACACTTTTCCCGCAATTTAACAAAAATGATTTTGCTCCTTCTTTTTTTTTTCCTGAAACTGTTTTTAGAATGGAATTAACTGATTCTATAAAGTACACAAATGATTGGTATTAAATGTCTGTCTCTTTAGTCCACAAGTGTTTAGTTTTTTGAACAGAGATGAAAATTGAATTAGGCTTTGTACCAAAGATTTATATTTAGATAAAGTTATTCCAACAGTATTCAAAGTGTTAATTGTATTTCTACAGCAAACTTCATTGTATTACACCAAAGCAAATATCATATTTGAGAAGCATCTCAACCACATTTAGTCTTGTTCCTTCATTTTGTTTATTTCATTATTTAAAGTATAAAGGGAAAGTCTAGATGATGATGATGATGATGATGATGATGATTGAGATGGAGTTTTGCTCTTGTTGCCCAGGCTGGAGTGCAGTGGCATGATCTCGGCTCGCTGCAACCTCCGCCTCCGAGGTTCAAGCGATTCTCCTGCCTCAGCCTCCCGAGTAGCTGCGATTACAGGCATGTGCCACCATGCCAGGCTAATTTTGTATTTTTAGTAGAGACGGGGTTTCACCATGGTGGCCAGGCTGGCCTCAAATTCCTGACCTCAGGTGATCCACCGTCCTTGGCCTCCCAAAGTGCTCAGATTACAGGCATGAGCCACCATGCCTGGCCCAAGTCTAGATTATTGAATAGAAAAACATGATCCTGAATGACAAAATGTGTCTGACCAAAGTAGATTTACCCATGCACAGAAATCGAAGTCAATTTTTAATGATAAGACCCCATATTAAATATGAATCATCTCTTGGATTTCTCCTAAATTCGCTGTAACATATAATGTGACATAATTGTTAAAGGAAGGTCTGAAAGTCATATAATCCATCTTTATTCATTTTCATGCTTAAACTAACACACAATGCTAGTATAATGTGACCCTTTAATTCTGAGATAATTTTCTGGAGGTTATAGTTTGGTTTGTGGTTTTGTTTTGTGTTTTATTTGTTTTGGGGATGGGATCTCACACTGTTACCAAGGCTGGCATGCAGTGGGATTATCACCACTCACTGCAGCCTCAACCTGATTGGATCAAGGGATCCTCCTATCTCAGCCTCCTCAGTAGCTGGGACCACAGGTCTGAGCCACCATGCCCTTAAGCTAACATTTTATTTATTTATTTGTAGAGATGGGAGTCTCCCTATGTTGTCTAGGCTGGTCTCAAATTCCTTGGCTCAAGTAATCCTCCCAACCCAGCCTCCCAAATTGTTAGTATTACAGGCTTGAGCCACTGAGCCCAGCTTGTTTTGTCTTAAAATACAAAAGGATCTCTTGTCCTTAAGTGTTCCTTAGATCTGAGTCTAAGGAACACTGAGTCCAAAGCAAATTTTCCTTTTTTCATAATGTTTATTTTAAATGAAGAAATTTTACTGTTATATATATGGTTCAAATTTTTACTCTAATTTCTAGATTGTTTACCTAAGTATCCTATCACTGTTTGCAGATTCACTTCTAACTCTCCCTAAATTTCAGGCCACTAGTAGTATTTTTCATGTTTTCTCAAATAGGAATGATTCAAATTGACTTATATCAGCTTATGGTTTTTTGACTGTTTTTAACCACCCACCAGTTTTTGGGTAGAAAATGGTAGATCATTCTATACCATTTAAATTCAAACATTTTTAATTTCTCTTAGTTTCTGATATGTTTTCATTTACTCAATTACATATTTCTGCAAATATAATTGAATATAAGTCAAAATATCATTTTTCATACCTTTTATACTTCATGTCTCTATTTTTTGCCTTATATTTTCTAATTTTCTATATTTCTAATTTCTAGGGCAACTGATATTTAATAAACATTCTCTATTGTGTAGTAAAGCTTGTATTTCTACCGATTTAAATTAGTAATATCCTATTAGTTTAAACAACTTTAAACCATATCTCAACTTTTCATAGTTTAGTTGTTTTGGGGTCAACTATGAATGAATAGAAGAATCTTTGCATTAGCAATTCAAGAAGCAGCAATTATGTATTTCTGAGTTTTTTGTTTTTGTTTGAGTCTAGTTCAAAGTAGAGAAAGTTATTGCTTACTCTTTTTTTTAGTTTAAAATTAAATGAAAAAGATAAGATGTCTTGAATATCAAGTGTAGTAGCATGTACTCAGAAAAAGCAACCATTTCCTGACCAAATTAGACCCTTATTAACTATAACACATAATGTTATTTAATTTGTTTGGGGTATGCTCTTACCCCAATTGTTAATTGTCAGTTTCTGAAAATAATCAGTTTTCAACATTTCAAGGTTTTTCAATTAGGCTATGGCAACAAATGCCATTGTTGCTAATTGCCAGAGTTTAGTCAGTAAAATTATGATATGGTCTTTCTTTAACTATTATCAGGTCACTTAGTATCTGCTTCATCTTTTTACACTTTAATAAACTAAGGAGAAGATTGAGATCATTGGATATCCAACTGTAATTT
The DNA here is from genome assembly GCF_006542625.1 of Nomascus leucogenys. Classification (NCBI taxonomy): domain Eukaryota; kingdom Metazoa; phylum Chordata; class Mammalia; order Primates; family Hylobatidae; genus Nomascus; species Nomascus leucogenys. Next base: position 84,726,303 of record NC_044406.1, read on the forward strand.
AGCACTGTCAAGATTAAGGAGGGGATTATGGTCATTAGGAGCAAAATGGTTTCATTTATGGACTGAGAACAATGAGGCCCATCAATAAACCACTTTCTGCCTCTAATGATCTTACTTCTCTCTAATTGTGTGCTAATCTAACAACAAACTCATTTTCTTCATTCTTGAGGGAAAGATTGCTAAACAGAAATGCTTTGCATATATGTTGCTTTTACTTCCTTAAGTTTTGGTGTGTGTTCATGAATGCAGTAAATTATTTCTAGGTGAACAGATATGTCTCTTAAGGGAAATATGCTATGTTCTCTTCTAGTTTATCAACATATTTTTGACAGAGGAATAGATTTTCTATGATTAGATGTGCTTTATTATTAGTACCATCTTAATCCTTATTTGAGTCATTCATTGTAGAAAGATATCTGTCTTATAAAATTCCCAACTCAAAATATCTAAATGTGCTAAGAATCAAAAATGATCTCAGTAAAGTGGGTCATAAGGGATATATCTCTTATTGGGCTGTCTGCCATTCTATCACCTTTATGATAGAAGTTCTCTAAACCCACCTCCTTGTAGCCACATTCCTTGAGAAATCAGTGCTTGCACTTGAAGTTCTCTAAACCCACCTCCTTGTAGCCACATTCCTTGAGAAATCAATGCTTGCACTTCACTGAATTTAACATGTTGACTGAGGCCCAAGGCACTCTGACTGTTTGCAGCTAGTAGAGGATCCTTGAGTACACCCTGGTACTTCTGCTCTCAACATTTGAGATTTTGGCTTATCATGAATCAATTGTGCTTATTCTCCAAACCTCCCTTATATGGCAATTGTACTTTTTGGTGCAGTTATTTACTCTAATTAAATATTATGTGAACCAAGAAATGGTGCTTAAAAACAAACCTTGCCATTTATGCAAAAATGATGTTGACTGCTTGAAAAATACTTGCTAAAGTCATTTTAAATTTACTCTCTAATTAGGTGTGTGTAAACAAACTTAAATGATAGGAACTCATTCCAAAAGCCTTCTCTAATTAGATTTCTTCATGAATGTTTAAATTCTAGAAACTTAAATCTAGAAATCAATCTAGAAACTGGCTTAGAGGGTACACTTCGTGTGTGGGTTATATGCAAGGAAGGCTCTGCAGATAGCCAATTGGAGCCTAACTCATATAGGATACCTCAGCTCTACATCAAAAAGGTTAGCAAATGAGTATTATTTATACTTTTTCATTTAAGATTTTAACATGTATATTATGCCTTCTGGATACCTACTTTAACTGACCTCTTTGATTAATTGACCTTGCGTGATTTTCTAATTATATTTATTAGTCAAGCTTAGTGTATTAAAAACTTTACTGCTGCTCACTCATATCCACTAGAAATGATAACTTCATGTTCTGAGTCCATCATTTTCTCTCCTTTCTACAGCATAAAAATGGACCCATTGGGTGTTTATATATTGACATTTTTTTTTCTCAACATGACCTCAACTCCCATAAGCTATCATCATTTTACCCAATTAATGTATTTTTAAGAAAAAAAACCTAAATAATTGAAAGCATCTGTCTTGTTTCTGTTGTAAATATTATGTTACCAATAGTACATAGACTATCTGCAAAAGAGAATCTAATGATGACCTGAACATAATTTTGTTGGCAATCTTAATTTTAACATCAGAGATAAATATGGAGGGCTTCTGGTGGTACCTAAGCATAGTAGGTTCTATGAGAAAAAATATGACACAGCTGCCCTAGAGGAACTTACATGCTTATTGAAGAGATAAGATGTACTTAGCAGGATAAGAGACTCAGATGCTTATGGTGCAGGGCAGACTATAATTTTTTTAGGCACTAAGAGAAAGAAGAGCTAAAACGTGTCATTATAGTACCACCTCCCAAATGTTACCCATATCTAATGAGTGAATGAAAGAATGGCCCAGGAAGACTTGGAAGTCTGTAGTTGTTATTAATGGAATGTTCCTTCCACTGTAAACTGGAGTGTAAGATTGTAAAAATAAATACTACATTAGGAATTACATAATATAACTTGAAACATGCCAGGACTTGTTTCTGAAGTTTGAGGAATGAGTATCCGTTTTTTGTTTTTTATTTTGTTTGAGACGGAGTCTCGCCTTGTTGCCCAGGCTGGGTGCACTGGTGCGATCTCAGCTCGCTGCAACCTCCACCTCCCAGGTTCAAGTGATTCTCCTGCCTCAGCCTCCCAAGTAGCTGGGATTACAGGTGTCTGCCACCATGCCCGGCCAATTTTTTGTCTCTACTAAAAATATTTTAAAAAATGAACTGGGCATGGTGGCGGGCGCCGGTAATCCCAGCTACTCGGGAGGCTGAGGCAGGAGAATTGCTTGTACCTGGGAGGCAGAGGTTGCAGTGAGCCGAGATCACGCCACTGCACTCCAGCCTGGGCGACAAAGCAAGACTTCGTCTAAAAAAAAAAAAAAAAAAACTCACAAAATCAATAAAGCAATGTGGGACAACATGATATGTGAATATTATAAGGATATTTCCCTATTCTATGCATTTATTATTTAGTACTTCACATAGTTTATTCTTGGCTGATTAGTGATTAAACCATTAGATAGTAACATGTTTGTTCATTTCACCCAATATATATTTACTCCTACTTTGTGCAACACAATATACTAGGCCCATTGAGAAGTACAAAATGTACCCCTTACCTTCAAGGACGTGACAGAAATATAACTTTTTTGATAAAATGATTGCAAAAGATTTAATCAGGGTGACACTAAGAGAAAGCTTTTAAAGACTTATCTCAAATGGGTCTTAGTTTATTCCAAGTCTTACAAAGTCAAAGTTGCATAAATCTTACAAAGTCAAAGTTGCATAAGTCTTACAAAGTCAAAGTTGCAAAGTGAATAGTGAAGCAAATCAAGAAGTTTTTTTAGATCATATAAGAAAAGGTAATAATCAAAAAGTAAAACCCAGTTGCTGAATTTAGGTTAGTTAATATAAGGCATGATCATGTAAAACTGACTGTAAAATTGAGATCCAGATTTTAAAAATCCAAGTTATTTGTAGGCAAATGTTAAACAATTTTAAAAAATTTTTTTTAATATTTTTGAGACAAGATCTTGCTCTGTTGCCCAGGTTTTGGAGTGCAGTGGCGCTATATGAGCTCACTGCAGCCTCCACCTCCCAGGTTCAAGTGATCATCTCACCTCAGCCTCCCAAGTAGCTGGGACCACACGCATGTGCCATTATGCTATGCTAATTTTTAAATTTTTCATAGAGCCGAGCTCTCACTATATTGGCCAGGCTTGTCTCGAATTTGTGGGCTCAAGCGATCCCCCCGCCTCAGCCTCCCAAAGTGTTGGGATTACAGGCATGAGCCACTGTTTCTGGCCCTTAAACTATATATATAAAATTAAATCCTGCCCCTGATTTTATATTAGAAAATTCAGCAGGTGCACGCAGCAAATCTTAGGGGGAAAATGGTAGTTTTCCTAATACTTAAACTTAAAGCTGCAAATATATGAGGCCCTGGATCCTAAAATCATTGGGGTCATATGCTAGATTCTGTGTGTATGGTAGAAAATTTGAAAATACTGTTTTTGTGGGGAGAGAATTCATATAGAAAATGAAGTCTGTTGATGTATGGTAAGTAAGACAGGCGAAAAAAGTGTTTTGCAACTTCGCTTGTTGCTCTGATACTACTCATTAGTGTATGCTCACTTTTTTCTTTCTAAGATCATACCCTTTATTAGGCAGCAATATTCTTCTAATGGAGAAAAGAAAATGAGCAGTTTACAATTATGTAAATAAGACATAGTTTTTTCTATTTCTGAAAAGTAATAGAAGTTTTTTCCCCTAAATGAATAAAATCTCAGATAAAATTAGAATCCCTGTACCTCACTACTCATTAAAGGGTGACACTAGTAACAATTTGTAAAGAGGAAACTGTAGAAATGCAATAAAAGAAGATTATCTTAGCAAAATTGAGATTTCTTTCTGTATGTCATGCTAAAAATGTAGCTGAGAGCTGGTCTTTGCAAGATCAATGTGGGATCTATGCATGAAATGTGATTTGCATATTTAAAGAAACAGTTTAAATCATAGCTTATAACCTATGCCACAGAGAGAAAGAAGTAATGTAATGCTGTTATACCCTTGTCCATCTATGTATAGCTGAGTCCATGTGTGTGCCAAAAGGGCACAGGTGTACTTTTAATTCCCCAGAGACAGTAAGGCTGGTATGTGGGGTTTATAAAAGCTTTTCCTTTTCATGTTCACCATGGAGATTGTGACTATTTTTTATATTTGGGATAGCACTGCCATTTCCCACTAATTTGTATTAGTTAAATGTGTTCAATTCTAAAAACCTCTTGATTCATGTTAAGGATGTTAGTCATATTCATTAGTTTCTAATTGCATTCTGTAACCTATGGTAGCTTTGGAGACTTCAAATGTAATTGAAGGTTTTAATTTTAACTCATTGAATCAAGTAGTGATATGGTGACATCAGTGTCTTAAGAATTTTTTTTTTTCTGGAAGCATTATGTGATATGGATTGAATGCATGTAGAACAGTTGCAGTGTTCCAACCTTTAGGTGAGATGCACTTCCTAAAAGTGGCAATTGCAATGCACAGACAAAGGTGGATGCCAAAGGCATTTTGAAAATGATTGATGAGACTTGGTGACTGGCTGGTTATGGTTAATACAAAAGATAAAGAGTAAAAGCTAACTCTGGTTTTAAGCAGTGACAGCTGGAACAGTAGTGATGCCACTGGGGAAAACAGGATAATCAGAAACAGATCTGGTTTCTGGGAGAAGGTGGTCTGCTCAGGTTTGGATATGATGCTTATGAAGACATGGGACACTCAATTACACGTTTAATTTTATGTGAGACTAGAAGACCATTCCTCAAATGAAAGGTTGGGGTTTGGGTATAGAGATTTGGGGATCTTCAGCTTATATATAATAACAAAAGCCTTGATGTAAGAGCAATGCATTAAGATAGCGTTTATAGAGAAAAGAACAGAGGATCTTGGGGAACGCTTCCATCTGAATGGTGGGAAGGAGAATAGAACGCAGCAAATGAAACAAAGGAAGAGCTGTCATCTTGCTCTATAAAAGTATTTAGCATGAAAGAGATCTCTATTTGGAGTTAAAGCAGTATTATGGTATTGGCCTCAAACAATTTTTCCATGTGTCAAGTAGTAATTTCTTTTCAAATATCGATAAGAAATCTTCACAGATATTATAATAAATGTACTCAGAATTCTTATATACTGTGGGTCTGAAATCAACCATAATTATTTTTATGAGTTGACAAAATTATAATAAATGCAAATATCCTTTGCTGTAGATGAGAGGCATTTTTGGAAAGTTTCCTATGAAAAATATATTCCATGTACCAGGGTTTTCTTTCTAAATATTTCCTTTATATGTAGAAACTTAAAAAGAAGGAGCCAGAGATCTCTTTTGGCTCCATCCTCCTGCCAAGCACAATTTTCTTATTGCAGTATTTATAATACTATCAACTAAAGATTTTTATATTAAAAACACTTTACAAAGAGTCACAGACCCATTTGTATCTTTTTTTTTTTTTTTTTTTTTTAAACAGAATTTGGCTCTTGTTGCCTAGGCTGGAATGCAGTGGTGCAGTCTCGGCTCACTGCAACCTGTGCTTCCTGGGTTCTGGAGATTCTCAGGCTCCCAAGTAGCTGGGATGACAGGCGTGTGCCTCCACTCCTGGATAATTTTTTGTATTTAGTAGAGAAAGGGTTTCACCATGTTGGTCAGGCTGGTCTCAAACTCCTGACCTCAGGCGATCCACCCGCCTTGGCCTCCCAACGTGCTGGGATTACAGGTGTGAGCCACCAAGCCCGGCCAATTTGTATCTTTACAACCACCCCACCAGATCAGGGAGGCAGGTGATATTATTCCTGTTCTACAGGTATGAAAACTGAGACTCAAAGTGGTTTAGGTGTCTTGCCCAAAGGCATATGTAAAGGAAGTGGGAATTGGGTCTTCTGACTCCAAGACCAGCTTTCTTTTTGCTGTTACTGTGCTGTCTCACATTTGTTATACATTCCCTGAAGACTCCTGTGAGGGAAACTTTAGAATTTCATCAAAGCAAATCCTAAAGGTACATGATAAATTTGTTGTCTGTTTTATTGAGTAAAAATCTGTCTAGTCAATAGTCCATACGTTAGGTCAGAGGTCTAAAGTAATTGTTTACTGAGATTTTTTGGATACATTCTGAGGCATATTAATTCTTCCAGGCTTTTTTTTTTTTTTTTTTTTTTTTTTTGAGTAAATTACTCTTGAAAGGGTTCTTATTGGTACCCTCTAGAGGTTCAGAAGAGTTAATTGGCTTACAAAACATATGTGGATCGAACTCGGGGAATAGTTCAGTCATCTCTTCACATCTGGATGTACTGTTTTATTATTTTACCATTATATATTCGTATCTGAAAACTGCAGCCATTTAAAAATAAATATGGTAAGTAAACAGTATGTATATAATTAAGAATAATTCACTGTAGCTCTTCAAGTTTACAGCACTGTTAAAAATAACCTGGTGTATCTATGTAACTTATGAGTTCAATGAAATTTAAATAACTGAAAAACAATTTTTACAGTAACACGCCATTCACATTTTGAAAATATTACCAATTATTTTAATATGATCTACTTTGAAAATATGGGAAATAAAATTGTTCATGATGTTTGTGTGCACATCATTGAAAGAATCAAAACAAAATTTTTATCAATCTGCATTCCCTCAGACAGATAAAATATTGCTCTGTGAAAATCTGATTTTCACCATATGCTAATCATGAATCATTCCACAGACCTCTTCTCTTACTTCCTCCCGAACATGACCTTCCATCAAAACAAGAAACAACACAAAAACATCCTCCAAGAAAAAAAGAAATTATAAAATACAAAAGCAATTCACAAAGCCAGAAATAAATGTTTATTTAGTTAAAAAAAATAAAACGATGAATGCTGATGACTTCACCATTGAAAATGATGCCTCAGTATACAACTTGGCTTCAAAGATCCTTAGCCTTGATTTGGTCATCATGAGTTATTCTCTCCATTTCAGCTTCCCCCATAGCATGTAAACATCAGACTTTGTCATCACATACGACAATGTAGCTACCACCAAGATCTCAAGCTCTGAATGTGTCCTTGTACCCACAACCATCCGCACACAGCCCTTGCCTCTAGCGCCTGTTTTTCTGTTGCCCTCATTATGACCTTACCCTTACCCTTCCTCATCTTATTTATTTATTTATTTATTTATTTTTAAGACAGAGTCTTGCTCTGTCACCCAGGCTGGAGTGTAGTGGCGTGATCTCAGCTCACTGCAACCTCCTCCTCCTGGGTTCAAGCGATTCTCCTGTCTCAGCCTCGCAAGTAGCTGAGATTACAGGCGCGTGCCGTCACACCTGGCTAATTTTTGTATTTTTAGTAGAGACGGGGTTTCACCACGTTGGCCAGGCTGGTCTCGAACTCCTAACCTCAGGTGATCCGCCTGCCTTGGCTTCCCAAAGTACTGAGATTACAGGTGTGAGCCATCGCGCCCGGCCCCTTTTTCTTTTCTCCCAAACTATTTGCTCCCCTCAAGCTGCATTTGCCATATAACCTACACACTGTCTAGCACTGTAGAATCCTCATACTTGCCTCAAGCTCCCCTCCTTTAGCCTTCTGCCACCCACACCCTGATATTCCTGTTGCTCTGATCCAATCCCAACTCCTGCATACATGACAGAAGTCACACAGTCTACCTGATGGGATCCGTTGTTCCATAATTTCTAACCTTAGCCTCCTAATGGAGTTGGGGTAGCTTTTCATTTAACTCTAATTCTCTCTTTTTCCCCACAACAGCACTTCCAAACTAGGTTTGTTCTCCTCAAATCCCTGAGTCTAGCTACCATATTCCCAGATAAACATCCCTTCTCATTCTTGACGGAAGATGGAAAAATATTCTTTTCATTTACTGCCACATACCTCAAAGAAGACATTACATCTCCTCTTGTTTACAAATTATTTTCTTCCTACTAACTCTTCAGTGTGTTATCATCTGACTGATACTCCCATCACTTTATACATCTTTGTATTTGCTTGTCTTCACCTCCCTACAATAAAGCTCCATGGGGGCAAAGACAGTGGTTTGTTTCCCTCACTTCCTTGTTGTTTGCTATTGCAGTGCTATGCCATTAGCAGAACTATGTGTTAACTTTCAGGGCCTAAAGGAACTTCAGGTACCAGGTTCACCTTGTACTTCCCATACTTGGAAATACTGCTGAACTAAATCTTGCCTTATTCTCATCAGGCAGTAGAGCATGTTGGTTAAGAACACACATGAGACTCCGTAACTTCAAATATTGTCTCTGCCGCTTACTAGTTACATGACTTTGAGGAAATTATTTAATCTCTCTTTGTCTCAGGTTTTTCATATGTAAAACTGGCATAATAACAAGATATGTTTTATAGGATGAAATGAGTGTGTGCATGTGTGTGTGTGTTTGTGTGTCTGTTTATACAACACTGGGATTTGTAACTTGGCAACTTCCTGGAATGTATTGGAGTATCATTTTAAAGCCTATGGTAATGACAAAGAGATCAGTTATTTAGGATGCGTTTTGGTCAATTCTAAAAGGAAGCTATAAGATGGGATAATGGAGAATTTGATTTGGACTCCTCCATGTTATTTTCAGAAGTGATAATTTGGCCACTGAGATTGAATTTCATGTTGCTTTATAGTGGCTGATTTTTCCTTTTATACTGACTGGGATACAGGACCTGGCCTTGAGTTTCTGCACGTGTCTGTTGCTTTTATATTTTATTTATTTAATTTGGGGATTTACAAAATAAATTTTGCCAGCCTGCTTTGATCATAGCTGTCTGTGGCATTGTGCTAACTCTGTTAAAAAAATGTTCTTTTTCTGTCCTGTTAAATTAACATTCTATTGATACATTCAGCAGAATAAACTTATATAATCAGCTCCACATTATGGAATTCACAATATACATTTTACCCTCAGAAGGATGCAAAGAATTGTTGCAAGGAGACTCAGTTGCATTATGGTTATAGAGGCATCAAGAAATCCAGAGGCACAGTGGCTCACGCCTGTAATCCCAGCACTTTGGGAGGCTGAGGCAGGTAGATCACCTGAGATCAGGAGTTCGAGACCAGCCTGACCAACATGGAGAAACCCTGTCTCTAAAATTAGGCAGACATGGTGGTGCATGCCTGTAATCCCAGCTACTCGGGAGGCTGAGGCAGGAGAATCGCTTGAACCTGGGAGGCGGAGGTTGTGTTGAGCCGAGATCTCGCCATTGCACTCCAGCCTGGGCAACAAGAGCGAAACTCCATCTCAAAAAAAAAAAAAAAAATCCAGAGGCCAGGCAGTGTATACCTAGGCAATCCACTTTTGTTTTCTCTCTGTTTCCATATCCTCATGAGAGATCTGGACTAGGAAATTGCTGATATGCCTTCCCAAGGGGGCATTTTTGTTAATCTAGACCATGGATCAACAAACTTTTTCTAAAGAGAGCAAGATATTAAATGTTTTAGGGCTTGCGGACCACACACAGTCCCTGTCACAAGGACTCAGGACTGCCTTTATAGTCCAAAAGCAGCCATAGGCAATATGTAAACGATGGACCTGGCTGTTTTTCAATAAAACTTTATTTATGGACACTGAAATTTAAATTTCATATACTTTTCATGTGTCACAAAATGCTATCCTTCTTTTGATTTTTTTTTCAGCCACTTAAAAATGTAAAAAGCATTCTTAGTTCACAGGCCATACGAAAACGGGCAGCCAGCCAGATATGGCCTGCAGGCAGTAGTTCACCAATCCCTTATCTAGTCTAGCCAAGCAATGTATACATATGTCTATTTGAGGAACTTCTATATTGAAGACATTATCTCATAGTACTTGTATTAGTGAACATTTTCACTTTCCTTTCCCTTGTTTCATAAATGATCACTAGGCATTTGAATATTTCAGAGCCTTTAGCCAGATTGCATGTGTATTTGTGCTTGTATATATTTTTGCCAGAACACTTGAAAGTCTTTGGGCCTTTTATTCATCTTTGCTTTGCCAAATATTTTCCCACCTGTATAGATGAATTAAAATTTTCAACAGCCTTTCTTTGAACATGACTTTTGAGACCAGTTGCTATTTAAATTACACAAAAGTGTATTTAGCCCTTCTTTGTGTTTTATTCCCTTTTTGCCGGGGTGGAAGGACTTTTCAGGAACATATTTGAATAGACGGAGAATTCTGAAAAACATAGCCCAGATATTTATTTGGGTCTCAGAGAAGAAGACGTTTGGAAAACAACCTTTGTGGCTGGGCACAGTGGCTCATGCCTGTAATCCCAACACTTTGGGAGGCCAAGGTGGGTGGATCATGAGGTCAGGAGATGGAGACCATCCTGGCCAACATGGTAAAACCCCATCTCTACTCAAAATACAAAAATTAGCCGGGCGTGGTGGCACATGCCTGTAATCCCAGCTACTCAGGAGGCTAAGGCAGGAGAATGGCTTGAACCTGGGAGGCAGAGGTTGTGGTGAGCCAAGATCGCACCAGTGCACTCCAGCCTGTGGGATAGGGCGAGAATACGTCAAAAAAAAAAAAAAAAAAAAAAAAAAAAAAAGAAAGAAAGAAAGAAAGAAATTTTATCAATTAATCCTACTTGAAGTCTTTCAGCACTTTCTCACTACACTTAAGGTGAAACCTAAACTCCTTACGGTGTCCTAGAAGACCCTACTTACCTCTCAAACTTCATCTCAAATTTTTTTAAAAAATCCATTATTTTGTTAGTAGACAAAACTACATAAAGTATAATAAATTTATGACATGATAATGCCCAGATAACTAATCAAGACTTGCTTTATTTAAGGACTGCTTTCAGTAGTGAGGAACTTAAAAACATATTACAATTATATTATCAAATTGCTTTAGTTTGTATTGCCAATTTCTTATTTCAGGGCATACAGTAATCCTATTAATACCTACAGTTAATGAATAAGGAAAATACAACCATAGGCTTACTATATCCTTTGAAGCATCTTTTGTCTGACCTATAACCCTATTACCCAGGAGAAATATTGCTAATCCAGGCAACACTAATGTGGAATGGACTCTAATGGCTTCAGCACTATGACCTCAGCACTGATCTGAACAACCTGCATTCAGTTTGGGTGAAAAATTCGTGGCTTTGTATATGTTACATACATGTGGACTTCATGCATTAAACTTGTTCCTCAAAAACTCTGTGAAGTGCAAGAATCTACATATAGTCCTATTAATTTCCCTGAAGAGTTCAGGAATAAAGTTAATGAAAAATTTACCCATGATCACAAAAATTGCACTCAATAAGGCTAACATTATTTTAATATAGCATTATAGCTTTATGGAAACACTATTTATGTGTACTTAATTCTTGCCAAATAGTAATGTGGAAGACAGTATCTATTCAAATGGTTTATCAATCTGTATGATCTTTTCACAACTTATTGAAGGTATCATTTACCAGAAGTAAGGGTATATTAGTAAAGTTTTCTTTTTTTTTTTTTTTTTTGAGATGGAGTCTCGCTCTATCGCCCAGGCTGGAGTGCAGTGGCACAATCTCGGTTCCCTGCAAGCTCCGCCTCCTGGGTTCACGCCATTCTCCTGCCTCAGCCTCCCGAGTAGCTGGGACTACAGGTGCCCGCAACCACGCCCGGCTAATTTTTTGTATTTTTAGTAGAGATGGGGTTTCACCACGTTAGCTAGGATGGTCTTGATCTCCTGACCTCGTGATCCGCCTGCCTCGGCCTCCCAAAGTGCTGGGATTACAAGCGTGAGCCACCGCGCCCGGCCTCTATTCTTATATTAAGTAGCCTCCTTTGACAACCTACACTTTCATCATTAGTGTTCTAGTTCCAAGGTTAAAGAAGAATGCATTACATAGATTGGACAACTGAAGACATTAGTGTGGGATTGTCATAAAGGATTTATCAGCATTTGAAGCTCCTGACAAGCTTTTTTTTTTTTATTGAGAAGAATGCCATTCCAGCCATTTAAATAAAATCTCCAGGAGAAGACAATTCAGGTTAGACCAATATCAAATCGAAAAGACTTGACCTATTAAAATTATTCCAGTTTGAGTTGTAGGTGGGTGGGGCATCTTTTATTACAAAATAACCAAATGAGTTTTTAAAAAGATTTTTCTTTTTCCTTTTTCTTTTTTTTTTGAGACAGAGTCTCGCTCTGTCGCCCAGGCTGGAGTGCAGTGGCGCCATCTCGGCTCACTGCAAGCTCCGCCTCCCGGGTTCACGCTATTCTCCTGCCTCAGCCTCTCGAGTAGCTGGGACTACAGGCGCCCGCCACCACGCCCGGCTAATTTTTTGTATTTTTAGTAGAGACGGGGTTTCACCTTGTTAGCCAGGATGGTCTCTATTTCCTGACCTCGTGATCCACCCGCCTTGGCCTCCCAAAGTGCTGGGATTACAGGCGTGAGCCACCGCGCCCGGCCCACAAAAAAAGGTTTTTCTTGAGGAGAACAAACCATTCCAACAAGAGTTTATCCAGCATTGCTTTATTACTTCCTAATCCTGGCCTTGAGCTAAGACTGTCAAGAAAGGTAGGAGATTTCAGTTTGTTTTTTAGCCTTTGATTTAAAAAATCACGCATAGTATTTGCTGCAGGCAGAATCACACTTGCAGAAGAGACAGCAGGGGAAGGGACTGGGATTCTTCAAGGGGCAGCTTGACTGTCTGTCCACTACTGTTGGTTTGGTGCTCAGGCTTCAGAATTTTCTTATTGCAAATTATTACTTAGACAGTTTCAAACTTTCCCTTCCTCCTTGTTTTCTTTTTGTTAGAAGTCTCTCTTTATTTTTTCAAACATGCAGTCAGACTGAGGTTTTCAGGCTGAGAACTTGTACAAATGTATGAACTCAGACATTGAAGTGTACTTAGCGAAGTTTTAAGAGTTAAATCATAGAATGCAGCTTTCATGTTTTCTTATTGGATTTCCTCTGGTATCAGCATCAGTTCAGACCACATTATGAATCCAGTTGAGAAAAACTGCACTTTATTCCCAAGGGCACATGTTAGAAGAGTAAATGATGGTACTTATGAGCACATATTTGGAATGCACATTTTTAAGTTTTATGGAATAAGAATTCTAGTTGTGTTTTCTGTGAAGGTGACTTTTTAACAGTTTTTTTTCCCCCCTAAGAATGAGTCATTTTCTCACATTTTTCTTCATTATAGGGATTTTTTATTTGAGTGCCATTTACCATTTATTTTCTTTAAAGGCCAAAGAAGCTCACAGTGATGAGCTTTTGCTGTTGTTACTGTGTAAACACAGTTGCTTCATTTCCAGGTACAGCGTTCATATAAAATGAAACTACCTTATAAATGCACTTGAGAAAGAATACAACAGTGTCTATTGTTCAGGATGCTTGTAATGTTCCTCTTCTTTTTTACATATGCTTTCCGGATGAGTCACTTTAATGGTATGCCGCTCCACTGATAGTAATTCTTCAACTAAATATATTCAGTTAAGGAAAATTACAGGGTACTTATATAATCATGTTTGGGCCTATTCACATATAGACTTGCAAGAGTAAATTCTTACTTGGTCTTTCTTAGAGCAAAGATGTAAGAAGTGCTCCGTTAATTTGTCAATGGTTACAATTAATAGAAACATTTAATTCAGAAAAAAATCCACAAATTCCTGGAAATGCTTTTATATTTACATAGAATTACACATTCTGAATATGGTCTAGACAGTGTCACTGGAATACTGTGATTTTTTTTTCTTGCATGCATATCTGTTCTCTTATATGCTGTGTAATTGAAGAGTCTTTCCGTTCAAACTCTTACTTAAAATATTTATCTTATACTTTACCTTAGGATTATGTATTAAAGAAAGTCTGTCATTTAAAATGTTTTGAATGAGGATCAGGCCACTGTCATATATTTGCTTGAAGCCAGGGAAAAAGTATATGTATATTTTTCAACTGAAGCAAGTAGATAAATAAGATTTGTGAGGAAAGTTTCTCCTACATATAACTCAAGAGAGTACACTAAGCTTAAAAGGTTATTTATGGAGTACAAGGAAGAAAGCTATAATAAAGAACCCGATAGCTATAATTTAATTTTTTAGTGTTATAATTCAGATTCAGTAATTCAGTAGCAGATTTAAAAAATGAAATGAGAGAAAAAAAAATTAAAGTGCTACCGGACTGACTAATCAGTCATTGAAAATGCCCATAGTGGGAATTTACTCAGATAGAAAATGTTTGCACTGTCATTAAAGACCCCCTAATTTATATTAGTGAACTAATATAATGACAGGCACAAAAATATACCCTGAGGCTGAGGCTGTGCAAAGACAAGCATTTCTAACCCACTCTGGTACTTAAATATTCTTGGCACTACAGGTACCATCATCACCCTGCAACCTCTAGTAAAAATATCTCTCTCTCTCACGCACACGCACACGCACACGCACATGCACCCCCTACCTGAGAAATATTAGAAGTAGTGTAGGCAAAGACCTAGTTAAATATTTAAATAATCATAACATTAATTGATTCCCAACTCTTAAGATTGAGGCAAATGTGTTCAAGGCAATTAATGAGGCAGGTAAACACATGTTAATTCTTTTCTAATACTTTTTTTTTTTTGTCTGTTACCTTTTAGACAAGTCTAGAAAGCCAAAGTAATGAACTTTTAAATGCCAAGGAAATACAGACTATTGCGTGGGTTTTAATTTCCAGAAATATTATTTAAATTTGGAACTTGCTAATAAATCTGATAAATTGGCTGTTAGTGTAATTGTCACTAGTTCCCAAACCTAAAATTCCATGTACCCTGTAAAATCTAAACACAGAAAACACAATCTAAATTTAGTTCTCTTTATTAAAAAAAAAGACCAGCCAGGCGCCGTGGCTCGCGCCTGTAATCCCAGCACTTTGGGAGGCCGAGGAGGGTGGATCACAAGGTCAGGAGATCAAGACCATCCTGGCTAACACAGTGAAACCCCGTCTCTACTAAAAATACAAAAAGTTAGCCGGGCATGGTGGCGGGCGCCTATAGTCCCAGCTACTCAGGAGGCTGAGGCAGGAGAATGGCGTGAACCTGGGAGGCGGAGCTTGCAGCGAGCTGAGATCGCACCACTGCATTCCAGCCTGGGCGACGGAGCGAGACTCCTTCTCAAAAAAAAAAAAAAAAAAAAAAAAAAAAAAAAAAAAAAAAAAAAAAAAAAAAAAAAGACCAGTATTACGTTAAATTAGGCCATAGTAGGGGTAGCAGGTTGGAAATGTCTGCATTTTTTTTCCCATAGATGACATCTAAATTGTTTAATTCGTGGTAGCATGTATACAGTGGGAATGTGTATGTTGGAAGGTAGGGTGTAGGGAAGAGGATAGTGAAATATAAAATGAATATTTATGTACTAGGTATAATAATAAGTACTTTATATTTATCAAATCATTTAACCTAAATGACTACCCTTTAAGGAAGATATTATCATCATCATTTTGCAAATCAGGAAATGAAGGCCTAGAGAAGCTAAGTCATTGGCTTAAGATAACCTAACTACTAATATGTATGGCTGAGATTAGAACCTAGGTCTGCCTGATTCCTAACACCATTCCTACCCCATCCAATTCTGCCACAGCTGCATATATAAGTAACATGACCTTGTGCCAATGAATGATAAAGAGTACAGATTTTATTTCACGATGCTGGCCTTCCAGGCTCCAGAAATACTGCTTTACATTTACAATTTCCTGAGATGACATCACTTATACCCCTCCTTAAGAGTAGTGCATACCTTATGGAATTTTTGTATTCGTTGAGTTAATACATAAAACTACTTAGAATAATGTCTAGCACATAGTAAGTACTCAGTAAATGTTGGTTATTACTTAAGAACTTAAGTAATGACTAATTCTTTTTTTTTTTTTTTTTCCCCGAGATGGAGTCTCGCTCTGTCGCCATGCTGGAGTGCAGTGGTGCAATCTCAGCTCACTGCAACCTCCGCCTCCTGGGTTCAAACGATTCTCCTGCCTCAGCCTCCCGAGTAGCTGGGACTACAGGCGCCCACCACCACGCCCGGCTAATTTTTTTGTATTTTTAGTAGAGATGGGGTTTCCCATGTTGGCCAGGATGGTCTCGATCTCCTGACCTTGTGATCCGCCCGCCTCAGCCTCCCAAAGTGCTGGGATTACAGGCATGAGCCACCACGCCCAGCCAGTAGTGGCTAATTCTTACACCACAGAAGGACTAGTTGAAGGAACTGGGTATGTATAGGCTGGGTAGATTAACGAGATTCAACTGATACATTTCTTGTAAAATAGGTAGTACACTTGATCAGTGCTGCTATGAGGCGAAATTAGGAGTAATAGATAAGAGTTTAAGTAGGGTGATTTTTTTTTTTTTTTTTTTTTTTTTTTTTTTTTGAGACAGAGTCTCCCTCTTTTGCCAGGCTGGCGCGATCTAGGCTCACTGCAACCTCCGCCTCCTGGATTCCAGTGATTCTCCTGCCTCAGCCTCCTGAGTAGCTGGGATTACAGGCGCCTGCCACCATGCCTGGCTAATTTTTGTATTTTTAGTAGAGACGGGGTTTCACCAAGTTGGCCAGGATGGTCTCGATCTCTTGACCTCATGATCTGCCCGTCTTGGCCTCCCAAAGTGCTGGGATTACAGGCGTGAGCCACCGCACCCGGCTAAGTAGGCTGATTTTTCTTATGAGTAAATAAAAAAATTCTAGTGATATCAACTGTCAACAATTGAATAAGGCACTTAGGATGTAGGGAGTACTCTGTTTTAGATCTAATATATTCAACACCCTAGATTTACTGGGCACTCCTTCTTTGCCATCTCCCACCTCCAAACCCAGGCTACTCATTTCCCAGCCATAGTGGGAAGTTAACACTGCTAGAAACAATTTCACCAATGAAGGAACAGGAGATGCTAAGGAGTAAGCAGGTAAATGAATTGCTCACTGTCTTCTCTAAGCAACTTTTTTTTTTTTTTTTTTTTTTGAGACGGAGTCTCGCTCTGTTGCCCAGGCTGGAGTGCAGTGGCGCAATCTCGACTCACTGCAAGCTCCGCCTCCCGGGTTCACGCCATTCTCCTGCCTCAGCCTCTCCGAGTAGCTGGGACTACAGGTGCCCGCCACCACGCCTGGCTAATTTTTTGTATTTTTAGTAGAGACGAGGTTTCACCGTGGTCTCGATCTCCTGACCTCGTGATCCGCCCGCCTCGGCCTCCCAAAGTGCTGGGATTACAAGCGTGAGCCACCGCGCCTGGCGCAACTCTTTTTTTTTTTCTTGAGACAGGGTTTCACTCTGTCACCCAGGCTGGAGTGCAGCGGCACGATCTCGGCTCACTACAACCTCTGTCTCCCAAGTTCAAGTGATTTTCCTGTCTCAGTCTCCCGAGTATCTGGGATTACAGGCGGGCACCACCATGCCCAGCTAATTTTTTTTGTATTTTTAGTAGAGACGGGGTTTCACCATGTTGGCCATGCTGGTCTCAAACTCCTGACCTCAAATGATCCACCCATCTCAGCCTCCCAAAGTGCTGGGATTACAGGCGTGAGCCACGGCACCTGGCCTCTAACCAACTTTTCTAGGTTACATTTGTTTTATCTGGAGACCAGGACTGACTAGATAATTTTTTGGGTCCGGGTGTACAGGTTTCAGCCACCGCACCTGGCCAAAAATTTATTAAGAATTTCAAAATGACAACAAAGTATTAAACAAAATGCAGGGCCCTTTGCAGCATGGGGTCTTGTACAACAGCACAGGTTGCATATCCATGAAGTCAGCCCTGATGGATACAACCTGAGACACTGAACAACCAGCTTTTTTTTTTTTTTTTTTTTTTTTTTTTGTAAAGCTATGACGAGTTCTGGAACTTACCCTCTTGTATTTGCTGTCTTTCCCTCATGCCTGCTTCTCTGGGATGATATCCCGCTCACCCCAACAAGGCCTAAACAAGTAAGCTCTAACTTAGGCTATGTTTTGCAGGGACTTACACTGTGATACTCTGTAACCTGAGTTTTTCAAATTTAAGAGGCTGGTCCAAATCTCCTTTAATGTCACTTTTACCTCAAAGATAACATAATTCCCCCAATGGAAAAATAAACACTTTACATAATGGCATTGTTTAATGTAGCCATAAATTTCTGTATAAGCTAGAATTATCAGATTATTACATCTCCAATATTTTATTCTCTTTTGTTCAGGCATAATGTAAATAATTCATTAGAGGGGAAGAATGGAGGAGCCTAATAAAGAAAGGTGCCCTTTACTTTTTTTTTTTACTTTATCCCCTTTCCTCACATTCCCATTTGTCTAAGCATCTCCCGGACCACCTCTATATATTGTTAGGCAGATTTCAACTCCCTGCTCTCTTTCTCTACTTATATAATAATTGGTATGGTAACTTCAAATCATTATGATTATATTTAACCTCTCCCTGTACTTTCAGTTGTGGAAGTAGACATAAATTTAAATGTGAACCAAAACTTCTTGAAATGTACATATTCATCAATAAATATTTATTGAGTGATAAATACTGAGCACAGTGATAAGTACTGAGGGAAAAGCAAAAAATCAAATACAGATCTTACCATTAGGCAGCTTGGAGTTTTATAAAGGAGGCTGTTGTTTATGTATATGAGACAAAAGACAATTATTATTCAAAGCAGAAGGTGATAGGTCGAAGATCACTTAAACAAAAAGTACATATGAAATGGTAGAGAATTTGGAGTAGAGCTCTGGAGAGATTTATAGAGGACTAAAGATTATACATGTGAAATTGGGGAGGACAGATGTTCAGAAAAATATTGATTTATTCAGAATGCAACTTTAGGGTAAAAGTAATTTCCCTGGGTTAAAAAATATTCTCACTTATTACTCGACGTATGTAGACTGCTGTGTGCATAGCAATTTCATTAGGCTAGTTTTGTATTGAATGATTGGACGATGAAGTCATTATCATCGTCATCCCCTTTTTACTAGTGCCATTACTATTGTGACCTAAACCTGGCCTTTTAGCCCATTTTTTGTTTTTTTTTGAGACGGAGTCTCGCTGTCGCCCAGGCTGGAGTGCAGTGGCGCAATCTCGGCTCACTGCAGGCTCCGCCCCGCGGGGTTCACGCCATCCTCCTGCCTCAGCCTCCCGAGTAGCTGGGACTACAGGTGCCCGCCACCTCACCTGGCTAATTTTTTTTGTATTTTTAGTAGAGACAGGGTTTCACCATGTTAGCCAGGATGGTCTCGATCTCCTGACTTCGTGATCCGCCCACCTCGGCCTCCCAAAGTGCTGGGATTACAGGCGTGAGCCACCGCGCCCGGCCTACGCGTAAGTTTATTTCTAACGTAAGGGAGGAAAAGTAACTTTTCCTTTTCCCCATTTTAGGTTCTATTGGCCACGGTCTCTATACCAAAAGGCAGATTAGCAAAAGAAAATAATGCAAATTTTTTACGTAACTTGAGAGGGAAGCATTCATAAGGAAATGAAGATCCAAAGAAACAGTTAAACCTAAGTGTTTTCTATAGTATGTTTGATGAAAAATGGAGAGGTGTGGAAAAATATGATAGGGAGAAGAAAAGGTATGAGCTAAGTATAATAAACTGGGAGAAATTTACCAAGACCTATTTGTTCAGATTTCTAAGTCCCTTTGTTTTCAGAGATAAGGATGTTGGTTTCCTCAGGGTGCATATAGCAAAGTTAGCTCTCAGGCCGGACCCGGTGGCTCACGCCTGTAATCCCAACACTTTGGGAGGCCGAGGCGGGTAGATCACGAGGTCAGGAGATCGAGACCATCCTGACCAACATGGTGAACCCCCGTCACTACTAAAAATACAAAAATTAGTTGGGCGTGGTGGAACATTCCTGTAGTCCCAGCTACTTGGGATGCTGGGGCAGGAGAATCGCTTGAACCGGGGAGTTGGAGGTTGCAGTGAGCCGAGATATGATGCCACTACACTCCAGCCTGGCGACAGAGTGAGACTCCGTCTCAAAAAAAAAAAAAAAAAAAAAAGCCATATGAGTTTTGTTTCTTTGTTTTTGTTTTTTTCTGTAAGAGAAAGGATCGATCTGTGTTGCCCAGGCTGGATAAGAGTGGCATGATCATGACTCATTGCGGCCTCGACCTCCCAGGCTCAAGCGATCCTCCTAACTCAGCCTCTTGAGTAGCTGAGACTAGGCACATAACCACCGCACCCAGCTTGCTTGCTTGCTTGCTTATTTATTTATTTATTTATTTGAGGCAGGGTCTCATTCTGTCACCTAGGCGGGAATACAGTGATGCCATCATAACTCATTGCAGCCTCAACTTTCTGTGCTCAAACAATCCTCCCACCTCATTTTCTTTTTTTTAAATTTTTTATAGAGACGAGGTCTAGCTATGTTGCTTAGGCTGGTCTCGAACTCCTGGGCCCACGTGATCCTCCTGCCTCAGCCTCCTAAAGAGCTGGGATTACAGGTGTGAGCCACCACGCCCAGCAGAGCTTATTTTTGTATGTTTTGTAGAGATGGGGTTTTGCCATATTGTCCAGGCTGGCCTTGAGCTCCTGAGTCCAAGCAATCCATCCACTTTGGCCTCCACGAGTGATCAGATTACAGGCGTGAGCCCCCACGCGGGGCCTACATGAGGGTCTTAAGACCTGTGCCCAGGAAAGATCAGATAGTCCTTCCTGCAGGTGTCATTTCTAAAAGTTCTTCAGCTTAAAATACTCAATATGCCAAGGCACCATATTTTTGGGTAACATGCCCTGAACTTCACCATGTCCGTGTAACCTAAATAACATAAGTGACTGGTCAATGTTTTAGTTTCACTTTTTTTTTTTTTTTGAGACGGAATTTCATTCTTGTTGCCCAGGCTGGAGTGCAGTGGTGGGATCTTGGCTCACTGCAACCTCCACCTCCTGGGTTTGAGCGATTCTCCTGTCTCAGCCTCCCGAGTAGCTGGGATTACAGGCACCCACCACCAGGCCTGGCTAATTTTTGTATTTTTTTTTTTTTTGGTAGAGACAGGGTTTCACTATGTTGGCCAGGCTGGCCTCAAACTCATGACCCCAGGTAATCCGCCTGCCTCGGCCTCCCAAAGTGCTGGGATTACAGGTGTGAGCCACCACGCTCGGCCTTTCTTCACTTTTTCAATCAACCAAGTGGGGAAGGAGAAACCTTTTGAATAATTGGAATACAGCAGAGAAACCTAAGGGAAAAAATTCAATTTTAAAATCAGAGAGAATTATTTCTTCCATAGCAAACTCATCCTTTAAATAAAGCAAGCAATGGTTGGTGAACCATTAGCAAATTTTTGGCAAAACTCTCTTCTGCAATAAAGAATAATTTCCAAGCTTGTCAGATCTAAACAAATGGAACTAAATTGGACAGAGCTATTTAAACTGACAGACTAATACAAAAAAAATAGTCTTTAGTGTTAGTGTTTGATTTTTAGTCTCTTGAACTTCCATGTATATTTAAGGTGATTTCTCCTCATTGAGTTATAAAGATGTGCCCGTCAACATGATGAATTTGTATCTGAACAGTTTGGCTGAAATTTGCCAATGGGTTGATTTTGGCAGTCTCTTGAATTTTTCATTGTAATGCTGATATGTCTCTGCATAAGACTAACTTTGCTTAAAAATAAGAAAGAATGGTAGTATTTTTCTATTTGTGTTTCATGGTCCTTTAATGAAAATAACAGTATTTCAGAGGCCTGGATTTAAAAACCAATGTGACAGGCTGTCCATCAAATTATAACACTTACCTCATCTTTGCAACTAGAATCTTGCCAAATGCTGTTGATATTGATAGAAGTGTTTTCATACATAATTGGCAGTTATGCAGCAATAGAGTATCTATAAAATAGTTGAAAGGTAAAAAAAAAAAATTACCTGGTAAAAAGAAGGTGTCCTGACAGATCTGAAAAATGTGCATGTATTTAGGAGCAGTTTGAATACAATACATAAAATTATTAGTTGTCAATGAGAGAAAAAGGAAGGTGCAGAGAATGTTAGGGGTAATTGCAGCAACTAATGATAGTGTTTGAGGGCAGGCTGAATCTTTGTGGGTATGTACGTTCATTTGTGTTTGCTGGGGTTTGCTCTAAATCATGTTTCTGTATCAACAGTTATTTTTCACATCTCTTTGAAAAAAGTACTAGAGATGGGAACTTTTACCATAGATATTGGTTTATGGGTTTATAAAAATCAAGATATTTCAACAAAAGAAAAATATTTGATCCTTTTACATAATTTAACCTTAAATCATTTATAGAGCTATGAACATGCATTAATAACATCTCTTTGAACCTTAGTTTTTCTTTAATCTTCAAATTAGATTTTAAAGGATGAAATATTAGGAATTCCATCAATTTAAATTGAAATGGATTCATTTGAACTAATGGCTGAGTAAAATGGTGACATTCCCATATTAAACATGATGATTTGGTATACTGCATTACACATTTTCATTTATTTCATGGAGAGTAGAATTTTTATGAGCAGTAATTCAGAAAAATGTGAGTTGACTTCATGGAACTATTTCCCACATTTAAAAAAAAAAGACTTTAACTGATAATGTCTCCTTTTAGATGTTTTGTGGAACACCTGGTAAAATATTCTAAATCCTTTGCACACTGTTCTTTAGTTTCAGCTCAAATTCTCAAGAGCAACCTTGCATCAATGGAACAACAAATTGATCGTCTGGAACGTGACATCAAGAAATTCCCCCAAGCAGAAAATCAACATGATAAGTTTGTGGAAAAGATGACCATATCCTTTATTTATTTAAGCATTTTGTCTAGTTTTTAGTCTCTATATCTGTCTGTTTACTAACTGTGTGGTTAGTTCTAGATTTACTAGTCTTTTCACACCAACTGGATGAATTTGTGTATATGCTGTTTTTCTATTAGTAGCATAAATTTTGTTTCATGATGTTTTCAACCAGTAGGCAAGGGAACAATTAGATTTTTTTTAAAGGCTGTTTCTCAAAGAAGAATTCCATTTGAAAGCCCACAGGATATGCAAGGTAAGTCTTAAGAGGCTTGATGAAAACTAAACAAAACAAAACAATATTCTTATATAACCAAATGTTTAAAGTAAATGATCAACAGAAGGTTTTTTTTTTTTGTCTGAGATTTTGTGTGTGTGTGCATACATTTTCTGAGGGCATGTACGCATTTTCAAGGACAATAAGAGGATAACTAATATCACTACACTGAAAGGACTGTGAAGGATAAATGGATACATGGTTGGATGGATAGACGAATTGATCAGTAGATTATATATTTAAATAAATTGTAGTAGATATCTGTATAACATTAAGCATTTCTTGCTAAAGAAACATTTTTTGAAACTTCTAGTTTATAGCACTATATTCATATAAATCATAAAAATATATAAAAGGAAAACTTGAGAAATAGCATTTAGCTTGAATTGTTTAATGTTAAATCTGGTGTCTAAAGATAAACTACATTAGAGCTGATTTTTTTGTAATTTTCTATTTTAGTTTTCAAAAGTTAAAGCCATATCCTCCTCCTCTGGGTTTAAATAAATATCTTGAACTGCAGATTGATTCACCATTTTATATCTCTAGAGGGAATAAATGCTGTAAATTCTTTATCTGATAATAAGTAAATTCCTTCAACAACTATTTGGCAGTCACCTTGTTTCAAGGTTAAATCTATTGCCTTTTTCTTCTCTGATATGCTTTATGTTTTGCCCAACTTGGAAGTTACAGTGCTGAACTCGAATTACTTAAGAATGGCAATTTAGATTTATGTTTAAAAAAATTTTAACTCTCAGTGTTTTGGTTCATTAATGAATACTGTGTTTTGTATGGTCCTTTAGTGATTCTGAGTACCTTCATGAATACAAATATTGGCAAAATAAGTCTGTGATTGATTGGAGGCAGGGAATCCACAAAAATAACCTTGGGTTGCATTACTGGCCACGTTGGGATACTTAATGTGAAGGTCTCACTTTATTGCTGATTACATTTTTTTTTTTTTTTCAAATATGTTATATTGTCCTGTGCCTGGAAACACCACCTCCTTTTTCACCTTTGGATTTTGATTCTTGCCTCATATATTTGAATTTAATTCCTTATCCCCTTTTTCTTTTGAACATTTTCTTCTACTGTTGGCTTATAGCCACACAACAGCTTGCAACATTGAGTCTTTGTTGCTCATTTAGAAAAAGAAAAGTAATTTCAGACCCTCATGAACTTGGCCTGGGCTCCTTATTTTATTTCTCTCTTTATGCAGGTAATTAAGCACTTTAAAATGAAAATCCAGAGCCTTCTGTATCTGTATGTTACAGATGAATGGTTATTCTTCATTTAAGTGGCACTAAAGTGTGACTATTTGTCCACAAGGGGATTGAAAACTGTATTAAAACGTAAGGGGCTGTTACTTTGCATATCATATTTTTTAAAGAAACAAAATAAAATACACAGCAATTTATTTCAGAGAAAAAATTAGAATATTGAGTTGGGTTGGTTAAAAACTATGAATTAATGGATTATAAGGATAAAACTGTGGCTCAAGTTATTCTTCCTTTGAAAGACTTCTTGGTCACCCACTGAGAGTTTCTATCTTCTAGAAAGAGACGAACAAAATGCATAATCATTATATGTATGTATATGAGTTTTGCTGCCTACCTAATATATATATTTTTTACCGTTCTGGCAATGCTAAAAGAGAAAGATATTTTATTGTGAGATACTTGATCCTGTTTTAAAAATAGAACCATGAGCCGGGCGGGGTGGCTCCCGCCTGTAATCCCAGCACTTTGGGAGGCTGAGGCAGGCGGATCACCTGAGGTCAGGAGTTCGAGACCAGCCTCAACATGGAGAAACCCTGTCTCTACTAAAAATACAAAATTAGCCGGGCATAGTGGTGCATGCCTGTAATCTCAGCTACTCGGGAGGCTGAGGCAGGAGAATTGCTTGAACCTGGGAGGCGGAGGTTGTGGTGAGCCGAGATCATGCCATTGCACTCCAGCCTGGGCAACAAGAGCGAAACTCCATCTCAAAAAAAACAAAAAACAAACAAACAGCAACAAAAAACAGAACCATGATTCCATTTCTAGTATAGGATCCTTTGTACTAGATGATCTTTACAATGTTTCCCTCCAGCGCCAATAAATTGTTTTGCTTCAAGTCACTGGCCCTTTAAATTGAATAATTAGGGCCACAAGTATGGGAGTAGTTTCCATGGAAAGTAACTTTAGCTACTTAAACAGTAATCTCTCTATGACGACTGAGTTCACAAGCTGAAAAGCACTCGTATGCCTCTGGACTTCAGAACAGCAACAGTGCCGTAGTTAGCAGCAATGGCATGATGGCTTCAGGGCAACTGAATATGCAGGTTGAATCTTCAAGTCAGGCTATGTCCTAGAGCACCCTATATTTACCCTTACTCTTTCCCAATTTTGATTGGACACTTAAAGTATGCTAGACATTGCCAGGCATGAAAATTGAACAGTACACAAGATGATAGAAAACTTGACCTCAGGCTGCTGACAGTCTGACATTTGTATGTTCTCTGTCTTGCTGTTCCCGTGGCACAGATTATGTATGGTTTGTTAATTACTATATGCCCACCACAATGCCTATCACCTAGCACAATGTAGGCACTCAGTAAATGTGTGTTGAATCACACAGTTTTATAGCTAGAGACAATGAAGATCATCTAGTCCAAGCCCCTGCCTTGACTTAGCACTTCAAAACGATATTGTCAAACAGTTAGGCTGTGCTTATATTTATAAAAATTTTCTTCATATGTCTCTCACAAATGTGAGTATCATTGAATTACCTTTATAGAGCATGCTGTAATGTGTAATCAGTTTTAAGAGAGAGGATCCACAGCTTTTAAAGTAAACGTCAGAAAAGAATAGACAAAAAACACAAACAAAAAATCCTCTCCTTTGAATGGAGTTTCCAAGGCTATTTCTAGCCTGCTGGGGCCAATGGCTTTAGAAGGAAACTCATCACCTGTTTCTTCCTTTCTCTACCCAAAATTGGTTGCTTGTTCTGACTCAGAAAAAATTAGATGGTATAGGAGAGAAAAATCAATCGTTCTTGACCCATTCGAAGGTTCATGGCTGACACCCTGTAATACCATATTAACAAGAGCAAAGCATACAAATTTATTTAATGTGAGTTTTATGTGACACAGGAAACTCCATAAATGAAGACTGAAAGAAACAGGGAAAAACCATGTATTTTGTGGGCAGTTGTGCAGAAGTGTGACTGGTGGATAAAAGGATATGATCTAATGGTAATAAGCTGGGGGCAACCCATGAAGGCTGGTTCAGATTATTTTCTGTATCTCTGTATGACAGTCTTCCCCCAGGTATGGGGAAAAGACACCTGTCATGTGAAGGTCTTTTTTTTTTTTTTTTTGGAGACGGAGTCTCACTCTGTAACTCAGGCTGGAGTGCAGTGGCACGATCCCAGCTCACTGTAACCTCCACCTCCTGGGTTCAAGCGATTATCCTGCCTCAGCCTCCAGAGTAGCTGAGAATAAAGGCACACGCCACCACGCCCAGCTAATTTTGTATTTTTAGTAGAGAACGGGTTTCACCATGTTAGCCAGGCTGGTCTCTAACTCCTGACCTCAGGTGACCAGCCCACCTCAGCCTCCCAAAGTGCTGGGATTACAGGCATGAGCCACAGCGCCCGGCCTATGTGAAAGTCTTTAGTGAGGAAGGGCAGAGCTCAGAAAGTGATCTTCCTAGGTTTTATGGCTTGTTTCAAGGGAGAGGAATTCTAGTTTCTTTGACTTGCTTCAGGAGACAAAGGAAGGTACGAAGAAGGAGGGAGGGATAAGTTCAGAGACACCTTCTTGCTTCTGTGGTCCTCCTGGTGTCCTTCAGCTCCAAGTATTCAGCATGCCAAGGTAGCATACTTCCAGATATTGTGTTCTGAACCCCAACACTTTACTTTTTTAAAAAAGTCAAAGCATCATTTTTACTTAACAATCCTTGCTTTTTCTGTCAGAAAAGAAACCCATTCTTAGACTTTTAAATATGTGTTGTGGTCCATTCTTAACATCTTAAACTATCTAAAAAAGCACATCAACCACGTTGTTGACCTTACTGCTTATATCCAGTTGACAAATTCCTTACCAGATTTACTTGCAGAGATTTTGTCAATGGCAGGGCTTTCTGATGCCCAAAATCAGCTTAGCTTTTTGATTGACTGCTGGCTAAATCATTTCCCCAACCGGAGGACAGAGAGTGACTGAGCAGCAGGGGCACCATTAACACATTGACAAGAAGAGCTGACAGAATGTTAATGACATTAACACCCTGTCAACTAACTACCAACACTTGGGATTTCCTCATAGTATGAGGGAAGTCATTTGAAGTGGTTACAAATCAAGTTACTGAGGAGGCGCATTATCCTTTCCAGATAATTCAAAACAGATTTGGGGTCTTCACTGCACTGCCATTATGTTAATTGTATTCCACCTTTATTTATTAAAAGAATAATTTTTAAGTAGATGAAAAAACTCACAGAACCACCAGTGACATTGATCACCTTTGAGAACATGCCAGTAACAGGTTTCAGGGAGATGATAATCCACACTTTGTAAAGCAAATGTCATATAAAATTGACAAAATAAAAATGAAAGTAAAAACAACGCTCAAGAGCAAAGCTGTTTTGTTTTGTTTTTAATGAACTTAGTAATTCAGGTCATTTTCTGGTGCCTAAAGAAAAATTGAGAACTTCAGATTAGGCTGGAGGGGGGAAGTTTATCACTTCTGACTCTCTCCTTACCCTCGCTGTCTGCTCCTCAAATGCAGAAAATTAGGAAGTTCAATGCAAACATTTATGAGACTGTTCAGGGAGAGGAGCATACAGGATTTAAATGGGGGCATGGTCAGTAATACAGATAATGCATACATTGAGAAGCAAATTGTGGCCGGGCGCGGTGGCTCACGCCTATAATCCCAGCACTGCGGGAGGCCGAGGCGGGCGAATCACGAGGTCAGGAGTTCGAGACCATCCTGGCCAACATAGTGAAACCCCGTCTCTACTAAAAATACAAAAATTAGCTGGGCGTGGTGGTGGGCACCTGTAGTCCCCGCTACTCGGGAGGCTGAGGCAGGAGAATAGCTTGAACCCGGGAGGCGGAGCTTGCAGTGAGCTGAGATGGTGCCACTGCACTCTAGCCTGGGCAACAGAGCGAGACTCCGTCTCAAAAAAAAAGAGAAGCAAATTGTTTTAGAAAACCACAAGGGGGGCCAGGTGCAGTAGCTCTCACTTGTAATCTCAGCACTTTGGGAGGCCAAGGTGGGTGGATCACCTGAGGTCAGGAGTTCAAGACCAGCCTGGCCAACATGGTAAAACCCTGTCTCTACTAAAAATACAAAATTAGCTGGGCATGGTGGCACAAGCCTATAATCCCAGCTACTCAGGAGGCTGAGGCAGGAGAATCACTTGAACCTGGAAGGCGGAGGTTGCAATGAGCCGAGATTGCATCATTGCACTCCAGCCTGGGCGGCAAAAAGAGCAGGACTCCATAAAATAAAATAAAATAAAATAAAAAAACAACAGAGGAAAAGAGCGCTTTTTAAAAAAGTAAGATTCTTAGCATTCTTTGAAATATACTCTCTTGACAATGGTACTGGTCAATGTAATTTTTAGTTCAATTGAATTTAAATAGAAAGTATAATCATTTATGATAATAATAAAGTAGTAGGCCGGGCACAGTGGCTCACGCCTGTAATTCCAGCACTTTGGGAGGCCGAGGCAGGTGGATGACTAGGTCAGGAGTTTGAGACCAGCCTGGCCAACATGGGGAAACCCCATCTCTACTAAAACTACAAAAAGAAATTATCCAGGCGTGGTGGCGCGCGCCTGTAATCCCAGCTACTCAGGAGGCTGAGGCAGAAGAATCACTTGAACCCGGGCAGCAGAGGTTGCAGTGAGCCGAGATTGTGCCACTGCACTCCAGCCTGGGCAACAGAGTGAGACTCTGTCTCAAAATAAATAAATAAATAATAATAATAAAATAGTAATAATAGTAATAAACTGTTATGAGAGAAAATCAAAGCCAGAAAGAAGTTAAAGTGATAAAGGCAAATTTTATTCAGGAACTACTGCAATAGGAGAGAGACCTTACTATACAATGAGGCTGCATTCTGATACAACAAAGGCAAGTGGGGATTTATAGCCAAGAAGCAGTGTAGGAGTCAGGCAATGGAACATTACTAGAAGGAGATGTCAAAGATAAGGGGATTCCCCCTAAACCAACTTGATAGGATTCTTGCTGAAGGCAGGCAAGGCTAATAAGATATGAAGAGTGGAGGGTGAGGAATTTGACCGTATATGAAGGGAGGAGGATTTTTGCTAAACGGACCCAGCAGGATTCTTGCTACAACTGGACTGTCAGGGCCAAGGACTGAGCCTAAGAATGAGGCCTAGTCAAAAAGAGGACTCAAGGCTGGGCGTGGTGGCTCACGCCTATAATCCCAGCACTTTGGAAGGCCAAGGTGGGTAGATCACCTGAGGTCAGAAGTTCGAGACCAGCCTAGCCAACATGTTGAAACCCCATCTCTACTAAAAATATGAAAATTAGCTGGGTGTGGTGGCAGGCGCCTGTAATCCCAGCTACTCAAGAGGTTGAGCTAGGAGAATCACATGAACCCAGGAGGTGAAGGTTGCAGTGAGCTGAGATCACACCATTGCACTCCAGCCTGGGCAACAAGAGCAAAACTCTGTCTCCAAAAAAAAAAAAAAAAAAAAACTCAGAGGAACCTGACTAAAATTTGGTTCAAGAGAGTCTTTGTCACTGTTTAGTGAATGTCATATGCCAGCCATTATGCTAGGAATATCTATATCTATATATCTGTCTATATATTTTCCTAAGTGACCGCCAAAGAAATACTATGAAGTAGGTACTATTACTATTTTATTTTATTTTATTTTATTTTATTTTATTTTATTTTATTTTATTTTATTTTTGAGACAGAGTCTCGCTCTGTTGGCCAGGCTGGAGTGCAGTGGCACAGTCCCGGGTTCAAGCGATTCTCCTGCCTGAGCTGCCCAAGTAGCTGGAACTACAGGTGCTGGCCACCACACCTGACTAATTTTTGTATTTGTATTTTTAGTAGAGATGGAGTTTCACCGTATTGGCCAGGCTGGTCTCGAACTCCTGACCTTGTGATCCACCCGCCTCGGCCTCCCAAAGTGCTGGGATTACAGGCATGAGTCACTGCACCCAGCCTTAACTTTATTTTAAATGTGATAAAATTGAGGCTATAGAGGGTCAACCATGTGCAGGAGATCACATAGGTAATATGTGTGGTTCATGAGGGTCAGAATTCCAATTTTGGTCTTTCCGACATTAAACCTTGTGCTTCTAACCATGGCATTGTGCTGCCTCCGAGGTTAGACCTGTTTGAAAATCTGAGATAAGTTCTACATTTGTTCCCTGTGAAACTGTTTTTTTGCTTCCTTTTCAATCTCTCTCAAATGGGAAAAATAATGTTCTTTTTGAAAGGATTGTAAACTGATTTAAAAATTAGCTGCTCACTTGTACCATCTCCTCCAGAAAGCCTTCCCTAATCATAGCAATCAAAATTAATTTTCCTGTTCCCTGTATTTTTATAACATTTTAATACTTTGATTATTGTACTTGCTGGTTTGCCTGTACTCTTCATATACATGTACATATCTATTTTGCATACTGGTTTATGTACTCTTTTCAGATACAGATTCTGATTCATATTTTGAGTACTTTACTACAAGCCTATAACAATGCTTTATAGAAAGTCAAGTGCTTAATGTTTATTTAAATAGGTTAGAGTTTATTATATAATAATTAATATAATTAACTTAACATTATGGCCAGTAAACAGAACATTAGCTTGTTTTTCTGGCGTAGCCTCAGTTTAACAGAAGAAAGGAGTCTAACATGTTTCAAATGTTATTCTTTTATCATGTCTTGATTTAAAATGCAGCTATTGAAAATTATGTCTTAACAAATTTTAAGATAGAAATCACATTCTAAGACCCTGTCTGAATGGAGCATATTTTTAAGGGTCTGTTAGCACAAAAATTTGCTCTTTGAAGAGTTTTGCTTGTTTGAAATTCAGCCTGAAATTACGTAGACTATGAGCTACATTTTTCAAACTTTGTTCAGGGAATTGATAGACATTTGGTGCATGATGCTAATGGTGAGAAGAGAATATATTGCTCAGTTAAAGGATGCATAAACCCTTTCAGGCCACAAGAGACTCATCCAGGAAATCATCTTTTTCAGAACATAAAACAGAACTTAATTTGTCTGAAAGAGTTAATGTACCCTCAACCTGACAAATTCTAATCGCTCTCACCAGAAGCTAAGTTTTAAGAGATGTAAAAACCTTTCTATGGGATTTATTCATTTTGAGTAGAAATAATACAAAAAAGAAGCTTGAAAGAATAAATTACCCAATATGAATGTGGTTTTATGTGTGTGTATGCACATAAGGAACATGTAGCATATGCACATGTCTATTCATAGATATAAAGCCATTTTGGTATTTATAAGATTATAAATTGGATATCATACAAATGAATCTGTGAATTTGTTTTCTTTGCTTTGATTTAAAATTTGGTAAAACTTTTCAATTATGAAGGCCACACGTGGTATGTTAAGCATACATAGTTTACAGGTAATAATAGTGATGTTAGTATAATTCCTCAAGTAATATACTCTGGTGCAAAATCTCAATCATGTGTTGTTTTCATAATGCAGAAAAATATATCAGTATGTTTTTGTATAATAAAAGTGTGTTTACTTATTTCTAGTTAGGATGTGTTTGACATATAGCTTATGAAAAGTATGGCAAGTAAACTTGGCTTTTCATTCAATATTCCCTGTTCTTTTCTTCTGTTTATTGTTTGTTTGTTTGTGATGGAGATTCTTTCTGTCACCCAGGCTGGAGTGCAGTGGCACCATCTCGGCTCACTGCAACCTCCACCTCCGGGGTTCAAGTGATTCTTCTGCCTCAGCCTCCCAAGTAGCTGGGACTACAGGCGCATGCCACCATTCCTGGCTAATTTTTGTATTTTTAGTAGAGACGGGGTTTCACCATATTAGCCAGGCTGGCCTCGAACTCCTGACCTTTTGATCCACCCACCTCAGCCTCCCAAAGTGTTGGGATTACAGGCGTGAGCCACCACACCTGGCCTTTCTTCTGGTTTTAAATTGCTTTACAAGATGAAGACTGAAAAAAAACTACAAGAAAGTATATGAAATCATTGTTTAATAATCATGTAATCATGCTCCCTTTTATGTTGCAAATGTAAGATAGGATAATAATGTAGTACATTGTCTGAATTAATTAATGAAGTGAGGAATGGAAAAACATATGACATTACTGAAAACTAATTGAATTTTGATAATAGGATTATATATATACCTAGTAAGACATATATTTATAGAACTATAATCAATTTGAGAGGATCTTAGCTACTTATTTAAGGCTAAGGGATTCACTAATGGTAAGAATGGAAAAATCAATGAAAAATTTAAAAAGGCCGTATAGACAAGCTTTGCAAAGGTCATCAGTGAGGAGAATAGGACCTAGTCACAAACTGATGATGTCTGAGGAGACAAAGGACATGAGTAACTGAGTTGACAATGGTTCTGAGAGGTAACGGTAACAACCCTCTTTACCTTATCAAAAGCAAATATCTGATAAGTGGCTTTTCATATCTGCTAAGACATTATCAAATTTGTTCACAGCAACTCTGTTCAATTACTGATCTCTAGATGCCTTTATCATAGGCCTGACTCAGAACCTATATATAAAAGTACTTTCAAACTTTAATGTTCTTTCAGATGCCAAGTATTTTACTTAATCCATGTGAATGAAAAGATATTTGGACTGGGTATCCATTGAGTTAAGCTCTAGCCTTGGCATTTGTGATCTTAGGAAAGACTGTTTACCCAGTCGTAAAATTGAAAAAATAATACTTGGCTTGCCTACTTCATATAAATTGTTATTAAAATTAGGTATAATAGAGTGACTTTTAACATGCCTTGCAAAATGGAAAATGCTTTGTAAAATGGAATAACCATTTAAAATTGTCATTTATATATCATTCTCCCCTAAACCACACAAATAGGAAATAATTCTATCCCCCAAGGAAAATGTTCTTTGTTTTAAAAAAAAAAAAAAAGGTCTCTTTTTTCCAATTTCATTATATCTAACTTTAAAAACATTTTTAAGTTCTAGCTAACTTTGCTTTTTGTATGTAGACCAATAAAGGGCACATTTTTCAAAATGTAGTGAATGCTTGTAGAGTAAGCAGGATGCTAACACCTCATTATTCAAGGAATATCCAGATGTTCAGTGTTAAACTTTGATTCCTTACTTTTTTCACTTTGGTAGGAAAGAGGAAGATGGAGCAATAGAGTTTGAAAATTCTTGCATACTTTATGAATGATGACATTCTATATGCTATGACACCTATAAAATAAAGATTAAGGGGACAGGTGCGGTGGCTCATGCCTGTAATCCCAGCACTTTGGGAGGCCAAGGTGGGTGGATCACCTGAGGTCAGGTGTTTGAGACCAGCCTGGCCAACATGGTGAAACCTCGTCTCTACTAAAAATACAAAAATTAGCCAGGCGTGGTGGCACGTGCCTGTAGTCCCAGCTACTCAGGAGGCTGAGGCAGGAGAACCACCTGAACCCAGAAGGTGGAGGTTGCAGTGAGCTGAGATCGTGCCACTGCACTGTAGCCTGGGAGACAGAGCGAGATTCCGCCTCAAAAAAAATAATATTAAGAGCTGGGCACGGTGGCTCACGCCTGTAATCCCAGCACTTTGGGAGGCTGAGGTGGGCGGATCACGAGGTCAAGAGATCGAGACCATCCTGGCTAACACAGTGAAACCCCATATCTACTAAAAATACAAAAAAAATTAGCCGGGCGTGGTGGCAGGCGCCTGTAGTCCCAGCTACTCGGGAGGCTGAGGCAGGAGAATGGCATGAACCCGGGAGGCAGAGCTTGTAGTGAGCCGAGATCATGCCACTGCACTCCAGCCTGGGCGACAGAGCAAGACTCCGTCTCAAAAAATAATAATAATAATAATAAGATTAAGATATGTTTCCTGTTTTCAAGGAAGAATGTATTCAGAGAGGTAAAACTGACAGAAGATAGCAATAAACAATGTGATTTAATTGCTGAGTATAATGCAGGTTAAAAATGCAGTAGACATTTTCGATATTCTTTACCATCTTTCCAAAACCTTTTTGGCCAAAGAGAGAGCATTCTGGCTTTGGCCATGATTGGGAATGAACATTGCAACTTTATTATTTTGTTGGAAATGTATTCTCAATCTAACCAAGAGACCCAAATGAGAAGTTAAATATGGAACTGCATTCGGAAGCCAAATGGGAACAACTTGTATATTATCCTTTATTTTGAATTAACTGTCTCTCTTAACATGGATAATTAAGTAAGAACTGTGTGTACCAACAATTTCTCTAGATTCACAAATAAGTTTTTTTCCATGTTTTTATCTGTCCAGCATATATTAATTAAATAGTTACTGCAGTTCCTAACACTATGCTAGGTGCCATGGAACTGAAGCATTAAAATGAAGTACAAAGTATTCTCTTGGCTCTGAAGGAGCTTAACATTTAGTTAAGTCCCCCCATATGAGAAATCCATGGCTAAAAGGATGATGTTTAATAAAATTTAATTATATGGCACTGTTATAAATACATTAAGAGTTAACAATGCAGGGGACATGGGGACATTGTGGTGTCGTGCAGCTTCATGGAGAAGATGGCTTTCAACTCCTAATGAAACGTAAGCTCACTGTGTGCACAAGTTTACTATGTTGGTTTTGTGGTGATTGTCTTTTCGACTCCCAGTGCCTGGCACTTAGTAGGGCTCAAACATGTCTGGTGAATGAAATAATGCATGATTTGCCATTTACAGACATTTAGTTTTCAGGTCATAGTTACAAAATATTTTGCTATATCTTCTCATAGGTCATCCAAAATGTGATTCTGGTTGATTTTGAACTGCGTTTAATGTCCTTATTTAAACAAACAAAAACCCCTCACTAATTATGTCTGTATTAGCTTAACATTTAACAGTATTTTGCATTCCAGGAAATTGACTAAATTGGAAAATTCTAGGATTAGGTTAAAGAGGAATTCAGAATTTAAGATTTGAAATGAACAGTCCCATCCTAGCTAACACAGTGAAACCCCATCTCTACTAAAAATACAAAAAATTAACCGGGTGTGGTGGCGCGTGCCTGTGGTCCCAGCTACTCGGGAGGCTGAGGCAGGAGAATGGCGTGAACCCGGGAGACGGAGCTTGCAGTGAGCCTAGATGGCGTCACTGCACTCCAGCCTGGGTGACAGAGCGAGACTCCGTCTCAAAAACAAACAAACAAAAAGAAATGAACAGTCAACATAGGCATTATAGACCTTTGAACGTTTAAAAACAGGATTTTTTTTTTTTTTAACACGAGTTTTGCTCTTGTTGCCCAGGCTGGAGTGCAATGGCATGATCTCAGCTCACCGCAACCTCTGCCTCCTGGGTTCGAGCAATTCTCCTGCCTCAGCCTCCCGAGTAGCTGGGATTACAGGCATGCGCCACCACGCCCGTCTAATTTTGTATTTTTAGTAGAGACAGGGTTTCTCCATGTTTGTCAGGCTGGTCTTGAACTCCCGACCTCAGGTGATCTGCCCACTTCGGCCTCCCAAAGTGATGGGATTACAGGCATGAGCCGCCACGCCCAGCCAGGATTTTTATATTACTATATTTTGTCAGTGATCCCCATATTATTGGGTTAAATAGCTTAAATTCACAGAGTGTGTTAAAAATAATTAATTGTAATAGGCATTGAGATGCCATATGATGGCACATATGTGTTAGGTCATCTAACATGTCTGCCTAAACATTCAGATATCAGAACATAATTCACACAGGGTTTGCCTTCTGCTCTTTATTATAGCTCCCTTTCCCCACACATATATTTATTTAGGCATTCTTTAATGCCAGAATTTGCCTTGTGTACAAAGCATTAAGACTGTGAGGTATACAAAAATGAGTAAAATATGGACTTTTCATTTCAGAAACAAGTCAATTAGAAAACAGAATCAACACCATACCCAAGTGATTATAAGACGACATGGGTATGATAAATGCCATATACATGATGGGAATTTCATTCTATAAAAAAATAAAACCTAGGATATCAGTAGAGGTTTTCTGTCTGTGTTGAGTGTTCACATACATTGTCTTAGAAGTTTGGAGCAGTGGAAGGAAGATCACTTCTTTTTTTGTTTTGTTTTTGTTGTTGTTATTGTTTGTTTTTTGAGATGGAGTCTTGCTCTTTCGCCCAGGCCGGAGTGCAGTGGCGCTATCTCGGCTCACTGCAAGCTCCGCCTCCTGGGTTCACGCCCTTCTCCTGCCTCAGCCTCTGGAGTAGCTGGGACTACAGGCGCCCGCCACTGTGCCCAGCTAATTTTTTGTATTTTTAGTAGAGGCGGGGTTTCACTGTGTTAGCCAGGATGGTCTCAATCTCCTGACCTCGTGATCCACCCGCCTTGGCCTCCCAAAGTGCTGGGATTGCAGGCGTGAGCCACCACGCCCGGCCGGAAGATCACTTCTGACTGAAGATTTGGGGGAAAGTTTTATGGAGAGTTACAGTCCAGACACAAGCAGAGACTCAGGGTCAATAAAGATAATAAATGTAGGTGGGGCTTGATGGCTCACGTCTGTAATCCCAGCACTTTGGGTGGCCGAGGCAGGCAAATTACCTGAGGTCAGGAGTTCGGGACCAGCCTGGTGAACATGGTAAAAACCCGTCTCTACTAAAAATACAAAAATTACCCAGGCATGGTGGCACGTGACTGTAGTCCCAGCTACTCAAGAGGCTGAGGCAGGAGAATCACTTGAACCAAGGAGGCAGAGGTTGCAGTGAGCCAAGATCCTGCCACTGCAATCCAGCCTGTGTGACAGCATGGGACTCAGTCTCAAAAAAAAGATCAAATATGTTCTGAGAAAACATCAAGTAGACCTCTTTGGCTGGAAGTAGTGAGAGCTGTTACTAAGAAAGAGGGTAAAAATCAAATTCTAAATAATTAAGAATATTGGTCTAAGGAGTTTGAACAGTATTTGGTGGGTTGTAAATTGCTGAAAGGCAAGAAACTCTTGTTCCCTCTTCTCCCTGCTTCCAGCCACCACATGGTATTTGCCTGAGAGTGATACTTGCTACCTGCCAACTACTGATCCAAGTAAGTACTAAAGTCAGAATTGTTTCCAGTAGTAGAAAGGTATGTGTGTGCACCCAGACTGATGTGTCTGATGGGGCAAATGGGTATTTCTTTGTCTTCAATAATGCATTTAACTGTTCTATGGTTGAATTTGTAATACAGTTATAATAACTTGCATTTTTATAGTGTTGTGTTTTTTTTTTTTTTTTTTTTTTTTTTTTGAGACGGAGTCTCGCTCTGTCGCCCAGGCTGGAGTGCAGTGGCGCGATCTCGGCTCACTGCAAGCTCCGCCTCCCGGGTTCATGCCATTCTCCTGCCTCAGCCTCTCCGAGTAGCTGGGACTACAGGCGCCCGCCACTACGCCCAGCTAATTTTTTTGTATTTTTAGTAGAGACGGGGTTTCACCGTGGTCTCGATCTCCTGACCTCGTGATCCGCCTACCTTGGCCTCCCAAAGTGCTGGGATTACAAGCGTGAGCTACCGCGCCCGGCCTATATAGTGTTTTAAAGCTTGAAAAGCTCTTTTATCTTCTCATGTCTAACCGTAAATGTTCTGTAACAAAAATTATCATATTAAGTTTTGTTTTATTTTGTTTGAGACGGAATCTCGCTCTGTCGTCCAGGCTGGAGTGCAGTGGAGTGGTCTCGGCTCACTGCAACCTCTGCCTCCTCGGTTCAAGCAGTTCTCCCTGCCTCAGCCTCCCAGATAGCTGGGATTACAGGTGCCCATCACCACTCTGAGCTAATTTTTGTATTTTTAGTAGAGATGGGGTTTCACCTTGTAGGCCAGGCTGGTCTGGAACTCCTGACCTCAGGTGATCCGCCCGCCTTGGCCTCCCAAAATGCTGGGATTACAGGCCTGAGCCACCACACCCGGCCACATATTAAATCTTGCACCTACTTGATGTTGTTGAGGATTCATCCATTTCACAAATATTTATTGATCGATTACTCACTGTGTGCCAGGCACTGTGTCAGATAGTTGGAACACAGTGGTGAACAAAAAAGATACAATGCTTACTGTCGAGATTTTAGTTTGCTAAAAGAGATAGACATTCAACAACTACATAAGCAACCATGGCAGGTGATAAGGAAGAGATTTATAATGCCATGCCAGTCAACAACCTAGTTACAAGGACTGCCCTCCAGAGAGAATAATACTTGTGCTGAGATCTGAAAGATGAATAAGAATTAATTCAGGGAAAAGGTGAAGAGGAATCTTTACCTCAGCCTGTTTATCTACAGGTGTTTCAAATGTTTGACAGTTTGGTACCTTGACGATGATTGGTTAGTTTCTTGTTTGTGGTCTTACTGGATTTACAATCCTAGTGGAGTTTTAAAGTTAGAGTTAGAAATCTCTCAAATTGAGCCAAATCCTGAGGACATTTTATGTTTAAAAAACCCTGTTAACTTTTCTCCCCCAAAAGTTGCTTTTTTACTATTGGCTAGGGATTGAGTATGGATATTTTTGAAAAGCTATGTCAGATTCTGTGGAAAACCTAAAGCTCTGTGAACCTTGTGGGAGCTGGAATTTTTCAGCTAAGAGGTTCGAATAGATTTAGGTATTTATCCAAACCGAACTTTTAAACCACCAGAGATTTGCCCATTACTAGTTTACATAGAGCTTAACTACAGTGGTTTCCTCTTTCAACATTTACTTTTTTTATTTAAACAGCTTAATCGAGAGCTATAAAAACACTAGATCAGTCTTTTCAAATAAAAATGAAATGCGGCTGCCATGGATTAGTCTTTTAGAAGAAGCCCTTCTGCCTGTAGGCAGTTTAGGTGTTAAAATGATGGCTTTTTAAATACCAGAAGATCTAGTTTTTGGTTGCAAGGTCATATCTTTGAATTACTAGTTTATAAAAACCTGGCATATCTTCGAATTATAAGTTTATAAAAACCTGGCATTTCTTTTGATTTTAGTTACATGTGCACACGTGTGTGTGTGCACGTGTGTGTGCATGTGTGTGAAACACCAAGAGTCATGAGATTTACATTATTGGCTTGTTAATTGAGGGAAGAATTCCATAATTGTTTTAACTCAATCACACTGCACAGGGGACATTTTGCCTATTTGTTTTTCTGCACATATTTTATATGTCATTGATTATGTTTGCTTAAAATGCCAAGATGTGCTTAAGTTAGTAATACTAATATTTATCCAAAACTCTCGGCTTATGACTGATTCTTCATTTTTTTTCTTTTGTAAGTCATTGCTTTGCTTTAACTCTTAATGTTGTCAGGAGTAAGGTATTTTAATACTCATTTCCTTTAGAGGAAATAAAAATATCAACTTTCTTTTTTTATTTTTTATTTTATTTTTATTTTTAGAGATGAGGTCTCGCTATGTTGACTAGGCTGCTCTCAAACTTCTGGCCTCAAGCAATCCTCCCATCTTGGCCTCTCAAAGTGCTGGAATTACAGGTGTGAGCCGCCATGCCTGGCCTCAACTTTCAGTGAATTAACCTGGAACACAGGAAGTCAGAGAAATGAAATAATAATTCCAAGTTATGCAAATAAGTGCATTTATGTACAAAGGGATTGTATTAGGTAATCTTGAGCCTCAATTTCAGCTCTAAAAAGTTCTTATATTGCCAAAGCTAGGTAGTACATTCATCCTTGTTCTGCTCAAACATCAAATGCTTAAATGTTGAATTAATTTCTTCTCTGATTCATCACACCAGTATTGATATTGTAATATTGTGACATCATTCCTACTGGTCACAAATTCATCTATTCATTCAACAAATATTTATCAAAAAAAATTTATCAGATACCTACAATGTGCAAAACGTTTTTTTCAGTGGAGATTCAGTGATGAGAAACTAAAAAAAAAAAAAAAAAAAAAAAAAAAAAGAACTTTGAGCATATATTCACATATATTCTAGTGTTGTAGAGCATCAAAATAAATATGTAGTATAGTATCCGACAATGATAAGTGATAAGGAAAATAAAGGTGAGTAAAAGAATTCGTTAAAGTATGATAGTGACACTTGTTTTTAAAGTTGGCCAGGGCAGGACCCCTCCAAGGGAGTAACATTTAGGCAGCTATTTGAATCAAGTGAGGAGATGATTTGCGTGAGTAACTGAGGGAAGAGCTTTCCATGAAGGAGGAACAATTAGTGCAGAGGCTCTAAGGAATGAGCATGAGTACAA
The DNA here is from genome assembly GCF_006542625.1 of Nomascus leucogenys. Lineage (NCBI taxonomy): Eukaryota > Metazoa > Chordata > Mammalia > Primates > Hylobatidae > Nomascus > Nomascus leucogenys. Next base: position 84,766,733 of record NC_044406.1, read on the forward strand.
GCACGCTTAAGGTATAACAGGAAGAGCAAGACCAGTGGCTGGATTGCAGCAAGTGAGGGAGAACGTAGAAGAAACAAGGATCATTCTGATGTGAAATTATGGAAGACATTGTATAAGGGAAAGTCATTAGAGAATTGAAAAGAGATAATGACACTTACAGGGGTGAGGATGACTGGATGAGGAAGAAGGGAGGTTGTCGGGGTGATGAATCAAGAGTTTGGTTTGAGAGGTGGGAAGTTTGAGACGCCTATTAGGCATCCAAGTGGAGATGTAGATATGTGAGCCTAGAGTATAAGGGGAAGGTACACATTAAAGACAGAAATTTAGGAGCCATCGCCATGGAAATTGTGTTTAAAGCCATTAGACTGGTTAAGGTTACCTAAAACACATGAACAAACGGAGAAGAGAGAGGTCCAGGGAGTCAGGTCTGGAGTACTCCAATGTTTAAAAGTTTGGAAGATGAGAAGAATTTTAACAAAGATGTAGGGGAACTTAAAAGGTACAGCCTGTGTGGTAGGAGGAAGCCAGAAAATTCTGTTGGCCTGAGAGCCAAGTGACAAAAATGTTTGAAGAAGGTCTTTTGACTAGGCTCTGTGCATTGATTAAAAAGGTATTATATGTAAGGCATTGAACACAGACAGCAGAGAGGAGCTAGTGACTTCAGAACCCTCTAAGTATTTTATTGACAAAATGTAGACTCATATCATGCGTCTGTTCTTTTACTTTGCCATTTGTTAGGATAGCACATACATTAGATTTTTTTTTCCTCTATCATAGCTGACTCTCTATTTCCAGATCAATCAAAATGTCCCTATTAAGTTGTCAGTTACATCACAGATAATTGCCATAAGCCATTCATTTCATGTTTTTAGTATCCTGTGCAATAAAACGCTATGAAACATTTTGAACAGTTATTCAGTGAAATCTCAGTTACCTGGAATTCTAGTAAGCATATATCTGTTTATAGATAACCAGGGTTTCCCAAATTTGAGCATTAACCATTTGAATGCTAGAATATTTTTTTAAGGAAAAGCCTTCTAAAGTGCATTATTATATTGAGCACCAGCCATGTGCTAGGCATTTTATTAGGCACTATAACTATACATTCTTATAGCTTATAGGCCTTTGTAAATAGAATGTTCCAACTGTTATTTATGTATGTATGTATGTATGTATTTATTTATTTATTTTTGAGACAGAGTCTTGCTCTGTCAGCCAGGCTAGAGTGCAGAGGCACGATCTCAGCTCACTGCAACCTCCGCCTCCTGGGTTAAAGCGATTTTCCTGCCTCAGCCTCCTGAGTAGCTGGGATTAAAAGCATGTGCCACCACGCCCGGCTAATTTTTGTAATTTTAGTAGAGGTGGGGTTTCACCATGTTGGCCAGGCTGGTCTCGAACTCCTGACCTCAGGTAATCCGCCCACCTCAGCCTCCCAAAGTGCTAGGATTACAGGCGTGAGCCACTGCGCCCAGCTCCAACTGTTATTTATTTATTTATTTATTTATTTACTTGAGACAGGGACTCACTCTGTTACCCCGGCTGGAGTGCAATGGTATGATCACAGCTCACTGCAGCCTCGATCTCCTGGGCTCAGGTGATCATCCCACCTCACCCTCCTGAATAGCTGGGACTACAGGCACATCGCTACCATGCCCAGCTAAATTTTGTATTTTTTGTAAAGATGGGGTTTCGCCATGTTGCCCAGGCTGGCCAACTGTAATTCAACTACATCTTAATGATCTTAGATTATCATCAATTCCTCTCAGCTACTGTAGAGATATTTGTCTGATAATGCAGTATCATATGCCTAGAAGGCTTTTTTTCTCTATCCTTCTGAAACTTTATTTCATTTTTTGCTTTAAGAAGGTCACATAGGTGCTCTATAGGCACAGATGATTGTCTGGCCCCTTGTGTGTGAATAAATGCACATATGCCTCTTTCTCATCGTTTTCAGTCATTCTGTGTACATATATGTCTCACAGAAATACCCATGCATAGGCACACACACACACACATGCTATACATTTCAGGGCACTATATTGAAGCAAATGTGACTATTCATTTTCTTGCTTACACATACACACACGTACACATGTCTCTGATGCCATTGGGGCACCTGGCCAAGTGGTTAATTAGCCTTTGCACAAATATATTTTAGAAAAGTTATGTGGCATCAAGGGCTACATTACTGTTGGCCCTCACAACTCTTCACCCTCAAGGAATTCAGGGATGGTCAGTCTTCTCCTTAGAAATGACTTTATTCGGCTGGGCACAGTGGCTCACGCCTGTAATCCCAGAACTTTGGGAGGCTGAGATGGGTGGATCACGAGGTCAAGAGTTCAATACCAGCCTGGCCAAGATGGTGAACCCTCGTCTCTACTAAAAATACAAAAATTAGCCGGGCGTGGTGGCGGGCACCTGTAATCCCAGCTACTTGTGAGGCTGAGGCAGAAAATTGCTTGAACCCGGGAGGCAGAGGTTGCAGTGAGCCAAAATCACGCCACTGCATTCCAGCCTGGGTGACAGAGGAAGACTCTGTCTCAAAAAAAAAAAAAAAAAAAAGATTTTATTCTCTGTTGTCAGTGTATGCTAACCCTTTTATTGCATTTAATTTCTACAGGTGTTAGTCTACTGTTATTTTTGTTCCAATATCTTATCAAGTCAAATAAGCACAGAGTAAGAATTTCAAAGCTAGAGAGGGCTGGCAATAATAGAAAACAGAAACATACTCAATATATACGCCTCTCTCACTATGAAGCTGGGGCATTGCATGACCAGAGAGGAGTAGTACTTCAGTAAGATTGCTCTGCCAATCTAGTCATTGCATGCAGAATGAATAAAAAAAAAAAGGGAGAGACTGAAAATGGGAAAATCAGTTAAGAGAGTCAAATATTTCCTATGTGCCACTCAGTTTTCTGGGCCTTCAGTCTGAGAGCGTAATGAAATGGATGAGGTGCTTGCTCTGATGGAGCTAAAATTTACTTGGGCATGGAATGGGGTTTGGGATTCAGTGCTATGTTGTGCTAAGTGCTATGGAAGGAAATAAAACCAGGTTATGTGTTGGTGACTGGGGAGCCACTTTAGGGTAGGAGGGCCTTTTTGTCGTGGTGACGTTTGAGCTGAGGCCTGAAATACAGAAAGATTCCAGACATGTAAAGATCTAGTTAAAAGCATTTGAGGCAGGGAGAATAGCTTGTTCAAAATCGTATGGAAATGGACATAAAATTAGCATATTCAAGAAACAAAAAGAAGGCCAATATGGCTGGTTGTGTGGTTAACAAAGGGGAGATTAGTATAAGATGAAAACTGAGAAAAAGGTAGGGACAAATCATGTAGGTCCTTGTTGGCCAGGATAAGGAGTTTGGAGATAACTATACTAATCCAAGTGTTCAGTAAATATTATTATCACTATTGAGTTGAGTTTTAACTAGACAATTCTGTAAATGAGTTAGTCAGCGTTCAGGAATAACCCATGCTCACAGCATCATTAAATGTTTACTGTTAATTCTCACTGCTCTTTCTCAGTTTCTTGCAAGGCATTATTGCAAAACTAATTTATCACATACGTGCCTAGTTGGGGTTCTTAAAAGAACATTTCTTTTTCTAGTATGACAGTACAGAACATGTGTGTGTATATATGTATATGTCTGTGTGTATACTTGCATATACTGTGTCTGAAAAATACTTTTATTCTCATTGACCCTTTGTACATTTCTCAAATAATATAGTTTAACTACCCTTGAGCCAGAAACTGTGTCAGATGCTAGAGATCTAATGGCAAATAAGTCATAGTACTTGTCCTAAAGATTACAGTATAAATAATATATTCTTTTGATCAAGAAAGCTTTGTCCACAACTTTGAAGGAACAAATACTGGCTATTCTCCTTTATTATTTTATACAATTTATTATGTTTCATAAGGATTCATTGCCAGCATTTATTTTGTTTATGGACTTTGAAAGTAGGAGTTTCATTAACTCTCAATTTGGACGGTATTATCTTTACATGCAGTTAGTGCAGTGACTGTCATCATCCTTATTAGAATACCACCAGGACATCTGGCAAGATGTCTAATATAAAGCAGCTATGTTATCTATTCCCAATCAAATGATTCTTTGGTGCTTCGATGTCCTGTAACTTCTCCACTTAGGTAATTCTCTGCCATAATCTAATTTGTAAAGTGGGGTGGGAGAAAAAGAAAATTTAGAAAGAAACACAGAGCACAAACCCTTTATCCTGGTAAAGCATCTCATGTTTCAATTTGCAGTTGTTTTGGTAAAGTATAAAACAAGAAATATGATTATAAATATAGTTTTTATTTTTTACTGTGGGTAGGATTTTTTTTGACTAACACATGCTTTTAATTGCCTAATCTATTTTGGCTTTACCTTTAGAGAAAAATTACTGCACTTTGCTGCATCTGTCAAAAATGACAGGATAATTCTTTGAGTCAAAACAGGGTACATGAAATGTGATTTTTGTTTATTTTCTGAAGAATAGCAGAACTCATTTTTTGACACATCCTTTACTGTGGTTAAGACTCCATGGCATAGAACAGACTGCTTATTTTGAGGTTGTAAAGTACAGCTAACCTACAAGAATAAGCTTTCTAATATCTTCTATCAAACCAAGGAATGATCTGTTTCACCGGAAACATGCACATAGAAAAGAATTGATTTTCTTACACAGGATGCTGCCACTTGGACTCTACATAGAGTTGATTTGTAATATAAATTAACTCACCAATTATCGATTATTCCATCTGACTTTGAACACATTAAGAATCTGCAAAGAGTTTCCGAGTTATCAATAATAAGAAAGCTGTGTATGAAATGTAATGGGGTGCGTCAGCTGGATCCGAGTTAGATATTGTTGTAAATGTTCTTAGCTTTGCCATCTGTCACATATACTTTTTGCATAATATTTTAATCCATTAAAATGTGTCTTTTTCTTTTAAAAAACATCAGCTTACTTAGGTTGCAATGAAAACCCTTTAAGAAACAGTCAGTGACCACTGACCTTTCCATGTCTTAAGTTACTTTGTAACTGTTTTTGCCTTTGTGCCCCCTCATTAAGTTGAATAATGACAATCCTTAGAAATAGGAAATGCCAAGCTCGCAGTTGCAATGCTAACAAGTAGGAAGTCCCATTAACTTTTCAACTTCTCAGACAAGAAATAAATTTGGACATGAGACATTATTTCTGAAACTACTTGTCCTCAGGAGCAGTGATTGAATGAACTAAGGACTTGCTTTCACTAAGTGGAATGGAAAACTCATGTCACAGCATGTCAGTTTCTGCTTAATGAATGAGATATTCCCTGGGGAATAAATTAGGCGCCTCACATAACTCTTTTAGGGTACCCAGACCTCATTGATTTCCTTTTGTGGAATAGTACCCACATGACTTATAAGACTCACTGTACAACTAAACTGACTGACTTTGACCCTCATGAATAGTTTTGTCACCTGGGAGGGTTTGGTTCAAAATGGTCTCCACCCCTTAATAAGAAAGTCAGCTCTTTGCTCCCTGTTGGCTCACTGCTCTCAGGCCACTAAATGAAAGGCACTTGGGTGTCATTTAGAGCCATTTACCAAATGAACTATCTTGGCCTGAGAAAGTTAAGCACTGTTGGGTCTGGCAATTTACCATAATCAAAGAGCTAGAGCAGAAAATATGCAAGATCTGATTTCTGGCCAATTTGTGTTTTTCTCATGTTGCTCTTGGCAGATCTCTGTTTTGAGTTAAGTAGCCCACTCTTCTCTCCATGTTATTAATTTGTAAAGTGAAACAAATTACTGACCCTTGAATTGTGCTACTACACATGCTTGAGTAATTTTATTTCATTTGCAGAGAATTTCATTTCATTTATGTGTTATTTATACTCTACCTACTTCCGAAACAATGTGTACTGGCTTATTTTAATTCTAATTCAAATCATCTGAGTATTTTTCCAAGTCCTGTCCTGAAGAAGACTTGTGTCATCACACATCATTTCACATTTACTGTGCTATGGTGATACATTGATTATGATGCCATTTCTCTGGCCACCTAAAAATGACTGTATTAACAAAACATCATGCCTGCAGTCTAATATAACTTCTTTTGTTGTGGTATGGTCTATTGGGAAAGAACATGCAACTTACAGTTATGTGCTTAGTTCTACCATTTATGTGACCTAGGGAAAGTCATTTGCCACATCTTGCTCAAGTTTACTCAGTTTTTTTTACTCAGTTTTAAATGTAGTCATTAATGCTTACTCCCCAAACCTTTCAAGGTTATGGAAATCAATGCAGTAAATACTTACTGCATATAAAATGTCTGTGAATTCCCATATTTCTCCAGTTAACACCAGGAAGAATAATTGTCAGCTGAATTGAAATGATCAAGCAGCGCTCTTGTATTCAGGCACTGTTCTTTTTTTTTTTTTTTTTTTTTTTTTTTTTGAGACGGAGTCTTTCTCTGTCCCCCAGGCTGGAGTGCAGTGGCGTAATCTCGGCTCACTGCAAGCTCCGCCTCCCGGGTTCACGCCATTCTCCTGCCTCAGCCTCCCGAGTAGCTGGGACTACAGGCACCCGCCAACACGCCCGGCTAATTTTTTGTATTTTTAGTAGAGACGGGGTTTCACTGTGTTAGCCAGGATGGTCTCGATCTCCTGACCTCGTGATCCGCCCGCCTCGGCCTCCCAAAGTGCTGGGATTACAGGCTTGAGCCACCACGCCCGGCCTTTTTTTTCTTTTTTTTTCTTTTTTTTTGAGACGGAGTCTCGCTGTGTCGTCCAGGCTGTAGTGCAGTGGCGCAATCTCGGCTCACTGCAACCTCCGCCTCCCAGGTTCCAGCGATTCTCCTGCCCCAGCCTCCTGAGTAGCTGGGATTATGGGCACTCACCACCAAGCCCAGCTAATTTTTGTATTTTTAGTAGAGATGGGGTTTCACCATGTTGGTCAAGCTGGCCTTGATCTCCTGACCTCGTGATCCACCCACCTCGGCCTCCCAAAGTGCTGGGATTACAGGCGTGAGCCACCGTGCCCGGCCTCAGGCACTGTTCAGACAAATGAGGGATGGAGACGTGACAAGAGAGAGTTCCTATTTTGAGGAGTCACAGTGTTGTGGTGAAAAAGGCCCAGCACACAAACAATTATAAAATTCCCAATGGGATAAGTGGCACAAGTGAGGTATGCAAAAGTGTCATAGCTGACAGGAAGAGGAAGCAATGAACTCTGGCCAGGGAACTGGGAACTAAGTGAAAAATTAGGGTAAAACAAGATAATGTGTGGGAAATTCCTTCAGAAACACTCTGTGGATACTAAGACACAATCTTATCAATGTCATTTAACAAGCATTTATATATTATTTACAATTTGCCAGACAATGTTCTAAATGTCTTAACAATAGGAAATCATTTAATCCTGTTCATTCAGGATTGTTTGCTGTGAAATGGAATTCTAGAAGCATTAAGGAAATCCTAGATACAGAGATTCCTTTGTCTTCTAGTAAGGAGGAAGCATACTGGGTCAGTTAACATCCACGCGTCTGTGAGGCAAATGGTTAGAAAAGTATATACCAAAAATAAATGAATGAATGAACAAACTAAGGAATAAAGACACAATGAAGGAGATACCTTTTTTTTTTGAGACAGAGTTTCAGTCTTATTGCCCAGGCTGGAGTGCAATGGCGCTATCTTGGCTCACTGCAACCTCTGCCTCCCGAGTTCAAGTGATTCTCCTGCCTCAGCCTCCCGAGTAGCTGGAATTACAGGCATGTGCCACCACGCCTGGCTAATTTTGCGTTTTGTTTTGTTTTGTTTTTTGAAACGGAGTTCTGCTCTTGTTGCCCAGGCTGGAGTGCAGTGGCGTGATCTCGGCTCACCACAACCTCCGCTTCCAGGGTTCAGGCGATTCCCTGCCTCAGCCTCCTGAGTAGCTGGCATTATAGGCACCCGCCACCATGCCCCCACTAATTTGTGTTTTTAGTAGAGATGGGGTTTTTCAATGTTGGTCAGGCTGGTCTCCTGCCCTCAGGTGATCCGCCCGCCTCGGCCTCCCAAAGTGCTGGGATTACAGGTGTGAGCCACCATGCCCGGCCTTGAAGGAGATACTATTAACCTCATTTTACATGATAGGAAAACTGTGGTACAGAGGGACTAAGTTGCCCAAGGTCACACAGCTACTAAATGGCAGAGCTGGAGTTTGAACCAAAGGAGTCAGGCTCTAGAGGTGGCAGCCTTAACAAGGATGCTACACTGCTTCTCCCATCACCCATCAACACAGAAGTGGACATCTTTCTTGCTGGAATCCAGCACTGGAATCCCTTAGTGGTCCTTTTGACCTCTGAGTACCTACAGAAACGACAAGGACCTAACCAGCTCTTGAAACAGCTGGCTACATTTTTGGACAGTTGTAATTACTAGAGTTCTGAATTTGAGCCAAGATCTACTTTTCCTGGAACTTCCACCTATTGGTCCTATGTCTGCTTTCTGACACTACATAGACTAAACCTTCTTCCACACAACTGTAAAAGTATTGGAAAACATCTCCCATGCCTCCTGTTTGAATTCCACATTCCCATGTAAAAAGAAAGTGGCATTTGAGAGCAATTAGATTTCATTATTCCATTGAGCATTTATTTATGGGGTGCCTACTGTGTGCAAAATGTTATACAACGTGCTAGCAATCGCAGAGAAAATGAATAGCGCCAGATTCACAGGTTCAAAGTATGTACTCTGCACTAAGCTATTCCACTGCTGCCCAAAATGTGCAATTATCATTTAAGATACAAACTAATGAATAGAATTATTGCCTGTACTTATTTAAATCAGGGTTTAAATAAGCAGTGTCTTGCTGGGTGCACCTGTATACATGCCTTAATTACCCCACAGGGTTACAAACCTGTGGGCAGAAACTGCTAATACATCCTTGTATTTCTTACCACACCTAGCACAGGTTCTTTGGCAGAGTAAATGAGCAATAAATATTTTTGAATGAGTGAGAGAAATGCTGTATTCATTAATGCTGTCCTTCAGATAATTGCTCTAAAGGATGTTCACATGTGATCATAACAATAACAAATACAATTTTACTTTGCTGATTGAATTTCTTCAGGTTTTGTGTGCCACATTAAATAGCACTAGAGAAGCAAATTTTCCCAGAAGAAATGTTGTAGTAAAATGTTTGAAAGACAGCAAGGTAATTCAACAGCCAGAAATATAGAGCCTTATAGTATTGATCAGTCTTCAACTCTGTTTGAAAAGATTCACTGTTATCAACTGAGAACCTCTCCGCCACCATGTGAGCCCAGTAAAGGCATTTTCTAGGTTACCATCCTGGGGTGCTCCTTTGGTACCAATTGTTCTAATATTATTATTATAGTGGAAAATGCAACAACATCACTGAACCTGTACCCTGACCATTCAGTTGGCCTTGGTGTAGAGCATCACACAGTCAAAGAATCAAGTTCAGATCAGATTTTAACCCCACTACATTACTGTTTGCTCTTTTTGAGGAGGATGCAATGACTATACACACACACACACACACACGTACAGACATACATATATACACGTATATGTATACACACTGTATTTTATATATCTATGGAAAATATGTATTTCCATTCTGTAGTCTATGAAAACTTATATGAATGGGGCAAGGTACAATACACAACAAAATAATAATGCCCATGTTAAAAACCTTTTTTTTTTTTTTAAGATGGAGTTTCACTCTTGTCGCCCAGACTGGAGTGCAATGGCATGATCTCGGCTCACCGCAACCTCCACCTCCCGGGTTCAAGCGATTCTCCTGCCTCAGCCTCCCAAATAGCTGGGACCACAGGCGTGCACCACCACGTCCGGCTAATTTTTGTATTTTTAGTAGAGACGGGGTTTCACCATCTTGGCCAGGCTGGTCTTGAACTCCTGACCTCATGATCCACCCGCCTCGGCCTCCCAAAATGCTGGGATTACAGGTGTGAGCCCCCACGACTGGCCTGTTAAAAACTTTTTGAGTGCCTATTTGTGAACAAGAAATCTTTCTGTTGTCTCATCTGGCATAACCTTAACATCATGCATTTATTTGTGCTACCTAACATAATTAGCCATGATAGAAAACTTTAATGTAAAAAAAAAAAAAAAAAAAAGAAAACTTTAATCTAGCATCAAATCTTGAAAAATCATTTTAAGATTCAGTTGATTATTTTATTAGCCAGGACCTCTGTGAAATGACTCTAGGATGAGAACTAAAATATAATAGAATGGGAGAGGTTCATTCATTATGTTAGAGATTTTGATAGTGCTAGGCCTTTAATTAATTAACATTTCATTAATAATCTGTAAGGAGTACCAGTAAACAGCACTTTAATTAAGTTCATGGGTAATACATTCATAGGTGTAGAAAATACCAATGAAGACAGGAAAATAATTCAAATAGACCAGATAATTTATAAGATATAGGAAAATAACAGGAATTCCATTGGCCACATGCAGTTCCCTACTCAAGCAAATAAAAGGCAGTATTCACTGCATACATTGGGGTATAGAAAATAAACAAGTACAATAAGTAAATATCCTTGTTGGCTGGGCGCGGTGGCTCATGTGTGTAATCCCAGCACTTTGGGAGGCCGAGGCAGGCAGATCACCTAAGGTCGGGAGTTCGAGACCAGCCTGACCAACATGGAGAAACCCAGTCTCTACTAAAAATACAAAATTAGCTGGGCATGGTGGCACATGCCTATAATTCCAGCTACTCGGGAGGCTGAGGAAGGAGAATCGCTCAAACCCGGGAGGTGGAGGTTGTGGTGAGCCGAGATCGTGCCATTGTACTCCAGCCTGGGCAACAAGAGCGAAACTCCATCTCAAATATAATAATAATAATAAATAAATATCCTTGTCAACGATATAATGGCTACAAGAAGCAAAAACTTTTGTTTCTGGTGGGGCCTCTGAATATATTTCTACATATAGAAATGTAAGAATACAAGAAATACATACAAGAAATATGAATAAATTTGTATATATTTTGGCTTTATGCATCTTAGAAACAAAATGATTATATCATCTGGATGACAGGGCTAGTAAAGAACCTACACTTACTGAATGCAAACTACTGGCCAGTTCCTGTATTTAGGCATGATAAATACATTAAGTATTTTCTTTAATCTTGTCTCTTTTTATAAGTTCAGATACGGGAAAATTAACAAGATTTCATATCCATTAAGTGGTAGAGCTGGGTTTTAACCCAGATCTTTCTATGGTACTTCCAATAATGATATGGACGATTGCATGATTTTATGTGTGAGCATATGTGTGTAAAATAGGTTTGGATACATTTACCGTCAACTAAATGGTATACTAATCAGTGATAACTCAGATATTTTTCAGTAAGTTTCAGTTTAGGGGGGGATTTGTACATGTAAAATGGCTCCAGGAGTCTGTTTGACTAATTAGGCCACCTGGGGTCTTGTGTAATAGTTATTTTAGGTTTCCACTGAGTCAGTACCCAGTTACACATGTTGTTTGACATTGGTCATTTTAATGAATACTTGAGCCTTAGGAAACTTTATCCATTATGGCAATAATTTTATATATTTACTCTTGGCCTTGACATCATTCCCAGGCATAAGTAGAAGTGGTCATCATCATTTTCCTTCTAATGACTTAAACCAAATGCAACCTTGAAACTTTAACAGTAAATAAAACTAGCGATGTGTGTGTGTGTGTGTGTGTGTGTGTGTGTGTGTGTGTGTATGTGTGTGTAGAGAGAGAGACAGACTGGAATCCGTTTTGTTTTTCCTATTCTAAAGTGCATGAATTAAAAAGATACTAAACATACATCTTTGAGTTTATCAGTTCATCAAGAACACATTTTTGAAAACCAGAAGGACTCTGGATAAGTACAGCTTGTTTTGGTTATAAGAAACATAACTGGCCAGGCGCGGTGGCTCATGTCTGTAATCCCAGCAATTTGGGAGGCCGAGGCAGGCAGATCACGAGGTCAGGAGTTCAAGACCGGCCTGGCCAGCATGGTGAAACCCTGTCTCTACTAAAAATACAAAAATTAGCCTGGCATGGTGGCGCACACCTGTAATCCCAGCTACTCAGGAGGCTGAGACAGGAGAATCGCTTGAACCTGGGAGGCGGAGGTTGCAGTGAGCCGAGATCACCCCACTGCACTCCAGCCTAGGCAACAGAGTGAGACTCCATCTCAAAAAAAAAAAAAAAAAAAAGAAAAAAAAAATAACTAAAAGTCATATATCTTGTTGGCAGTGAATCAGTAGAATCATGTCAACATATAAAGGACTATATTTTTTACCATCATTTTTCAGCGCAAGTTTTTAAAATAACTTTTTTAAAATTTTTATTTTGTGTTCATTCCTAAAACTATATGTGGTAGTAAATTTGTAAACAAAGTCAGGACTTATTTTGCTAAGTCATCGCAGCGAGTTCCTTACATAACTAAGCAAGACACCTGTTTATTAGTCACAAAGTTCCAACCACATCTCGTTTTGTACTTCTAAAAGATGGAATACCCCAATGAGGTTCCTTTGCTAAGCACAGAGAGGGAAACAATGCTGATTTCTAGACTTTATAGCTAAGCAACATTTATGCTTTCAGAAATGATCTCAGAATCCTCCTCAACACAGCATTCTAGGCAGCCTTTATCAATTGCTTTGAGTTGTAATGCAAGCCAAAACATACTTATCTCCTCCAGAGTTTACCACTTAAATGGCTCATCATGAATGAGAATTGCCTTTAGTCATGACTCAGTGTGACATTAAGTAGTTTGGACATAAATTATTTGGAATATGATAGATATCCTTTATATGAGAATTGTACCTGATATATATAAATTTTGCTAGGTGCATTCCATAGAATAAGAGAATAAGGTGACTAGATCTTCAAGGTACTGAAGTTAGAAAAACTGATTGAAATGAAACTGTAAGAAATGCCTACGTGGTACAATCTATGATCATCTAGAACTGTTTCTTTTAGTCAGTGTTAGATACTTTATCATGTGATTAATTGAAAATGTTCTTTAAAAAACGCCACAACTAAAGAGGCATGTGGGGCCGGGAGCGGTGGCTCACACCTGTAATCCCAGCACTTTGGGAGGCCGAGGTAGGTGGATCACCTGAGGTCAGGAGTTTGAGACCAGTCTGGCCAACATGGGGATAACCCCGTCTCTTCTAAAAATTTGAAAAGTAGCCAGGCATGGCGGCGTGGACCACTAATCCCAGCTACTCGGGAGGCTGAGGCAGGAGAATCACTTGAACCCAGGAGGCGGAGGTGGTAGTGAGCAGAGATTGCGCCACTACACTCCAGCCTGGGCGACAGAGTGAAACACCGTCACAAAAAAAGAAAAAATTAAAAAAAAAAGACACTGCAACGGGGTGCCTTTCAAATAGTAGCTGAAATGCTAGAGGAATATATCAGAGGAGAGAAAGCTCACCCCTAGAAGAAAATGTTAGGTATGGCTTCATAGAGAAGGTTGCATTAATTTCAGGCCTTGAAAGATGGGTAAGATGGTAGACAGAAACTGGAACAGGGTCCACATTCCAGCTGTACAGACGGTATAGAGTCTCTTGAGCCAAGGTAAGGAATCTCAAGGTATGTTCCCCGAAGACCTAGGTGAGTTAAGAGTACCTGGTAAGTCCAGCTAAATCCTCTCCCAACACCCCTTCCTACTGGATTTGGGAGCTATCCTTATGCCTCCCATTCTTACCCTGTTCCTCAATCTGAATGTTGATTGTCAGGGAACTTCAGTATAATCCATGCTATTACTTAGCCCAAGTGGGAATAGTTTGTAGAAATAACTATAGCCGGTTGAACATTTCCATTCCAAAAATATGGATTAAGGGCCATGTTTCTCTATTGTTAGCATTCCTCATTCTAACTCCTTGAAAAGAAAGAAGAGCTTTTTTTTGATGACAGAGTCTCGCTCTGTTGCCAGACTGGAATGCAGGGGCGCGATCTCGGCTCACTGTAACCTCTGAGTCCCTGGTTCAAGCGATTTTCCTGCCTAAGGCTCCAGAGTAGCTGGGATTACAGGCACGTGCCACCACGCCCAGCTAATTTTTGTATTTTTAATAGAAACGGGGGTTTCACCATGTTGGCCAGGGTGGTCTCAATCTCGTGACCTCGTGATCCGCGTGCCTCGGCCTCCCAAAGTACTGGGATTACAGGCGTAAGCCACCACGCCCAATCAAGAAGAGCTTTTTAACTAGAGATTTTAAAACAAACTTTAATTTTTAGAGAAGTTTTACATTTACAGAAAACATGAGCATATAGTACAGAGTTCTTATATCCCCTCTGTACCTTTCAGTTTCCCTATTATTAATATCTTGCATTAGTATGGTACTTCTGTTGCAGTTGATGAACAAATATTGATATATTAACAAAAGACTATAGTTTATATTTGAGTTCACTCTGTATGTTATACATATATGGGTTTTGACAAATGTATGTCATATATCCACCATTATAGCGTCATACAGAATAGTTTACTGCCCTAAAAATCCCCTATGCTCTACCTTTTAATCCCTCCTTCCCTCCCCCAACCCCTGGCAACCACTGACCTTTTTCATGTCTCCATAATTTTGCCTTCTTCAAAATGTCATACAAGTTGGAATTCTGTAAAAGAAGATTGCCTTCTTTTACTTAGCGATAGGCATTTAAGGCTCTTCCATGTCATTTTGAGGCTTGATGGTTCATTGCTTGTTATTGCTTAATAATATTCTGTTATCTGGATGCCTAGAAACAGCCATGTTGTTTTGAAAATAGCTCCAAGACATGTTTCTATTTGGCTTTGCCCCTAGCACAGGTTGCAGCATATCAGTGTAGTAGAATACACTGTTACAAGAATCACAGACACTGAGATAAGGAAGGGTCTGCACCACTGGTTCTTCCAACAGCATGTGTGTAGAAGGATGCGAGACAGGCGGGCTTTCAGGCACCTGAAGGCCATGTCTGTGGTTTGTAGCTTACTGCGTGCCTTTAACAAAGCAGTTCACCTCTCTAGACTTTGGTTTCTTCATCTTGCAAACAAAGGGAGGTGCTAGATGAGTTCTGAAGTTTCTCTGAATTCTGAAATTTGATCATCTGCTCTCATCTCCTTGCCTAAAAGTTGAGAAAAGAAAGCCTGGGGAAATTAACCGATCTGAATAAGAGGAAATAGCAAATTATTAGCATTACTTGGACTAGAAATCTAGTCTCTAGATTTGGTCTAGCATTTTTTCTATCATTTCAACCTGTAGGTCCTGATTTTTCATGTAAGAACTTGTTTTTCTTAAGAACTCCTGATTAAACTAAATTGATTTTTTTAAAAAAGGAACATAGATTGAAAGTCACTGAAATTTTTTTTTGAGTCTTTTTCTTTTGAGACTTTTTTTTTTTTTTTTTTTTGAGTCTTGCTCTGTCACCCAGGCTGGAGTGCAGTGGCGCAATCTCGGCTCACTGCAACCTCCACCTCCCAAGAGTGGGGCGATTCTTCTGCCTCAGCCTTCTGAGCAGCTGGGATTACAGGTGCCCACCATGATGCCTGGCTAATTTTTGTATTTTTGGTAGAGACGGGATTTCACCATGTTGGCCAGGCTGGTCTTGAACTCCTGACCTCAAGTGTTCCACCAGACTTGACCTCCCAAAACATGAATCTTTTTTTTTTTTTAATTTGAGCTTTGACTGCATAGAAAGTGTCCATCCAGTCTCTGTTTCTAAAACATGAAATTCTGTAATGTTCTTAAGGTGAGCAATTTTTGTAAAACTTTTCACCACTGATGGGGTTGTTTCCCCTTACCACACCAGATTTAAGAGGATAGTGAACATTTATGTCTATAATAGCATGTGAAGAATGTGGCTGGTGAAAATAAGTGGAAGAATATATATCTCGGGCTGTTTCTTCAGTTTCCAGGCAGGTTGCAACACTTTTAACACTGTAAGTCGCTAGTGAGAAGAAAGGTGAGAGAGTTAGCTTTCCCCTTGGCTTGGTTGCAGTTAAAGTGGATTCCCAAATCTCCCATTTTCTACATTATAAATATTGAGAGGGACATAAATATAGATATATGGATACTTTTTTTTTCTCCCTCCCGTACTTAACAAGTGTAAAATCCTGGAATTTTCTTTTTCCTTATGTATCACAAGTTTTCTTAGTCTCAATGCTTTGTAGTATTTAACCTTTTAGATAGGAGAGGTAAATAAGCCCACACCAGATGAGAGTTACATCACAGTAGCTATAATTAAGGACCAGCATGGAGACATTTTTAATAATAGAGTTGCGACCGGGCACGGTGGCTCACACCTGTAATCCTAGCGCTTTGGGAGGCCGAGGTGGGTGGATTACGAGGTCAGGAGATCGAGACCATCTTGGCTAACTTGACAAAACCTCATCTCTACTAAAAATACAAAAAAAAATTAGCCGGCCGTGGTGGCGGGTGCCTGTGGTCCCAGCTACTTGGGAAGCTGAGGCAGGAGAATGACGTGAGCCCAAGAGGTGGAGCTTGCAGTGAGCCAAGATCGTGCCACTGCACTCCAGCCTGGGAGACAGAGCAAGACTCTGTCTCAAAAAAATAATAATAATAATAAAATAATAGACTTTCTAAATCTGAGGTTAAAGTGAACATTTTTAATAATCAGTCAAGGTTAAAATATTTGTTTAATATGGTAGTCAATGAAAAAATGTTCTAAATGAAAACCTGGTACTAGAATTATTATGTCTTCAGGTTGCCTAGAGAAGCTGGTGAGACACTAGGTATTATACTGTTTCTCCTCCTTGGAATCATATAGTTTTGATTTAATTAACAGAGAAAGTCTGCATATACAATAGGGGATAGAGTGTGGATTTTACTTCTTTAATGGTTTGACAAGCAGATTGCAACAAACAAGGTATTTGGAAGCCTGCTAGGGTCCCAGAGGCCTTATAAATATGCAGTGCACTTCTCTGCATTTCCCAGGGTCCCTGAGGTAGAGATTTGATGAATAAAATTAAAACCACCAGATCTTTTTGTATAGCTTTTAGCTATCACTAATTTAAACTGAGTAATGACTATTTTACAGGTGTACCTTCAGCAGTTTAAAAAGCAAAGGAAGTGAAATGTGAATGTGTTTTGACTTTGTATTACGTTCCTCTTAAATTGAAAGATTTTCTACTTTTTGCATCATGATACCTTTTCTTTAAACCTAATTTCAAGAGTAAAACTCTTTACGCCCCTGTAGGATTGTTTTATATTTAATAGTGCTGTTGAGACTGACGTGGGACAGAACATGCAGACAAAGTATTTCTTGAAAAGTTATGTGTATTTATATATAAACACATCATTGGAATAGCATACTCCATTTGGAACAAGGTCTTTAGAATTAGATTTTAATAGATTAAAACTCTTCTTATTTACTGTATTCGTAGCTCTTAATGATTGAATAGATCTCTGTGGTTCCTTTTCAAGGATTTCTTGAAACATACTGAAATTCATGGGTAGATCATTTAAGGCTCCTGCGCCCTTTAATATATTACCTAGAAATGGTAGAATATTTTAGAACACATACAAAGAAGGAGGCCGGGCGCAGTGGCTCACGCCTGTAATCCCAGCACTTTGGGAGGCTGAGGCGGGTGGATCACGAGGTCAGGAGATCGAGACCATCCTGGCTAACATGGTGAAGCCCCGTCTCTACTAAAAATACAAAAAATTAGCCAGGCGTGGCACAGCCGCCTGTACTCCCAGCTTCTCGGGAGGCTGAGGCAGGAGAATCACTTGAACCCAGGAGGCGGAGGTTGCAGTGAGCCGAGACCGCGCCACTGCACTCCAGCCTGGGCAACAGAGCGAGACTCCGTCTCAAAAAAAAAGACATACAAAAAAGGTTAAGGTAAAACACAATTCATTGTATACATTTGTAGCAAAGTTCATTAAAGTCTGGGGAAATATTGTATAATGTAAAGCTCCTTAGCTTGATGTATAATGAAAAAATGTAGATATTACGTTAATAATAAATAGCGTGAACAATATTGGCACTGGGTATACACTTACTGAAAAGGCTGGCCTTTTCTAATGTTAATCCTGAGGAAGAGGAGAGTCTCTTGCTTAAAAGTCAACACTGGTATGTTGCTTTCAAGAAAAAAAGAAAAAAAAAGCATTGATGGGGGTATGAAATTTATTTACTAAGAATTCAGTTGTGAAATTTGAGGAGTGGAAAAACTAATTTGTCAAATTATACCCTCAGAGTTCAACAGTAAGCTAGATGAAGTCTCCCAGGCTTATAACTAGCAGAAGGCACCTATATTTTGTCTTAGTGTGCCTATGGCTTCACAGCGGCAACTGAATCTCACCCAGAAGTGCTAAGTTGTAATTCCCAGTAGCCACTTTTAGTGCTTTTTGTTTTGTTTTGTTTTGTTTTGTTTTGTTTTGTTTTGTTTGAGACGGAGTTTCGCACTGTCGCTCGGGCTGGAGTGCAGTGGCGCGAACTTGGCTCACGGCAACCTCCGCCACCCGGGTTCAAGCAATTCTCCTGCCTCAGCCTCCCGAGTAGCTGGGATTACAGGCACCTGCCACCACGCCCAGCTAATTTTTTGTATTTTTCATAGAGACAGGGTTTTACCATGTTGGCCAGGCTGGTCTCGAACTCCTGACCTCATGATTCGCCTACCTCGGCCTTCCAAAGTGCTGGGATTACAGGCATGAGCCACCATGCCTGGCCTTTAGTGCATTTTTTAAAGAATGTATCCAAATAACAGACAATTGAATTAAGAAAAGCACATTGTCATCTTTAATCCTTTCCGTTTATTCGCCTCTTGATAGATGACCTTTATATTTTTGCTTTTTGACAATTTCTACCTGAGGCATGATGTAACTAAAATTTCTAACATGATAGTGGTAGTTCTCTGGATTAATTTATGCTCATGGTTTTGCTTTGTTTCTACCTTACCAAAATGCTCTTTTCAGTATTACACAAGAAAAAGATAATGATTTGCATCATGATGTACATAGCAAATTTCATGTATGATCATGTTTCCTGTTCCATCACATTTCTGGCATTTTTTTAACCCACTGGGACATTAGGATGTCATAACATAATTGGATGTTAGACATAGGTTGAGAAATCAAGGGTAGTGGTAGATGGAGGCTGACAGACACCTTCCAGATCCACTTTAGAGGTACTGAGTATTCCTAAACCAGTTATGTAATTTGCATGTGGTCATATAACTAGTTGGTGGCCAAATCAGGGATACAACACGTATGTGACTATCATTCTATCATCTATCTATCTACTTATTGACAGATAAGAATATACTTGTTTTGTATAAATGATTACCCTTTGATTTTGTGTTTGTCACAAACACATGAAACTATTCATGGATGGACCTACCTGTCTGATGATGGTGGTGGTGATGATGATGATGATGATGTTAGCCTAGGATATAACCACTATTCTTTAACCCTTGAAACTGAGGTGCATAAGGTACAATAATTTGCCCAAGCTCACATAGGTAACAAGTTTGCAGGGCTAGAAATCTTACTGAGTTTCATCTGAAATGCAGACTTTCAGAAAGAGAGAGAGAGAATGCTTAGTATACCATATCTTACATCTAACAATGGCTAATGAATCTTTAAAGAAAGGACTGCTCCCTAGACATGAGCGTGTTAGGACTCTGTTCCCATTTCTACACATTTATGCTTATGTGAGGGCCATTGGTTGGCCAATTTTAGCATTTCTTTCTACTCACGGGATGATATTTAAAATATTTAACAACTGCCAGGCGTGGTGGCTCATGCCTGTAATCCCAGCACTGTGGGAGGCCAAGGCGGGCGGATCACCTGAGGTCAGGAGTTCGAGACCAGCCTGACCAACATGGAGAAACCCTGTCTCTACTAAAAATACAAAATTAGCCAGATGTGGTGGCCCATGCCTGTAATTCCAGCTACTTGGAAGACTGAGGCAGGAGAATCGCTTGAACCTGGGAGGTGGAGGTTGCAGTGAGCCGAAATCGCACCATTGCACTCCAGCCTGGGCTACAAGAGTGAAACTCCGTCTCAAAAAAGATAATAAAATAAAATATTTAACAACTAATATGTCATGAGCATTGACCAATCAAAATGGATGCAATCGTAGGCTGAACTAGAGTCTAAGAGGCCCTTGCTTTGCCAGGTACCTTTTAGCTAACAGGTCACGAATATGTCTGGGGAGTTCTGGGATGAGGGGCTAGTGCAGCTAGGACAGAAGTTATTTACCAACTTGTATGAAAATTTTTTTTAGTATTTTAATAACCAATGCAGCTATCCTAATGTAATCTGACTAAATATTAGCACAGCATCTTGCCCAGCAAGCCAAGACAACAGTGGTTGTTGTGATGTTCATAAGGACATCTCTTCTTGGTGTTTATGCATGCAATACATGAGAGTTACACGATTCCTGGGCTGGGCACAGTGGCCCATGCCTGTAATCCCAGCACTTTGGGAGGCCGACGCGGGTGGATCACCTGAGGTCGGAAGTTCGAGACCAGCCTGACCAACATGGAGAAACCCCCGTCTCTACTAAAATTACAAAATTACCCAGGCATAGGGGTGCATGCCTGTAATCCCAGCTACTCGGGAGGCTAAGGTAAGAGAATCGCTTGAACCCGGGAGGCGGAGGTCGTGGTGAGCTGAGATCGCGCCATTGTACTTCAGCCTGGGCAACAAGACTAAAGCTCCATCTCAAAAAAAAAAAAAAAAAACAACAAAGAGTTACAAGATACCTGATAAGTGAATGAACATGTTCTTGAGCCATGGTGCAAAGGCAAACTATATGCATCAGGCACATATTTTTCTCTCGCCAGCCTCCCGGGAAGTTCTCAAATTGTGAATATTTGGAGTTAGAGAGAGAGAGAGAATGCTTAGTGTGCCATACCTTACTTGTGTATCTATCTCTTTTCTAAGCTACGAATACTTAGAAGGCAAGAGCTGTAACCTCATTTCTATCCCAGTCCCCTAGCACAGTATTTGGCACAGAGCACTCAATAGTTATTGAACAAATAAAAGCATTCAACCCCACTGATGAAAAGCCATTCTATTTGTAATCTAGAGACATAAATAAAAGATATCAGTTTCCTAATCTTGCAGAAGTCATTAATCTAGCTGCAAGATTACTTCTTTATAAAACAAACAGTACAGTGTCACCATTAGACCAAGTGTGAGGCCAACTGGAAAATGTTTATAACAATCAGATTTGCAATGAAAGAAACCTGGAAGCAAACCCCGTTATTTAAATGAATTATTCCCCTTCCACCTTTCTTATATTTTATGCATAATGACATGAACGTTTCAAACTCAGCTTTCCAGAATGCCTGTAAGATTCAGTTATGGGGCCAGGCGCAGTGGCTCATGCCTGTAATCCCAGCACTTTGGGAGGCTGAGGCGGGTGGATCATGAGGTCAGGAGTTGAAGACCAGCCTGACCAACATGGTGAAACCCTGTCTCTACTAAAAATACAAAAAAAAAAAAAAAAAAAAGATTCAGTTATGGTCAGGCTGGCAGTCTATATAATTGCTTCAAATGCTGTGTTGCATCTCTTTGCAATACTACATCAATATGTCAGGATGGATACTACAAACTTGGTTATTGCTATAATCGTGAACTTTTAACCTATATGTAGGACAAGCATAACCTGTAGACTAGGATCAATACACAATTGTGTCTCCTGTTACTTTTTTTTTTTTTTTTGAAACGGAGTCTCACTCTGTTGCCCAGGCTGGAGTGCAGTGGCAGCGATCTTGGCTCACTGCAACCTCCGCTTCCCAGGTTCAAGTGATTCTCCCACCTTGGTCTCCCGAGTAGCTGGGACTACAGGTGTGTGCCACCATGCCCAGCTAATTTTTGTATTTTTAGTAGAGACGAGGTTTTACCATGTTGGCCAGGCTGGTCTCAAACTGCTGACCTCAAGTGATCTGCCTGCCTTGGCCTCCCAAAGTGCTGGGATTACAGGCATGAGCCACTGTGCCCAGCCTCCTGTTACTTCTTTAATATTTATTTTGTGGGGATTACCTTGTCCTACACCTAGATGAAAATATAGGCCATTTCCATGACTTTTCTCCTTCCTTTTAGGTCTCTAAAGTTTCTGTGAGTTGCTAATACAATCTCAGCCCAGAAACTTTTTTTTTTTTTTTTTTTTTTTTTTTTGAGATGGAGTCTGGCTCTGTCGCCCAGGCTGGAATGCAGTGGTGCGATCTCGGCTCACTGCAACCTCTGCCTCCCGGGTTCAAGCAATTCTCCTGCCTCAGCCTCCCAAGTAGCTGGGATTACAGGCACACGCCACCATGCCCAGTTAATTTTTGTATTTTTTTAGTAGAGATGGGGTTTTACCATGTTGGCCACGCTGGTCTGAAACTTCTGACCTTGTGATCTGCCTGCCTCAGCCTCCCAAAGTGCTGGGATTACAGGCATAAGCCACCGCACCTGGCCCAGAAACTATTAACAGAATGCTACCCTCTAGCATGCTAGCAATAGTAGCAATCTAAACTCTTGGGTTTTAAGTTAAAAGTAAACTGTTTTCTGCTTCCAAACTGGGCTGTTGCAGTGCTAGAGGGGGCAAGGTGCTTTTCTGCTTTGAGGCCCTCCTCTGCAATTCCCTTAACGTGGGTAATACTTTTCCTTCAGCTTGCCACTTCCATGTTGTCCCAGTCTTCTCAGAGCTCCATGCCACACATATTTTAACAAGGACTCTCTGGCGGAGTACGCCTGAACTCCCAGATGTTCCTCTTGGATAGGACTGAAATACGGGCACCTCTCACTCCCATGTGGCTCACTTCTAGTCCGTGGAAAACACTCATGCAGGTCTTTGCACTGAAAAACTCTGAGACTACAGAGATCGAATCCTGTCTGTATACCACTGGCATGGGGCACATTGGCCTCTTCAGGAATGACCCAGATACCCCTCTTCTGGGTGCTGCAACTTCAAGGAACACATTCCTTTTCTGAATGGCCTGATCAATGTCCCTTCACTTCGCTCAACTTGAAGAATGTAGCATCTCTGTCCACATACTTGGCAGTGGGGTAAGGAGCAAGATGGAGCAGGTGTTATCATGGCAACAACTTCTTCCAAAGAATGTCTTTCAAAATCCTCTTTTCCTCCACTACATTGACCCTTTCATATTTGTGAAATGGATGAGCAAGCTTCCAACAAGGGGAATATGAGAATTATAAAAATGATTTTAAGAATTTTTTGGAGCCTGGACAACATGGTGAAACCCCGTCTCTACTAAAAGGACAAAAATTAGCTGGGTGTGGCCGTGCGTGCCTGTAATCCCAGCTATTTATTCTCTGGCATAAAAATCACTTGAACCTGGGAGGCAGAGATTGCAGTGAGCCAAGATCATGCCACCGAACTCCAGCCTGGGCAACAGAGTGAAACTCTGTGGAAAAAAAAAAAATGTTTTGGGGAAAATTCTGCATATGGAAATCTGTCTCATACACACTTTTCTATGTACTGTTTAGCTGATACACGTTTTTCTATCTACTGTTTATCCGATATTGCCATATCACTGAAAAATGCAAAAAGAGTCAAATTTTAATATCTAGTTACACACAGGTATGATTTTGATTTGTTTTATACCTGGAATGCTTTATATATCAGTAGGCTATATAAAATTGTCAAAGGCATTTCTGTACTTTATAGTGATTTTAGGTATGGGTGTTGGGTGCTTTCAGTTGTCACCACAAACAAACATATTACCACAGAGTTTAGATGACACAGTATTAGAGTATGGAATCAAGCTCTTGTCTTTTGAAGTTGATGTTTTGACCTGTGTAAAAAGAAGTTTTAAGAGTCAATTATTTAAAAAAAAAAAAAAAAAAAAAGTAAAGAAAAGAAAGAAACCAGCCTGGCCAACTGTCTCTACTGAAAATACCAAAATTGGCCGGTCCTAGTATGCACCTGTAATCCCAGCTACTCGGGAGGCTGAGGCAGGAGAATCACTTGAACCCAGGAGGTAGAGGTTGCAGTGAGCCAAGATCACACCACTGCACTCCAGCCTGGGTAACAGAGTGAGACTCTGTCTCAAAAAAAAAAATCATGCCTTCAGAAAGACAAATATCTTGTTGTTTATGGTGAGGAAGACTTAAAAGCAAATCTGGATTTTCTGTTTGAAAGAGTCTAGATACAGGATTTTAGAACGATAGTGGTTTTCGAGTATTATCTGTGCAGCAAAGGAGGAAAAACAAAACACATACAAATGAAAAGTGCTTCTAGATGATGCTGAGGGCTTGGCTGAGGTTGTTGAGTATAAATTAGTATTGTTGCTACTTTATAGTTCTGTGATTTCCTTCAGTATCCTGCAGTCACCCTAGTATAACAGCAGAGATAGTACTTGAAGTATTTGGTCCAGAGTTGGAGCTTTACTTGCAGACGTGGAAGCAGTAAGGTTAAAGGAAATTGACAGGGCTAGTAATTATATAATTTAAATGATGAACTGTGGGGCCATGCTAGATTGTGAAGGAAGGGAGGCCAGAAACCAACTAATAGATGGCTTAAATGAAAAGATTTCTGCAGGCCGGGTGCAGTGGCTCACACCTGTAATCCTAGCACTTTGGGAGGCCAAGGTGGGTGGATCACAAGGTCAGGAGTTCGAGACCAGCCTGGCCAACATGGTGAACCCCATCTCTACTAAAAGTACAAAAATTAGATGGGCGTGGTGGCAAATGCCTATAGTCTCAGCTACTTGGGAGGCTGAGGCAGGAGAATGGCTTGAACCTGGGAGGCGCAGGTTGCAGTGAGCTGAGATCACACCATTGCACTCCAGCCTGGGTGACAGAGCGAGACTCCGTCTCAAAAAAAAAAAAAACAAAAAAAAAAAAAAAACAAAAAACCTGATTCACTCTAAGAGCACTTTCTCGTAACCTTGGAAAGCCAGCCAATTAGAACTGGTTAAGCTCCTCATCTGTCCTCCTTGATTACCTAGCTCCCCCATGAACTTAACGTGTCATATATTTCAGGTGCCCCATTTTAAATTTTATTGTGAGCAACATTCCTTCTCTTGTAACAACTGTATTTTCTTAGTTAACTAATGTTTTAATATTGATGAATTCTTCCCGTATATTTTCTAAACTCACCAGTTTGTTTTTGTTCAGGGTGTTGCTGCTTCTATGGTTATTTTGAAGGTGCTTTTTGCTCAAATGAGTTATGGACTCTATCAACCAAATACGGGATTTTTGAGACAGAAATCTGACATTCAGCAAGGGTACAGAAATCTTGCTCTCGGCCAGGCGCGGTGGCTCACGCTTGTAATCCCAGCACTTTGGGAGGCCGAGGCGGGCGGATCACGAGGTCAGGAGATCGAGACCACGGTGAAACCCTGTCTCTACTAAAAATACAAAAAATTAGCCGGGCGTGGTGGCGGGCGCCTGTAGTCCCAGCTACTTGGAGAGGCTGAGGCAGGAGAATGGCGTGAACCCGGGAGGCGGAGCTTGCAGTGAGCCGAGATCGCGCCACTGCACTCCAGCCTGGGCGACAGAGCGAGACTCCGTCTCAAAAAAAAAAAAAAAAAAAAAGAAATCTTGCTCTCTAAATTGACGTTAAAACATAACATGTCCATAATTAATGTATTATAACATTTGTCTATAATCTTCCCAGGTGTTGAAATGGTAGTTTCATACTGCTTGCCTTTCAACATATATGGACATTGTTTAATCCATTCAGAAATTCAGAAATATTCAAGATAAATCACAAATACAAAACATGCTGTAATGCTACTAATCTTTTCTATTAGATTTGCTTTAAATGGTATTGTCTTTATGTCTTCATTTACATTGTCCGTTTAATAGGCTTCCCCAGCAGTCCTGCTCTGGTAATTAGCTGGCTTATTTATACCTCAACACCTTGAGCTGCTACATCTCATTTAACTTACTGCTCTTTAAAGTTCTTGTATCTCAGTGGTTCTCAACCCTCAATACACATTGGAATCACCTGGGGAACTTTTAAAAAATACTGATGCTTGGACACCATCCCAGATCAATTAAATCAGAATCTGAAAGTTGTAGCTCTGAGAACCATGGGTTCCTAACCTTTGACCAGTGCCACTGTGAACACTGTGCTTAAGGTGAGGTTGAAGCAGTAAAAACAACAATCCAATTATTTTTTTGTTTGTTTGTTTTTTGACCCAGGGTCTTGCTCTGTCGCCCAGGCTGTAGTGCAGTGGTGCAATCTCTGCTCACTGCAACCTCTGCCTCCTGGGTTCAAGCGATTCTCCTGCCTCAACCTCCCGAGTAGCTGGGACTACACGCATGTGCCAGCACACCTGGCTAATTTTTGGCATTTTTAGTAGAGACAGCTTTTTGCCATGTTGGCCAGGCCGGCCTCAAGTGATCTGCCTGCCTTGGCCTCCCAAAGTGCTGGGATTACAGGCATGAGCCACCGCATCCAGCCAGCAATCCACTGCTTGACCTCATCCCTTCCACTCTTATTTTCCTTTCCTTGGCAGTAATTTAAATATATATATATGTGTGTGTATATATATACATATGTATACATATAAATATACATATACGTATATATGTGTATATGTATATATATATACATATACGTGTATATGTATACATATACGTGTATATGTATATATATATACATATACGTGTATATGTATATATATATACATATATGTGTATATGTATATGTATATATATATATAAAATTAGATATCATCACATTCATGGGTTATCAAAACTTAGTATTTCTCCACTAACCCTAAAATGCCATTGCAAAATCCAATAGAATTCTGGAAGTAAGATTGTATTTGAAAATTATAAAAGAGATCCATTTGCTTTGCTTTCATTTTATTGTAATGCAAAGAGAAACAGAGCAAGGAGACTATCAGCAAAGACAAAGGAGATTGAAAGAGCATAAGACATTTAGGAAGCTAAAGGTTGTTTAGCATGATTGAGCCTTAGAGTAGTTTCCGAGGGAACAAGGGAGGCAAAACTGGAGAGGAAAGCATGATCCACATTCTGAGGGACTTCGGATCTCATTTCAAGGGGTTCCATCATGACTGGTTACATAACTTGTGTGGCCACAAAAAGTATGTAGCCAGTACAATATGAAAATGTGGGGCCCTTGTTAAAAAATCATTAAGAATTTCAAGATGTCAGCATAAGAGTATTAAACCATGCACAGGGCTCTTCTAAACATTGGCCTGTGTGTGACTGCACAAGACTTATGCCCAGGAAGTTGGCCCTGGGTTTAATTATATCCTGAAGGTGATGTGGGACCTAAAAGATTTAGGCAGTGACTTGAGGTCATTATAAAGATTGTTCTGACCTTGGTTGGAAAATGGATTGTTGGACGTAGAGAACAAGGTTCTACAATGGCTTTAGGAAAGCCAGTGTATCTGTCTTGGCCGGGCGTGGTCATGCCTGTAATCCCAGCACTTTGGGAGGCTGAGGCGGGTGTATCACTTGAGGTTGGGAGCTTGAGACCAGCCTGGCCAACGTGGTGAAACCCTGTCTCTACTAAAAATACAAAAAAGAAAAAAATTAGCCAGGAGTGGTGGCAGGTGCCTGTAATCCCAGCTACTGTAGAGGCTGAGACTGGAGAATTGCTTGAACCCTTGAACCCGGGAGGCAGAGGTTGCAGTGAGCCGAGACCATGCCACTGACTCCAGCCTGGGCGACAGAGCCAGACTCTGTCAAAAAAAAAAAAAAAAAAAAAAAAGGCCGGGTGCTGTGGCTCATGCCTGTAATCCCAGCCCTTTGGGAGGCCAAGGCGGGCAGATCACCTGAGGTCAGGAGTTTGAGACCAGCCTGGCCAACATGGTGAAACCCCGTCTCTACTAAAAAATACAAAAAAATTATCCAGGCATGTTGGCACGTGCCCATAATCCCAGCTACTTGGTGGCTGAGGCAGGAGAATTGCTTGAACCTGGGAGGTAGAGGAGACAGAGGTTGCGGTGAGCCAAGATCACACCACTGCATTCCAGCGTGAGCAACAAGAGCAAAAACTGTCTCAAAAAATATAAAAATAAATTTTAAAAAGCTAGTGTGTCTATCTCCATATTTTTTCTGTGAATTTTAACTATTGTGATGGTAATATTAGTGATAGGACCAGGAATAGCTACTACTAATACAATAAGTAAACACTTTTTTTTTTTTTTTTGAGACAGAGTCTCGCTCTGTTGCCAGGCTGGAGTGCAGTGGCGCAATCTGGGCTCACTGCAACCTCCGCCTCCTGGTTTCAAGCGATTCTCCCACCTCAGCCTCCCAAGTAGCTGAGATTACAGGTACCCGCCACATCTCCCAGCTAATTTTTGTTTTTGTATTTTAGTAGAGATGGGGTTTCACTATGTTGGTCAGGCTGGTCTCGAACTCATGACCTCAGGTGATCCCCCCACCTCAGCCTCCCAAAGTGCTGGGATTACAGGCATGAGCCACCGCGCCCAGCAAGTAAACACTTTCATATACAATACTGTCATTTGATCCTTCAACTGTCTGGTTGTCAGGCAAGGCATATGTTGTTATCCTTAGTTTACAGATAAGGAAACAGTTAAGTCACTTGCCAAAAATTACAAGACTAGTGATTGATGTACACAGGATTTGAATCAGCCCTTCTGACATTTACACTACTGATATTTCTACTCTATTAATACTGCTAGTTTTATTAGCTACTTATAGAAGCAATTTTTTTTTGTTTGTTTGTTTGAGACAGAGTCTTGCTCTGTCACCCAGGCTGCAGTGCAGTGAATCCTCCTGCCTCAGCCTCCTGAATAGGTGGGACCACAGGTGCATAACACCACACCAGGCTAATTTTTTAATCTTTGTTTTTGTAGAAACAGGGTCTTGCCATGTTGCCCAGGCTGGTCTAGAACTCCTGGGCTCAAGCAATCCTCCTGTCTCACCCTCCTAACGTAGAAGCAATTTTTAAAACATCCATTTGTACAGTATTTAGTAGATTTTATTAAATTGTAACTAAAGTTATTGTCTACTGTGTTTTCAAAGCCTCTCATTACAGAGATCCACATGATGAAATTTGTACTACCAGAAAGATCTTTATGTAGAAAGATGTCTGTTTTCTTTTAGTCAGACATTAAAAATTATGTTACATGCATCACTCTTTTAGCCTAGCTGCCAGAGAACCTATGTGCCAATTTAATACCCAATTTTTTTTTTTTTTTTTGAGGCGGAGTCTCACTCTGTCACCAGGCTGGAGTGCAGTGGGGCGATCTTGGTTCACTGCAACCTCTGCCTCCCGGGTTCAAGTGATTACCCTGCCTCAGCCTCCCGAGTAGCTGGGACTACAGGCACGTGCCACCACGCCCGGCTAATTTTTAATATCCAATTTTTAAAACTAGCTCATACAGCTCCTCAACTCAAGAGCATGTCTACTATTGTTATCGTTGATAATGCTATCTTCACATTATATTTAACTTTATTATATTAAATGTTATAAGTTGCTTCAAATATATTTGGAAGTGGTGAGGATATAAATCCTTAATAAACTAAATAATAACCATTTGGAAATTTATGCAAAAGAAAAAAGCAGTGTTTAAATGGCTGAGCAATAGTATAACAGACTTACCCACTCACGCTTATTAAAGCCAGAATTAACTGACAAGTCAGATAAGCATTGCCTAATTAAATGAAAGAGGAGAATGAATAATAACATGAAAGTGAAAAAGGATATGTGAGCCTACAGAAGACTTAGGCCAACAAATCGACTCTTAGAGATTTTCTAATGTCACTATAAATTCTAGTACCTCTGTGTCCTACTCAATATCTCTCGTGTTTTTATCGTCTTCCA
Source organism: Nomascus leucogenys (assembly GCF_006542625.1). Lineage (NCBI taxonomy): Eukaryota > Metazoa > Chordata > Mammalia > Primates > Hylobatidae > Nomascus > Nomascus leucogenys. The sequence goes on from NC_044406.1 coordinate 84,796,467, forward strand.
TGCTTAGGCCTTATTTTTATTTTAGGCCTGTCTTTGTTAATATTTCTTTTTTTTTTTTTTTTTTTTTTGAGACGGAGTCTAGCTCTGTCGCCAGTCTGGAGTGCAGTGACACAATATCTTGGCTCACTGCAACCTCCGCCTCCCAGGTTCAGGCCATTCTCCTGCCTCAGCCTCCTGAGTACCTGGGATTACAGGCATGCACCACCATGCTCAGCTAATTTTTGTATTTTTAGTAGAGACGGGGTTTCACCATGTTGGCCAGGATGGTCTCTGTCTCCTGACCTCGTAATCCGCCCACCTTGGCCTCCCAAACTGTTGAGATTACAGGCGTGAGCCACTGCCCCCGGCCTTTGTTGACATTTCTTTATTATTATTTTGTGTATGTCATGACTAGGGATTTAGATATTTGAAGGCCTTGTCTTTTATAATAGATATAACAAGTAAATTTAGGAACTTTATATTTTATAAATAGTTGATTATTTTTATAGACTCACTATGTTTAGATAGTTTTAGGTGTTTATTTCTTTGTTGTAATTTAAGCACTTAGACTTAGTTACACTCCAGGGAAAAACAGCATTCTTTTAATAGTCTTGGTTTCACATTTTCTTGATTCTCTTGTCTATCTTTGTTTGTTCCTAATTTGTACCTGAATAGTGATTAAAGTTCAGAGTGGCTACTGCAAAAGATAATGTTTGAATTTCAAAAATTACCTTATTTCTTTTATGATATTAATATGTTCAAAGTATCAGAAGTAAAATTTTAGCATTTGAGACCGTGTGGAATATAAGCTTCTATGTACAGGGGAGATCTTATAAAAACAGCTTGAAGGAAGGTGTTCAGCAGAATTTATTGTCCGGATTGAATATCTAGTCCACCATTCACCCCTATATTTGAATGGATTCCTTGCCTTCTTATCCTGGGTAGGTTCGTAGTTTATTTTGTCACATGCCAACCCTTGTTGTCCACCCTGGACTTCACCTCTTAAGTAATAGACAGCCCCAGACTTTCACCCATAAATTATCTGATGGTGACTGGCTTGCCTCCTTGGTTTTCTTTCACTGCCCAGTGCCAGCCTATCTAAGCAAGATCTCTATAAAGATAACATCCTTATTTATTATGACTGGGAAGTAATTTAGAAACATTCTGTTTCGTTGGTCTTAATTTATGGATGAGAAAACTGAGACCCAGGAAGAGGAAGTGACTTGCATCTGCATTGAATAACATTTTGTAACATTATATTGGAATCCAAACATGCAGATTATTTATATAGCACTTTGTCTAGTATTTTTAAGAAATTATATTTCTCTTTGAGTTATTCAAGTTATATTTGTGCATATTAGTTACAGGAGGCAGATTAGTCTTTCTTATTTTCTTTCACACAGATAATTACAGGAATGTAGAGCATCCACAAGAAAAAAATCAATAGCACTTAATATAACAATTTCGATATATCATACTCTATTGAACTTTGAAACTATTTGTTATACACTATCATCATCATATTTTTTTCTCTTAAACATATGTAGGTCATAAAATTGAATTGTAAAATTGCGAGTAATTTTTATAATTTAGCAAATATTCAACTAATATTTACGGAGTTCCAGGTATGTGACATGACATTTGTGTTTTCTTTACACCATTACTACTTGATCTTGCTTTTGTGTATGAAACACTTCGTCTGCTTTTATAATTTTCCTCTATCTTCCCTTCTTTCTTCATTTCCCTTGGCTGTCTTCACCAGTCCCAAAACTTTAATCAACCCTTTAACATACAGGACTGTTAGGTTTATGTCTCCCGTTTTTGCTCACTCTTCAACACACCAGACCTAATCTAACCATTAACTCCATGTTTCTACCTAGATATAGATCCTTAACCCCCGAACTCAGTATATTTACTAATAAACTCATTCATCTTCCTCTGGAATCTATTTCTTTTAATGTTACCATCACTTTCCTTAGTTATATAGGTTTATCACTGGTGGTTTTCTTGATACCACTCTCTCTTGCCTCCCACATCCATTCAATAATTATCATTTTTACCATTTGTTTAGCACTTACCATGAGCTTTTGGAATTCAAATATTATCTTTTGCAGTAGCCACTTTGAACTTTTATCACTATTCACTTACAAATTAGGAACAAACAAAGGCAGACAAGAGAATCAGGAAAATGTGAAACCAATACTATTAAAACAATGTTGCTTTTCCCTGGAGTGTAATTAAGTCTAAGTGCTTAAATTACAATAATGAAATAAACACCTAAAACAATCTAAGCATAGTGATTCTATAAAAATAATCAAATATGTGCCAGGCCTTTAACATTTCATCCTCAGAACAATCCAGTGAGTTAGGAGTTACTATGGTCTCCATTTTACAGTTGGATCAACTGAGGTACAGAGAAATTAGGTACCTTCCTAAATTCAGAAGACTAGTAAACGAAAGAGTTAAGATTCAAATCTACACATTCTGACTCTATAGTTCAGGCTCTTAATCACTGCATTCAATTGCTTGCTAAATTAATACGTGCTATATTTTCTTCTTTTTTTTTTTTTTTTTTTGAGATGGAGTTTCACTTTTGTCGCCTATGCTGGAGTGCAATGGCCTAATCTCAGCTCACTGCAACCTCCCAGGTTCAAGCAATTCTCCTGACTCAGCCTCCCGAGTAGCTGGGATTACAGGCGTGCACCACCACGCCTGGCTAATTTTTGTATTTTTAGTAGAGACAGGGCTTCACCACGTTGGCCAGGCTGGTCTCGAACTCCTAACTTCAGGTGATCCGCCCACTTCAACCTCCCAGAGTGCTGGGATTACAGGGTTGAGCCACCATACCCAGCCATATTTTTTTCTTTTACAAATATATTTGTTCCCATCTAGTCACTTTCTATTATTACCTTAGCACAAGCTCTCATTACTTCTTGCCAGAACTATTGCAGTAGTAGTCTAGCCAGTTCCCCCCATCTCTACCTCCCTCCAATCCATTTCATATACTTTGCTGAGATAAATCTTTCCCAAGCATGGCTAGGTGTATTTAGCTGGAGAAAAATGGAGTGGCTCCAAACTGATTAGGCCCTTGAATAATATAGGAATTTTCCCTACTACCCTTCATTTATCTTGTGATCTAAGCAAACTTAATTACTTCCTGAAACACTATTCTCTTTATGTATTAATTTATCTATGCCTGAAGTTGTCAGCTTTATGTTCTTATTTATGTATATTTTATAATTATCCATATTCTACATTATCCTGTGTACATGTATCTCTGGGACATATAGCTATTGTATGTGTGTATTGCTTGTTTTCCCTCTGAGATCTTTAAATTCTCTCACATGTAAGCATGTGTTGTTGATGTATTCTGAAAATGTTTTTAATGTGTAATTGGCATGATTGTGATTTTACAACATAATTTCCCACTGTTTATGTAAACATTATAGGAACTCTGTATTTGAATACGAAACTCTTTATGCCATTAGGGCATTTGCATCTATACCTTTTCTAGTTGCTATTTTAACCAGGGACATGAATTTGTACCCTGGCCAGCTGTAGTTATAGGTATTGGCTACAGAACCTTTTTTTTTTTTTTTTTTTGAGACGGAGTTTTGCTCTTGTTGCCCAGGCTGGAGTGCAGTGGCGCGATCTCGGCTCACTGCAAGCTCCGCCTCCCGGGTTCACGCCATTCTCCTGCCTCAGCCTCCCGAGTAGCTGGGACTACAGGTGCCCGCCAACACGCCCGGCTAATTTTTTGTATTTTTAGTAGAGACGGGGTTTCACCGTGTTAGCCAGGATGGTCTCGATCTCCTGACCTCGTGATCCGCCCACCTCGGCCTCCCAAAGTGCTGGGATTACAGGCTTGAGCCACCGCGCCCAGCCTTTTTTTTTTTTTTTTTTTTTGAGACGGGGTCTCACTGTGTCACCCAGGTTGGAGTCCAGTGGCGCGATCTCGGCTCACTGCAAGCTCCGCCTCCCGGGTTCACGCCATTCTCCTGCCTCAGCCTCTCCGAGTAGCTGGGACTACAGGCGCCCGCCACCACGCCCGGCTAATTTTTTTGTATTTTTTAGTAGAGACGGGGTTTCACCGTGGTCTCGATCTCCTGACCTCGTGACCCGCCCGCCTCGGCCTCCCAAAGTGCTGGGATTACAAGCGTGAGGCACCGCACCCGGCTTTTTTTTCTTTTTTTTTTTTTTTAACAAAACTAACTGGCTCTTACAAGAATCAGACTCATGACCTTGGCCTCATTAGCACTATGAGCTAACCAAGTCTGACATATAGAAATTACACAAGCGACAACTCATAAGAGAAACCAGAACTGTAAGATGGCCTTTTGGGAAATAATTTTCTTAAAGAGCATATCCAAATGGAGACCTTCATTTAGCAGCTTATATCAAATTCTTGATCGCAGAGTTGCTTCATTTTAAGAGTGAAAAACAGTATAACAATAGCAGTAGAAATTGAAAGCAGGGAAGTTGTCCTGACATATTGTTTTCTTTCTTGTATAATGTAGATTTATATAGAACAGGGGCTCTAACCACCTGTCAGTAATATGTTTCTGTCAATTTTCCTGTAGATTTTTATTCATGGAAATAGCACTGGTGGCAAACATGAGCTAGTGAGTTGAAAGTGTCCTACACAATTCCCCAAACGCCTCTGCCAGTTTATTTTAGTGTTGATTTTTAGTGCACTTTTTTTTTTTTTTTCCAGTGTGGTTGGAGCAAAACAGAGATTAAGAGAAAATTGCTATGGTTCTACTGGTTTGGATAAATGGGACAGGTGCCAACAATTACCACTGGTGTGACTTTTCCCCCCAATATAAGCATTACTGTTATGCCTATTTTGTTTCCTCCTTTTGCAAAATGCCAAGTGGAATTTATAGAGTTCTTATTGTGAAAACTAAGACATATTCCTGATTCTCTTCTGAATTTCATGACTTTGGGAATATTCTTTAGTTTATATACTACAGTTACCCCCTCCATAATATGGGGATACCATGGTGTTAAGATTGATGTAAGAATTAATGTGTTTACCAGTCAGTCTTGTAGCCAAACAAAAATAAGACACATTTGCACAGCTTTAGTTGTCAGAGAGGTTTGGAGCAATTGTTACATCCTATATATACTTCTGCTTGTGATTTTGAGGGCTTTAGGGTATGTTGCTTCAATCATATTTGTAACTAATGCTGTATTTTTTTGCTATTTCTGATTGCTACCTTAACTAAATTAATTTTTTCCCCATACCCTGATACTAGGCATTTGGAATTTAGTAAGTAGCTGAAATTTGAATAAATAGCAAAAATGGTATAAGTTTTTGAGGTTTTTTTTTTTTTTTTTTTTCGAGCTGGCTAGAACAGACACATGGATTCAACATGATATCTGACATTGTTGATAATATACTGAGTAATATCAAGGAACGGTGAAGGAAGTGTTGTAGTTTCTAATTTTTTCAATATGGAAGTGAATCTATGATAAGTGCAACATAGCTTATCTAATGCTACTTAAATTGAAAAGAAAGTGAGAGTTCAATGATAAGATTTAAAAAGTCATGTTTGCAAAACTCAGTTGAATAGTCAGAAGTATAGAAAGTCGTCGTTAGGCAGCTCTTCATATATTTGTTACTAAATCATCTATGCAGTTACAGGTTTTATATGTGTGTTTTTTTCACATTTACCATCAAGGGACTCTTAGTCCTTTTTTTTTTTTTTTTTTGCGACGGAGTGTCACTCTGTCACCCAGGCTGGAGTGCAGTGGTGTGATCTCGGCTTACTGCAAGCTCCGCCTCCCGGGTTCACGCCTTTCTCCCGCCCCAGCCTCCCAAGTATCTGGGACTACAGGTGCCCACCACCAAGCCCAGCTAATTTTTTTTTTGTATTTTTTAGTAGAGACGGGGTTTCACTGTGTCAGCCAGGATGGTCTCGATCTCCTGACCTTGTGATCCACCCGCCTCAGCCTCCCAAAGTGCTGGGATTACAGGCCTGAGCTACTGCGCCCGGCCTCTTAGTCCTTTTCTTACCTGTGTGAGTTTATCAGTGCTACACAAACTAGGAAGAATGTTAATTTGCTGGCCTGCCTCCCTTGAGCTGTTTACCACATTTTTGAGGCAGAATAGAAAAGGAAAGGAACTTAATTGAGTGTAATAAACTTTAAAAAATCTTTCCAGCCCAATTGAGCAGTCATTTCATTACTTTTAAGCCAAGCAGGGAATGATCTATAAAGACGGAAAATAAGAGGAACTAGCTGTGAGGACTAAATGAAACAAAGACATAAAGGGTACAGCATAGTATAAGGCACATGGTGTCCTCTAAATAGTAATAATAATAGTTATTGGTAAGGCCTTGAACTAAATTATGCTTGAACTAAATATACCCAAAACATAACAATTCAGATTTAAATATGATGAATTGCCCAGTGAAGTTTACCATCAGCCCCTATGGATAGGATGTTTCATTTTAGAGAGTGCTTGGTAGAAAATGCTAGATGGAAAAGTCAGAGGATTCTTTGTTACAGACTACATAGCTTGAAATTTATCTTGTAATAATGCATTAATGGAAAAACAGGAAGACCTCAAGCATAGATTCAACTTTTAGCACTGGGTGCAATGTCCCTCATTTTTGAGATACTGCGAGATTCAGATGATTTGCCCAAGGTCATACCATTTGTTAGTGACCAAAGAAGATCTTGAACCTCAGACATCTGATATAAAGTTATTCCAATGTTCTTTTTATTTTAACAACCTGACATCAGGATGAATATTATAAAAATAGCGCCAAATGTCAGTCTAGAGCAAAATATTTTTGTATTTCAATCAAAAAAATGAAGATTATAGGCCGGGCGCGGTGGCTCACGCCTGTAATCCCAGCACTTTGGGAGGCCGAGGCGGGCGGATCACGAGGTCAGGAGATCGAGACCATCCTGGCTAACGTGGTGAAACCCCGTCTCTACTAAAAATACAAAAAATTAGCCGGGCATGGTGTGGGGTGCCTGTAGTCCCAGCTACTTGGGAGGCTGAGGCAGGAGAATGGCGTGAACCCGGGAGGCGGAGCTTGCAGTGAGCAGAGCTCACGCCACTGCACTCCAGCCTGCGCAACAGAGCGAGACTCTGTCTCAAAAAATAAATAAATAAAAAATGAAGATTATACATTGGATGAAATGTATATGACTAAAGCAAACAGGCTTTTAAAATTTAAATCAAGGCTCTTTCATAGAATCTGCATAATAAATGCCATTTATAGTTAATTTATTCTATATGTCGTATATTTAAAATGCATTCAAAATCAAATATCAAGACTAAATTACACTCCAGTGGAAAATCCATGACAATTTTCTCTTTGTCTAAATCCTAGCTGATATTTGTTTATTGCACCCCTTTCTTTTAGAATAATAGAAGCTTGAGAACTATGCTTGGTAATATAACAAGAAAGCATGATTATAGATATAAATGATGTAACAAGAATTCTATTCCCAGTTGTGCATTGTAAGACTGACAAACATTGGATTAATGTTGAATAGGTCATTTGCAATTCTATGCTGTTTGTAGAGAAATCATATTTTGCTATTCTTAGGAACTTACATATGAGTTTGTTTTGGAGGTTTTCTGAAACATGAAAGACATAAAAAAGACAGACTTTTCCTGTAGCAATTCATGGGATACATTGTACATTGTTCTTCCTAAACTACGTAACTCTCTATGTGAATAAGACATCATATCCTACAAGCCTTACAAACTTTGACTGTCCCTGGACCTCTTGTGAGAATAAATTAAAGATGTCATGCCTCATATATTTTGTTATCAGTGAGAAAAAAGAAATAACATTTTCTTTTTCGTATTTTGGTAGAGAGTGCATATGATTGATAGTGAAATACGTGCCTATAGTAACTATTTGTAGTTATATATAGATGGAGAACAATTCAGTGAGGCTTTCCAACTTTGTCGAGACCTAAGACTTTTACCTTTCCAAGTCCACAGTGACTAACTCTAACTCTACTGGTAATTTTTTTAAAAAGCTTATTTAAGAAAAAAAAACAAAACAAAACAAAAAAAAAACAAGAAGAATGTCTCCGGCCTGGTGCGGTGGCTCACGCCTGTAATCCCAGCACTTTGGGAGGCCGAGGCGGGTGGATCACGAGGTCAGGAGATCGAGATCATCCTGGCTAACATGGTGAAACCCCATCTCCACTAAAAATACAAAAAATTAGCCGGGCATGGTGGCGGGTGCCTGTAATCCCAGCTACTTGGGAGACTGAGGCGGGAGAATGGCGTGAACCTGGAAGGCAGAGGTTGCAGTGAGCTCAGATCGCGCCACTGCACTCCAGCCTGGGTGACAGAGCAAGACTCTGTCTTAAAAAAAAAAAAAAAAGAATGTCTCCATAGTTATTCATAACAATTGTGAAAATTTAAGTAATTGCCCGGGCGCAGTGGCTCACGCCTATAATCCCAGCACTTTGGGAGGCCGAGGTGGGCAGATCACAAGGTCAGGAGATCGAGATCGCGCCACTGCACTCCAGCCTAGGCCACAGAGTGAGGCTCCGTCTCAAAAAAAAAAAAAAAAAAAAGAAAAGAAAATTTAAGTAATTGGATGAGTTGCTTTTGTATAAATTGGATGTATACGTTTGATGTCCTCATGGTGCTCAGAGAGCTAAGATGTGTATGTACAGTTAGACATGAGTCATGCCCTCTATGATGAGTTTAAACTTTTAAACCAAATATTTGTTATATATGATACATTAAGTACAAATGTTTTTTATCTATGATACCTTAATTTATATAACATACCTTATGTTATAAACTGTTTGTTTATAACAACAAATAAAGCAAAGTATTCAAAATGGCTTGTAGCAAGGTGCTGAGACATGTGAAGGAGTGCCAGATTGTTCTTGATAATTTACTTCCCACCTCTGACTCACTTTTCCATGGTCAGCTTTCAGAGAATAAGCACAAAGATGTTAGCAAAATTAAGGGCACTTTAAAGTTTTTGTTGAGATGTTTTTAAGTGTTAAACAAAATTTCAATCCCAGAGATTTGTGGGACCAAAATGATGAATTAAACGAGAAGGATTCAGTGTATTTTCTGCAAAATTATTCATTACCTATAGCTGATATGACCAGTGCCAGCCATGAATTACCTAGCCCCCATGCATTGACAGCTGATTTACATTCTTGCGCCAGCTCCTTATCTCATAGTAGATCAGGCTTTTAAGTAGCATAGCATTAGCTTATCTGGTTTTTTAAGATCAATAGAACTCAGCAAAGTACGATAGAACTGTATACCGCAGTCAATAAGTTAGACACTTTTTTGTTGTTGTTGTTTTGAGACGGAGTCTCGCTCTGTCACCCAGGCTGGAGTGCAGTGGCGCAATCTCGGCTCACTGCAAGTTCCGCCTCCCGGGTTCACTCTATTCTCCTGCCTCAGCCTCTCCGAGTAGCTGGGACTACAGGCGCCCGCCACCACGCCCGGCTAATTTTTTTGTATTTTTAGTAGAGACGGGGTTTCACCGTGGTCTCGATCTCCTGACCTTGTGATCCGCCCGCCTCGGCCTCCCAAAATGCTGGGATTACAAGCGTGAGCCACCGCGCCCGGCCAAAGTTAGACACTTATTAAACCTTTTGTAAAAGTATTGGACATGGCCAAGCACAGTGGCTCATGCCTGTAATCCCAGCACTTTGGGAGGCCGAGGCGGGCGGATCACAAGGTCAAGAGATCAAGAACATCCTGGCCAACATAGTGAAACCCCGTCTCTACTAAAAATACAAAAATTAGCTAGGCGTGGTGGTGTGCGCCTGTAGTCCCAGCTACTCAGGAGGTTGAAGCAGGAGAATCCCTTGAACCCGGGAGGCAGAGGTTGCAGTGAGCTGAGATCGCACCACTGCACTCCAGCCTGATGATAGAGTGAGACTCGATCTCAAAAAAAAAAAAAAAAAGTATTGGACACTCGGCCAGGCGCGGTGGCTCACGCCTGTAATCCCAGCACGTTGGGAGGCCGAGGTGGGTGGATCACCTGAGGTCAGGAGCTCGAGACCAACCTGGCCAATATGGTGAAACCCCGTCTCTACTAAAAAATACAAAAAATTAGCCGGGCGTGGTGTCGGGTGCCTGTAGTCCCAGCTACTTGGGAGGCTGAGGCAGGAGAATGGCGTGAACCCGGGAGGCAGAGGTTGCAGTGAGCTGAGACTGTGTCATTGCACTCCAGCCTGGGCAACAAGAGCAAAACTCTATCTCCAAAAAAAAAAAAAAAAAAAAGTATTGGACGCTCATCCTCTGAGGAGGCAGTGCAACTGGGTGAGAAAAAACTCTCTTATATATCCTTTAGGTACAGCTCTGATTTCTGATGATAAGCTTGCTATAAAACAACCTATTAAAAATGATTCTGGCTGGGCATGGTGGCTCATGTCTGTAATCCCGGCACTTTGGGAGGCTGAGGCAGGCAGATCATCTGAGGTCAGGAGTTCAAGACCAGCCTGGCCAACATGGTGAAACCCCATCTCTACTAAAAATACAAAAATTAGCCGGGCGTGGTGACGTGCGCCTATAGTCACAGCTACTTGGGTGGCTGAGGCATGAGAATCGCTTGAACCCAGGAGGCGGAGGTTGCAGTGAGCAGAGATCACACCACTGCACTCCAGCCTAGGAGATAGAGCGAGACTCTGTCTCAAAAAAAAAAAAGATATCTCCTATACCTTGCATAAGCAAATGATGTGAGGAAAACTTGCTTAATTAAGATCTCAGTTTTGTTTTGGTGCTTTTGACACTCTTTGTGCTTGATTAAACTTTTTCATTATGGATTTGCCTGCCACTTTCATTTCTTTTACTTATATAGATAAAAGGTCTATTCCCTTATTGGTTTGAATTTGGGTTACTTGGTGTCTTTGATCAGTAAAGAGAAATAATTTGTTTTAGCATCCAATGGATTATGGTCTGTTTCCCGATTGTTTTTGTTTTTCTTTTTTTTTTGTATTTTTAGTAGAGACAGGGTTTCACCGTGTTAGCCAGGATGGTCTCGATCTCCTGACTTTGTGATCCTCCCGCCTCAGCCTCTCAAAGTGCTGGGATTACAGGCTTGAGCCACTGCACCCGACCTTGTTTTTGTTTTTCAGCTCCATCCTGATACTGGAACAATAGATCATCTTGTTTTTGCTACAAACAGATGACACCCAACTATAGTTTGTGTATATTGTAAGACATACAGAGAGTGTTACAAATTCCCAATGTTTTCCTCTGTTTCTTAGTCCTGTACTATTCAGAAAATGTTTCATACCAGCCTCGATAAACTAGCTTTCTCAAGAAAGAAGGTTATGATATGTTGTTGTTTTGGGATGTTGAAATTATGTTAAATTATGCATAGGAAGTATTATTTATTTATTGAGTTTAGTGCTCCCAAACTGTATTCTACAGAATATTGTTCTACAGGATGTTACAATAATGTTAAAAAAGGGAAAGAAAAAGTATGGAGGTAGTCAAGGGGCTCATCTGTGGCAAATAAGTTGTGGATGTGCTGGGTTAAACAAAGACAAACAGATGTATTTTCTGCAGAACTTCTCATGACTTTTAATATGCTATTTTTATTGTAAATCTATAAGGGGCTATACTATAAAACATTTCTCTAACTTACTTAGCCATGGGGTGTGTGTGGGTGTGTGTGTGTAATACTTTTTAACATCTCAAGTATGGCACACGGTTTGGGAAAAGGTGGTCTAGCTATTTGTTCTTGTATGCAAAAGGCATGGGTAAAATGGACACAGGACAAAATTGTTAAAATGATGTTTGTAACATGCCTGCAGACCTTGTTGACAAAGCTTCCTGATTATAGGAAATCCCCATTGAAATATTCAGGGGAAGAAAAAGATCAAATAGGATTATTTTTTAAATGCATTGGCTATAATACCCTTTATGTTGAGTGTGGGAAATAGACTAATTTTAGCTAATATATAAATAAACAGTATGGATTATATCAAACCCAGGACTTCAGAACATTATGAAGCTATGCATAAATGCAAGCCTGAGTATTGTTAATTAGTAAGTATGTGGTTTTCAGATCATGTCATTCAGTTATAACAACAGACCATAAACACTGTCCAAGCATTGTCAGTTTGTAAACGTATCATTTGCTGTGAGTTACTTAAAACATTCAAAAGGTGTTTAACAACAGTAGTAGTTGATCTGAGAAGAAATCACAGTGGTCAATCTTGAATAATTATAATAGCAGTATTAAAACCATGGGACTGCAGTGAAGCTGCGATCATGAAAGAACCTCAGGTTACAACATGAAACCCTCTGTGAACCATTACTGAGAACAGAACAACACTGAAAAAGGCCCGGATAGATATATTGCTAGAAATAGTTGCCCTAGTTATTTAGTTTCAAAATGAAGTTGCAGAGAATCCCATATGGGAAAAGTACTTGTACATATCTCTGTGATGGTGTTCATCTCATGATGTTTGATTCCATTTTGATGGGTTTGTTGATAGCATGATTCCTGCTGTCACTATGATTTGTGTTTATTATAGCTGTTTCCTTTTTAATAAAGGATGCTGTTGCATATAAACACTGACATGAAGCTATCTTTTCAGAAATTGCATTCTGTATGCTGATATAGTCATTGCAGTGTTGTAAAGTGAGTATTTTGCTACCAACAGAGTTGGATTATATATTTTAATATATCGATTAGTGTATTTTGTTGTTTCAATATAAGAAAGGACCTATAGTTATATTTATTTTGCATTTGTTCTTAGGTGGTATACACACTTTCAAGGAGAGATAGCACAGTAGGCAATACAATGTGGCTGAAACACACCTTGATAGAAGAACAAATAAAGGATTGGGCAGAGGTGAAAATGATTATGTAGGAAGTAGGAGAATGTCAGATTTACCATAGTCGAAGAGTCATGGCAGGAGACCATTGAAAGTCAAGAGGCATCATCTATCCTAAGCTGAGCTGAGGCAGTGTCTAAGTGCCATAGCCAAGCGTAGGAGCCAAGAAATCTCAGACCGAGAAAATAGCCAAAAAATGAGGGGCTAGGTTGGGCGCTGTGGCTCATGCCTGTAATCCCATCACTTTGGAGGCTGAGGCAGGTGGATCACCTGAGGTCAGGAATTAAAGACCAGCCTGGTCAACACGGTGAAACTCTGTCTCTACTAAATACACAAAAATTAGCTGGGCGTGCTGGTGGGCGCCTTAATCCCAGCTACTCAGGAGGCTGAGACAGGAGAATCACGAGAATCACTTGAACCTGGGAGGCAGAGGTTACAGTGAGACAAGATTGCACCATTGCACTCCAGCCTGGGCAAGAAGAGCGAAACTCCGTCTCAACAAACAAACAAACAAAAAACAACAATAACAACAAAATTGGCTGGGCGCGGTCACTCATGCCTGTAATCCCAGCACTTTGGGAGGCTGAAGCAGGCAGATTACCTGAGGTCAGGAGTTCAAGACCAACCTGGACAACATGGTGAAACCTCATCTCTACTAAAAAAAAGACAAAAATTAGCCAGACATGGTAGTGCGTGCCTGTAATCCCAGCTACTTGGGAGGCTGAGGCAGGGAGAATCACTTGAACCTGCGAAGCGGAGGTTGCAGTGAGCCAGGATCATGCCATTGCACTCCAGCCTGGGCAACAGAGTGAGACTCCTTCTCCAAAAAAAATTTAAAAAAAGAAAGAATGGGAGGCAAGAAGGTAGGGAACTGTCACTAGGGCAGTTCGTTGTGCTGAATAGTGTTTTTCTCACCTGGAGCTGCTTTTAGCAACCTCATACCTAATGGCATTTTAAATTTTATGTCTGGCCCCAGAAAAAGGTTTGCCTGTAAAATAAATTGAACATGATTGAATAGAAAGTATAAAGAAAAAAAAAACCTTCAGCACACCTGGTTTAATTAATTTACAGTCCTCCAGCAAAGTGTCATTAACGGCATTTCTGATCAGATCCAGATAGGCAGCAAATCCAAACCCATCATTTCCTCTCTCCTTTTTTCCCTCCCCCCATCTCTCCTTCTCAGGTTAGAAAAGGATCTGTTTGAATTAGCCAAGGATATACTATGTTGTAGATGATGAGGGCAGAAGTACATTAAGCAGAATTCAGCATAACTCTCTTTGGCCCCCAGAGTAGTTTCAGGGGCAGGGCCATTGGTGGTGGTGAGGTTGTGGGGAGGGTTTGTGGTATGTAGGGATAATCTTCCTGGCCCCTTTCTGTAAGCTGTCACCAGATCTGGAATGTTCAAATCTTGCTGTATCACTGCTCTTTTTCATACAGACCTATCATTACCATTCAGGAAGAATTTCTGCAATCTATATACGTTCTCATTTAATGGGATATTTACAAATTCTGAGCCTTCCTTATCTCTGAACCAAATTCAGCATTACCAATACTGGAGAAAATAGAGTCAGTGCCAGGTATCCTGGAACAATATCTCTTTTTCCATTTCCTTGCAATCCGTTTATCATTTTCCTTCTTCTCCACATGCCAATACACTCCCTAATTTCTTTGTATCTGGGTGGTTATGATACTGCCCTGTTTTTGGAGGGCCACAGTCACAAATTCTTTTCCCCATGAGTATTTGTTCCTACTTATCCAACTTAGCCTTATGGAAGCACTTGTGACAGATAAACATTTGCTTTGGAACTTTGTGCTCTTACCTTAAAGGAACTAGCTTTAAGCTTTGAATCTGAAGTAGGAATAGAGATAAGAAAAAAAGACTTTCCACACTAAAGAGACAGTTAACAAAGGCTGAGAAGTGGGAAACTCTGAAAGGTAAGGAGCACCGAATTGTTACATTTAATTGGATTATTGGGTAGATAATGAATTGTGAATGGGGCAGTTTAAGATAAGACAGAAATGTCTATTGAGACCAGACCCCTCTGGGTCTTGAGTACCTAAGAAGCTCTTAATAAGGTTTTTGAGTAGAACCCCACTGAAAGGCTGCTTGCTGACTTGAATAAAAAGCCACTGTTGAATCACCAGGATGATCTTGCCAGTTACAAAACCCTTGCCTTGTGAAACAAAGTTTATTCCTATAAAGTAGAAATAGCCATAGCTGACTCTGTATGGGAAAAAATGAAATGAGCATTTATGCAAAAGCTTGGAGCATGCACCTGCCTTTCAGGTTTAATCCTCGTGTCTCATTTGGCAAACCAGTTGTACCCTTTGTCTGAAACAGTCCTGCCCTTCATCTGAATGGAAACCCTTTCATTTCTGTTATGAGATTGAGTGACCAGGTGATTGGAGGAAGACTACAGTTAAATGTGATTTATAGGCAATAGATTTTGCCAGAGGAGATTTTGAAGCTATGTAAAAATTCTTTGTATTTTTTCTTGATATTTACTAAGGTTTTATAGATTTCAGATTCAGTCTCAATATAAAATAGTAATAACATTAGTTGTACAAATTTCATTAGCACATACTTAGATATAAGAAATCATAGGCTGGGTGCGGTGGCTCACTCCTGTAATCCCAGCACTTTGGGAGGCTGAGGCGGGTGGATCACCTGAGGTCGGGTTCAAGAGCAGCCTGACCAACATGGAGAAACCCCATCTCTACTAAAAATACAAAATTAGCCAGGCGTGGTGGCGCATGCCTGTAATCTCAGCTACTCAGGAGGCTGAGGCAGGAGAATCGCTTGAACCTGGGAGGCAGAAGTTGCAGTGAAACAAGATTGCGCCATTGCACTCCAGCCTGGGCAACAAGAACAAGACTCTGTCTCAAAAAAAAAAAACAAAAAAAAAGAAAAAGAAAAAGAAATCATTACTGTAGATTAGATGGGCATGACTCAACCTTCTTTAGAGGTTAGTTGTTTCTACTGAGTATGTTTGCCATTTGGAGATCTGGCATTTGGGGAGTATTTGTGCTTCAGGTGGCTTGAAATGCAGATCTTACAAGTTCTCCATATGTTTGGAGTCTTAGAGATAACATTGTCATCTATTTTCAATAGGTTTTTGATATTGAAAGGAATCATTTCCAAACAGTATCACTACTGTCTAAACACTGAGTAGTTACACATACATATTAGCAATGACTAAAAAAATACTGTTTGCGGCAAGGTTGGAAAGAAATAGAATGATCTAGGCATAAACCACATATCTTCCTAATTAGATGAAACAGTATTTCATTGCTGCTTAACCTACTCTTGTCTTACAGATTGACCTTGACTCACTTCCAGGTCAGAAGTCTTCCCACACTGTGCTTATTAAGGTCTCTGGCATTTGAAGTGGCAGAGCTGCTCTAATCTTCAAATCCCATCACTTTACTTTGCTTGCTATACTCCCTTTTCCCTCACTTCTGTACAGCCTACAAGTCTCATGTGTTAAAAACCCTTTGCTAAGGCCAGGTGCGGTGGCTCACGTCTGTAATACCAGCATTTTTGGGAGGCTGAGGCTGGCGGACACCTGAGGTCAGGAGTTCGAGACCAGCCTGACCAACATGGTGAAACCCCATCTTTTTTTTTTTTTTGAGACGGAGTCTTGCACTGTCACCCAGGCTGGAGTGCACTGGCATGATCTCGGCTCACTGCAAGCTCCACCTCCCGGGTTCGCACCATTCTCCTGCCTCAGCCTCCCAAGTAGCTGGGACTACATGCGCCTGCCACCACGCCTGGCAAATTTTTTGTATTTTTAGTAGAGACGGGGTTTCACCATGTTAGCCAGGATGGATGAAACCCCATCTTTACTAAAAATTCAAAATTAGCCGGGCGTGGTTGTGCATGCCTATAACCCCAGCTACTTGGGAGGCTGAGGCAGGAGATGGCTCGAACCTGGGAAGCAGAGGTTGTAGCGAGCTGAGATCGTGCCATTGCACTCCAGCCTGGGGAACAAGAGTGAAACTCCGTCTCAAAAAAACAAAACAAAACAAAAAGCCTCTGCTACCAGATTTTTGATCAACATATTCTTTTATCAGTGGCTTGCTCAATTTTACTTTTTTTTTTTTGAGACAGAGTCTCGCTGTGTCATCCAGGCTGAAGTGCAGTGGCGTGATCTTGGCTTACTGCAACCTCTGCCTCCTGGGTTCAAGTGACTCCTGCCTCAGCCTCCCGAGTAGCTGGGATTACACGCATGAACCACCACACCTGGCTATTTTTTATATTTTTAGTAGAGATGGGGTTTCACCATACTGGCCAGGCTGGTCTCTCGAACTCCTGGCCTCAGGTGGTCCGCCCACCTCGGCCTCCCAAGGTGCTGGGATTACAGGCATGAGCCACCGCACCCGGCCAATTTTACATTTTTTATACCCGATTTTCATTGATGCATTCTCAAGACTTAAATAATAATGAAGTGCCCGCCCATATGTAATATTTCCTGATACTCCATGGGCTTTAGCAGTAAGGTAACTTTGTCATATAAGAACCTAAAATAACTGGCCGGGCGCGGTGGCTCACGCCTGTAATCCCAGCACTTTGGGAGGCCGAGGCGGGCAGATCACGAGGTCAGGAGATCGAGACCATCCTGGCTAATACGGTGAAACCCCGTCTCTACTAAAAATACAAAAAAAAAAAATTAGCCGGGCGAGGTGGCCGGCGCCTGTAGTCCCAGCTACGCGGGAGGCTGAGGCAGGAGAATGGCGTGAACCCCGGGGGGCGGAGCCTGCAGTGAGCCGAGATCACGCCACTGCACTCCAGCCTGGGTGAAAGAGCGAGACTCCGTCTCAAAAAAAAAAAAGAACCTAAAATAACTGTAGTTGCACTTTTAAAATAGCTTGTTTTGCTAGTGTTGCTATAGAAAATGCTTTATAAATAACATTTCAAGAACTATGTTTCTCTGAATCTCCTTATAGTTGCCAGAATATTTCCCAGTAACTTATCTGTATCTACAAAGAAAGTGCTATGTTTAGATACTGGTCAGTTCTAAATCATTTTCATTGATGACAACATTAAATATAAGTTATACAAAATAGTAGATATTCCAACTAAAATTTTATCTCTTCTTTGTGAAGGATCTGTTTCAGTCCTTAAGAAATAGAGTCATTTGAAGGGGAAAACTTAGAAACAGTTTTAAGGCCCAGGGTATGGTGAAGTCACCAACCTGTTTCTTCTCTGCCAGTTCTAATCTTGACATAACAAGAAAGTTACTGGACAATCAATCATGACCTTTAGGGGTGTGGGAGAAGGAAAAGAAAAGATAAAGTTAGGCGGCTTCTCTACTTCTAAAGAATGCCATAGAGAAATTTAAAGAAATCCTTGCTGTACTTTACCTGGCCCCCTCCTGGATTAACTCATGAGGCAAATGAGATTTCCTCACTCTGAATTTGCAAAGCGACAAAATTTCCACCAAAGAATCAGCATGAATGGGATTTGAAGAATGGAATAAAAAGTGAATTAAATTACTGATCACCCTAATTTTCAATACTCATTCATTCATTCAGCAAAAATTTATTAAGTGCCTCCTAATCTGCTAGACAGTGTTGTAGGTTCTGGGAATACCATAGTACACAGATAAACATTTCTGCCTTCCTGGAATTTATATAATAGTAAGGAAAAACAGATGAAATAAAGACACTGCAAAGTATGTTCAAAGGCGATAAATGCCATAGGGTATAAAAGTGAAGAGGGAGTTTGGTGGTATGTTGGTATTTTAGATAGCACAGAGGGAAAGCCTTATTGACTTGGTGATTTCTGAATAAGGATTTAAGAAAGTTAAGTCATGCAGATGTGGGGAAAGAGCATTCCAAGCATTCCAAATGCAAAGACCCTGATGCAAAAAGCATGCCTGGTGTGGTCCAGGAAAAGTAAAAGTAGTGAGTCCAGTTGCCTGAAGCTCTTGAATGAGAGGGAGAGTCGTAGAAGATAAGGTAAGAAAAATTGTGAGGGGTAGAGGGAGTTGTACACCCAAATGATATAGAAACTTATGGATCTGCCGGGCGCGGTGGGGTGGCTCGCGCCTGTAATCTCAGCACTTTGGGACGCTGATGCGGGCAGATCACTTGAGGTCAGGAGTTTGAGACCAGCCTGGCCAACATGGTGAAACCCCATCTCCACCAAAAAATACAAAAATTAGCTGGGCATGGTGGCAGGCGCCTGTAATCGCGCTACTCGGGAGGCTGAGGCAAGAGAATTGCTTGAACCTGGGAGGCGGAGGTTGCAGTGAGCTGAGATTGCGCCCCTGCACTCCAGCCTGGGCAACAGAGCGAGACTCCATCTCAAAAAAGAAAAGAAAAAATTAAAGAAACTTATGGGTCATAATAAGGACCTGAGCTATTATTTAAAGATGAGAAGCCATTGAAAGGTTTTGAGTGGAGGAGAGACATGCACTCACTTAGGTACAAACAGAATCACTCTGAATACTGTGTTAAGAACAGACTGATAAGCAAGGCAGATGGGAAGCAGGGAGACCCATAGGAAGTAATTGCAATAATCTAGGAGACTATTGCAGTAATCTAGGCTAGTATTAGTAGAGGTGATGAAAAGTAGCTGAATACCTAGATACTATGTAAATGCCCAGTGGGTTTACCTTGCTAGCTACCTAGACAGAGCTGATTTATCAAGATAGGACAACTGCAGTAAAGAAAGAGTAATTCACACAGAGCCAGCTGTGCAGGACACCAGAGTTTTATTACTCAAATCAGTCTCCCCGAGCATTCGGGTATCAGAGTTTTTAAGGACAACTTGGTGGGGGGAAGCCTGTGAGCCGGGAGTGCTGATTGGTTAGGTCAGAGATGAAATCATAGGGAGTCGAAGCTGTCTTCTTGTGCTGAGTTAGTTCCTTCGTGCGGGGACACAAGATCAGATGAGCCAGTTTATCAGGGTGGTGCCAGCTGATCCATGAAGTGCAGGGTCTGCACAATTTCTCAAGCCACTGATCTTAGGAGCAGTTTAGGGAGTTTCAGAATCTTGTAGCCTCCAGCTGCATGACTCCTAAACCATAATTCCTGGCTAATTTGTTAGTCCTACAAAGGCAGTCTAGTCTCCAGGAAAGAAGGGAATTTGCCTTGGGAAATGCCTGTTATCATCTTTTTTTTTTTTTTTTTTTTTTTTTTTGGGAAAGAGTCTCGCCTGTGGCCCAGGCTGGAGTGCAGTGGTGCGATCTCAGCTAACTGCGAGCTCCGCCTCCCGGGTTCATGCCATTCTCCTGCCTCAGCCTCCCCAGTAGCTGGGACTACAGGTGCCCGCCACCATACCTGGCTAGTTTTTTGTGTTTTTTAGTAGAGGCGGGGTTTCACCATGTTAGCCAGGATGGTCTTGATCTCCTGACCTCATGATCCACCCGCCTCGGCCTCCCAAGGTGCTGGGATTACAGGCGTGAGCCACCACGCCTGGCCTATCATCTTTGTTTTAAACTATAAACTAAGTTCCTCCCAAAGTTAGTTCAGGCTATGCCCAGGAATGAACAAGGACAGCTTGGAGGTTAAAAGCAAGATGAAGTTGGTTAGGTCAGCTCTCTTTCACTGTCTCAGTTACAATTTTGCAATGCTAGTTTCAATGTCAGTTTGTACCATATGAAATTGCCAACATTTGATCACTTTTGATCAATAGAATCCATATATATATATATATTTTTTTTTTTTTTTGAGATGGTGCTCTGTTGCTCAGGCTGGAGTGCAGTGGCATGTTCTCAGCTCATTGCAACCTCCTCCTCCCCAGTTCAAGAGATTCTCCTGCCTCAGCCTCCCGAGTAGCTGGGATTACAGGTGCCTGCCACCACACCCGGCTAATTTTTATATTTTTAGTAGAGACGGAGTTTTGCCATGCTGGCCAGGCTGGTCTTGAACTCCTGACTTCAGGTGATCTGCCCGCCTCAGCCCTCCAAAGTGCTGGGATTACAGGCATGGGCCAGTGCGCCCGGCAAGAATCCATAATTTCTAGTGGTTCTTTCTAACTTTTTGAAAGTAGAATGGATAGAAGTTTACTAAAATTATACACTAGATGTGTGGGATATGAGAGGAGTGAAGGAAAATTCCCAAGGCTAAGCTCATGGTAAGAATAGAGTTGTCATTAACTGAGGCAATGGAGAGCCCATGGCTATTACTTGGACACTTCCGAGGTAGTCAGCCTTAGTTTACTGAAGTCTAAATTCAGGCAGCTTTTGGCCGGGTGTGGTGGCTCACGCCTGTAATCCCAGCACTTTGGGAGGCTGAGGCAGGTGGATCACGAGGTCAGGAGATCGAGACCATCCTGTCTAACATGGTGAAATCCTGTCTCTACTAAAAATATAAGAAAAAAAAAGTAGCCGGGCGTGGTGGCAGGTGCCTGTATTCCCAGCTACTGGGGAGGTTGAGGCAGGAGAATGGCGTGAACCCGGGAGGCGGAGTTTGCAGTGAGCCGAGATCACACCACTGCACTCCAGCCTGGGAGACAGAGCGAGACTCCGTCTCAAAATAAAAATAAAATAAAATAAAATTAAATTAAATTAAAATAACAAATGCAGGCAGCTTTTTTGTTGCTGTATACCAGTGGTCACAAGTGAACACTGGATAATATGCACAATTCATTGTAGATCCATCCACATTGCTGGCAAAAATAATTAAGCTTTTCTGTTATACTGATTGATACTGGATCTGTGTGGTCATCTTCTTATAAGAAATATGGTCATCTTCATAGAAGAATAACTTTATATCTTTTATATAACATGGTTTGAAAAATGTGATTTCAACTTTGTCATCGTGCTGCTTCTTTCAACTTTTATTGTCTAAGCTCATTTTCTTCGTTTTATTATATTCTTTCATGACTTCCTCTCACTCTAAATCAGTTAAGATTCAGCTAGAATACATGTTGGTACATACAATTTGGAAAGATTGTCTTTATGTTCTATGATCAAATGTGAAAAATAGAACCATGGAGTCAAAACGGAGTAAGGCTTTACTGCTTTTTTTTTTGAGACAGAGACTCCCTCTCTCGCCCCGGCTGGAGTGCGATGGTGTGATCTCGGCTCACTGCAACATCCACCTCCCGGGTTCAAGCGATTTTTCTGTCTCAGCTTCCCAAGTAGCTGGGATTACAGGAGGCCACCACCATGCCCAGCTAATTTTTTGTATTTTTAGTAGAGACGAGGTTTCACCATGTTGGCCAGGCTGGTATCAAACTCCGGACCTCAAGTGATCCATCCGCCTCGGCCTCCCAAAGTGCTAGGATTACAGGCATGAGCCACCGTGCCTGGCCTGGCTTTACTGTTTTGTAAAACTGCTTTCAGGAAGTAATTAAGGTAAATACACACAAGCGCAAGTTGAACAACATTATATCTCACTTACTTTGAATGGCCTAGTCAGGAATATTGTATATATCCATAAATGTGAAAGTAAAACATTTGACAATGTATTTTCTTCAGGTGTGTTAAGATACAAGGCCAGGCTGGGCATGGTGGCTTATACCTGTAATCCCAACACTTTGAGTGGCTGAGGTGGGAAGATCACTTGAGCCCAGGATTTCAAGACCAGCCTGGGCCACATAGTGAAACCCTGTCTCTACAAAAAAAAAAAAAAAAAAAAAAAAAAAAAAAAATTATCTAGGTGTGGTGGTGCACGCCTGTAGTCCCAGCTACTTGGTAGGCTAAGACAGGGAGGATCACTTTAGCCCTGCAGGTTGAGGCTGCAGTGTGCTATGATCATGCCACTGCACTGCAGTCTGGAAGACAGAGTGAGATTCTGTCTCAAAAAAAAAAAAAAAAACGATGGTATGAGGCCAGTTCATCGCAGTAAAAAATAATATTGTGGAAAATCTATAGTGTTCAGTTAGATTCAACTTAGAAATTAGCAAACACTGATAACTACTTGTCGAAAATGCTGATAATGTACTTTTAATAGAGGTCACAGTATTTGTCTAGGATGAGTTAAAGATAAGAGTCTATCCCTTTGCTGTGACTTTATCTTTTTGCCTGACTAGTGTCTCTTTGATATATATCTTTCTATACTGTAGGGGCTGATTTCTTCTTCTGCGGTTGAATTTATGAGGGAAATAGAATTGGACTGAAAAGGTGTTAGAGAATTTAGAGAAATACTTAAATGAATCACTCAGTTTGTTTAAATTTAGAAACAATAAAAGCTGTTTGTTCAAGCTATCATTTTCAAGATACCATGTTGTGTATGAACATAAGTAGTGCCCCGTTGCTGGAAGGCAGGCTTGGTTTTGTTGTTGAGAAATGTTTTAGTTGAACAATTTTTAAAAGAAGAATTGGTCCACATGTTTAACATTTCACTCCCCCAGACCAGCCTGGGCAACATGGTAAAACAGGAAAGGAAGATGAGAAATAATATTCTCCCATTATTATGGAAACATACCTTTAATATATGGCCGTTGACTGAAAGCTTAGTTTTACTTATCATTCTCCTTCTTTTTTGTTAGACTCTTAGCCTTCTTCTCCCTGCCCTTAAAAGACCCTATAAGAGAGAAAAACAAGTATACAAGTCAGTTGCCATGGTGCACAACTGTAGTTTCAGCTATTCAGGAGGCTGAGGCATGATGATTGCTTGAGACCAGGAGATCTGGACTGCAGTAACGATCATGGTGCCTGTGAGTAGCCACTGCACCCTAGCCTCGGCAAGTGAGACCCTGGCTCTTGAAACAACAAAACAAAACAAGTACACAAATAAAGCAAGTAATATAAGGCATGATATGGTGTAACAGAGATGCATTTGTGTTTTAAGCATTTTTACTGGAGATTAATGAGTGGAAGTGAATTTTAAGGTGTGCTTCAAGGTACCCAAGGGGTTTCTGTCAAGATGCATCAGAGGTTGCTGATGGGATTGGAATCTTATCCCCTTTACCACCACTCCTCTACACATATGCTCACACAGAGCAGCTCCACTTGTATCTGTTTTATAAATTGGGTTTTTGTGTAGCACTGTGAAAAGAAAGTGTTCTTTTTGTTTGTTTGTTTTGGTTTGGGATGGGTTTGAAAGTGTTCTTTTAACCAATTTTTGTTTTTTAAACCACAGCTGTAATAGAAAGAGCATGAGCATTGGAGTAAGAAACATCTGAGTTGAAATTTTAGTTTTGCTGCCGGGCGCGGTGGCTCACGCTTGTAATCCCAGCACTTTGGGAGGCCGAGGTGGGCGGATCACGAGGTCAGGAGATCGAGACCACGGTGAAACCCCGTCTCTACTAAAAATACAAAAAAATTAGCCGGACGTGGTGGCGGGCGCCTGTAGTCTCAGCTACTCGGAGAGGCTGAGGCAGGAGAATGGCGTGAACCCGGGAGGCGGAGCTTGCAGTGAGCCGAGATTGCGCCACTGCACTCCAGCCTGGGCGACAGACCGAGACTCCGTCTCAAAAAAAAAAAAGAAAGAAATTAATTTTAGTTTTGCTCTTAGATGATGCTTACCTCATCCATCACCATAAGCTCTTCCTTGTTTCTCAGTTTTGATCTTCATTTTGAGGATCAAATGAGAGATGTGTAGAGTGCCTATTGCAGTGACTGAGCAAGGATTCCTATTAGATTGGAAAACTGTGGATTCTATTAAATTATTTTTTATATCATAGATATTATTTTATTTTTTTTATTTTTATTTATTTATTTTTTTTGAGATGGAGTCTTGCTCTGTCGCCCAGGCTGGATGGAGTGCAGTGGCGCAATCTCGGCTCACTGCAAGCTCCGCCTCCCGGGTTCACGCCATTCTCCTGCCTCAGCCTCTCCGAGTAGCTGAGACTACAGGCGCCCGCCACCACGTCCGGCTAATTTTTTGTATTTTTTAGTAGAGACGGGGTTTCACCGTGGTCTCGATCTCCTGACCTCGTGATCCGCCCACCTCGGCCTCCCAAAGTGCTGGGATTACAAGCGTGAGCCACCGCGCCCGGCAGATATTATTTTAAAACCTTGGGAAAAGCAGGTTCACATATTTATTAAGCTGATGATTACATTTTTTAACTTAGCCCAAGTTTCTTTATGTAATTTGACCTAAATAACTATATCTGAGATCCTTTAAGCCATCTATCGATATTTGTACTTGATCATCGCATCATAGTGATCTCACGATGTTGAGATGTTCAACTCCTGAGCCCTTGGGGTAGCCAGTGCCCTCTAGCGGGTTGATTTGCCTTAGCAACCTTGAGCAGCCTTGTCCGTTTACCCTAGTGTGCCATGTAATTAATATCATTTCCTAAATATGCCTTGAAGATATTGATTTAGAGAAGCATAGATGATCCTTCCTGTTCTGTTTTTCTCCTTCTCCTCTGTTGTTTCTCTTCTCACTTTCTTGTCTTCAAATCCCCTGGTTTAAGGCGAAAGAAATCAGTAGACTAGCCGGGCGCAGTGGCTCACACCTGTAATCCCAACACTTTGGGAGGCCGAGGCAGGCGGATCACGAGGTCAGGAGTCAGAGACTAGCCTGGCCAATATGGTGAAACCCCGTCTCTACTAAAAATACAAAAAAAAAAAAAAAAAACTAGCCGGGCCTGGTGGCGTGCACCAGTAGTCCCAGATACTGAGTCTGAGGCAGTAGAATTGCTTGAACCCAGGAGGCAGAGGTTGCAGTGAGCCGAGATTGTGCCACTGCACTCCATCCCAGGCAATAGAGGGAGACTCCGTCTCAAGAAAAAAGAAATCAGTAGACTAGAGGGTAGGCAGCATAAGCAATTTGATGATGGGAGACTGTCCATTTCTTTTTCCTGTACCTCAAGCCCTATTTAGATAGACTTTATTTACATATTAAGGAAAAAAATATGTTTTGACAAGTTGACTGGTTTCCTCCTGGGTTTCCATTTTCCTTGAGCAAAATCTGCAACAGTCTCATGTAGATGGGGTAAATGGGTTTATGTGTGGGGGTCCATGCCACATGAAGAAGTTAGATGTGCACTAGCTTCCATAATAGGAACAGCAATAATTGAAACAGAAAGAAAATAGAAACCAGTGCAGGGTGTTCTAGGCAAGATGAGAAAGCAAATTGCATGATGACTATTGTAATGCTTCTATTATTTTCTGAAAAGTAAGAATGTCTTTATGTTGAGCTTGAACCAGAAGGATTACCGAGTCCATTCTGTG
The DNA here is from genome assembly GCF_006542625.1 of Nomascus leucogenys. Lineage (NCBI taxonomy): Eukaryota > Metazoa > Chordata > Mammalia > Primates > Hylobatidae > Nomascus > Nomascus leucogenys. The sequence continues at coordinate 84,822,336 of NC_044406.1, forward strand.
TTCAATCTGTAAAGAAATAAACTAAAACAGGTGAACATTGAAAATGTTACAATGTTGTAATTTGTTTTTTAGCCCAATCACCACTTTTCTGATTGCAAAGTAAGTTCTTCAGTCAAGTCCATTGTTTGTCTGTGGTTCTTATGATTAACTTCCTTAAACTCAAATAACGTTTGAAACTCAAATAACATTTTAAGGATGTTTTTAAATAAGCATTATTCTAACGGTGCAAGGACATTTTTTAATGCTTTGCCTTCTCTTGCCTAGGAAATAGAAGGCAGAATTAAGACTTGAAACATCATTTTCCTTTCTTTTAAGTGATTATGCAGTATTTTAGTTGATTGTAAACAGACATTCCTCTTTTGCTTATGATTACCTGACGATAATTCAAGTTAAATCATTGAGACAATAAATCTCATACATTGATTTGATGAGAGAAATCAGTGTTAACGCCAAACCGTGTTGAAATTGGTCTTAGAGATACAAGCCATTTTGCAGGAGTGTGTTGTTGACTAATCATGCCAGAGAGAAATTAATCGAATTGTGGAATATTACACTTTGCATTCATGAAAGAATGTGATAATGCCACTACTCTTCAAATGCATGAATGTGACTGAAGGGAACAGTAATTATCTGCATTCCTTTCTACTTTAGAAGCCAGTGTATCCTGACCTTGTCTGTGATTGCAATCACCGTAACTTGATTAGAGTTTTTTTAAATTATTTTTTTAATTGACATATTGTAATTGTATTTATTTATGGGGTACAATCCGATGTTTTGATACATAGCTATATTATGATACAACCAGTTTAGCTAGTGTATCCATCACCTGTGTATTTATCATTTCTTTGCAGTGAGAAATTATATAAGATACAATATTTTACTGTTAAACACAGTTACCTTACTGTGCAATAGAACACCAAAATTTATTCTTACTAATTGTAACTTTGTACCTATTGACCAGCCTCACTCCATCCTTCCCTTCCTCTTCCCCTCTCCAGTCTCAACCACTGGTCTATCCTTTTTTTTTTTTTTTTTTTTTTTTTGAGATGGAGTCTGTCGCACAGGCTAGAGTGCAATGGCATGATCCCGCCTCACTGCAACCTCCGCCTCCCAGGTTCAAGTGATTCTTCTGCCTCAGCCTCCCGAGTAGCTGGGATTACAGGCCCCCGCCACCACACCTGACTAATTTTTGTATTTTTAGTAGAGACGGAGTTTCACTATCTTGGCCAGGCTGGTCTCGAACTCCTGACCTCGTGATCCACCAGCCTCGGCCTCTCAAACTGCTGGGATTACAAGCGTGAGCCACAATGCCCTGCCACTGGTCTATTCTTGATTACAGTTTTCTTTTTTTTTTCTTTTGGGTTTTTTTTTTTTTTTTTTTTTTTTGAGATGGAGTTTCTCTCTTGTTGCCCAGGGTGGAGTGCGATAGCATAATCTCAGCTCACTGTAATCTCTGCCTCCTGGGTTCAAGCTATTCTCAGCCTCCCAAGTAGCTGGGATTACAGGCACCCACCACCATGCTTGACTATTTTTGTATTTTTAGTACAGACAAGGTTTCACCATGTTGGCCAGGTTGGTCTCGAACCGCTGACCTCAAGTGATCCACCCGCCTTAGCCTCCCAAAGTTATGGGATTACAGGCATGAGCCACCACGCCCGGCCGATTACAGTTTTCAAGATGTCATGTCATCCTTGCTGTTTTAAACATCACCCAAAATTGGAGAAAGAATAGTGGTAAAACAGTAGCGACATTAAACTTAGGTAAAGCTTCTCAGTGATATTATTAATAGAATCAGAAATAAATGATGTTTTCTTCTAAGGATTCAAACACAGAAAATCTTCAAGAAATACCAGTAGCTGTATTTTTTTTCCCTTCTGAGCCAAAGGTTAGATTGGGAGGACTGTATTTTGATAGACTCCTTACGACATTTTAAAATAAATTCTTCAGATCTAGAAAGTTGACTCTGAATATTTTCCATTCATAATTTTGAGAATTTTCTAAAATTGATGAGTAAACAGTTATACAGTAAGAAAAAGATTGTATAGAAATTGATAATTTGTTCTCTTTCCATTTATCACTGATGCTCCCTTTCTCACTTCTACAATAAAAAGTTTCAAATCTTTGTTCTTTGTCTCTTCCATGGCAATATAGAAGTTATAAGGTAATAAATCAAATTTGGAAAAAGATCTTTTTTCCTACTCTAATTGTACGGCTTTAACTCATAAAGAATCAGAACGTTAAAGTACTTCTCATATAAAATTCCCATAATTTTTTTTTTTTTTTTTTTTTTTTCGAGACAGAGTCTTACTCTTTCTCCCAGGCCGGACTGCAGTGGCGCTATCTCAGCTCACTGCAAGCTCCGCCTCCCGGGTTCACGCCATTCTCCTGCCTCAGCCTCCCAAGTAGCTGGGACTATAGCTGGGACTACAGGCGCCCGCCACTGCACCCGGCTAATTTTTTGTATTTTTAGTAGAGACGGAGTTTCACCTTGTTAGCCAGTATGGTCTCGATCTCCGGACCTCGTGATCCACCCACCTTAGCCTCCCAAAGTGCTGGGATTACAGGCGTGAGCCACCACGCCTGGCCAAAATTCCCATAATATTATTTCAAAATAGAATTAGTGCCTAGTATAACACCTAGTACTGAGTAGGCATTCAGTCAGTATCTGTGTAGGAAGGAATAGATGGGACATGATAAATATAATTGATAATAAATATTGGCCGGTTGCAGTGGCTCATGCCTGCAATCCCAGCACTTTGGGAGGCCGAGGCAGGTGGATCACCTGAGGTCAGGGGTTTGAGACCAGCTTGGCCAACATGGTGAAACCCCATCTCTACTAAAAATACAAAAAATAGCCGGGTGTTGTGGTGTCTGCCTGTAATCACAGTTACTCGGGAGACTGAGGCAGGAGAATCGCATGAACCTGGGAGGCGGAGGTTGCAGTGAGCTGAGATTGCACTATTGCACTCCAGCCTGGGCGACAGAGTGAGACTGTGTCCAAAAAAAAATATATATATATATATATATAATTGATAATAATAATTGATAATATTAAATAATAATATTAAATATACTCTTGAAAGGCTATGTTTTTCTGCTGCTAGACATACTACTTTGTAACCAAAAAAGCATACTTACTTGTTTTTGTGAAACATTCACAACATAAATGGTTAAACAGCATAAAGGACCATATGTTTGAGTGTTACCTCTAAATTAACTAACTGTAGGCACTGAAGGATTTCCATGAACACAGGACTTTTAGTACTAAAACTAGAGGGTCTATCCCAGGCAAACTAGAACAAACTGATCACCCTTAAAATTATCTCTCAATTTGGCTGGGCGCGGTAGCTCTTGCCTGTAATCTCAGTAGTTTGGGAGGCCGAGGCGTGCAGATCACCTGAGGTCAGGAGTTCCAGCCCAGCCTGGCCAATGTGGTGAAACCCCGTCTATACTAAAAATACAAAAATTAACCAGGCGTGGTGGCAGGCGCCTGCAGTCCCGGCTGCTCGGGAGGCTGAGGCTGTAGAATCGCTTGAACCCAGGAGACTGAGGTTGCAGTGAGCCAAGATGGTGCCACCGCCCTCCAGCCTGGGTAACAGGGCGAGACTCCGTCTCAAAAACAAAAAAATTATCTCTCAAGTTGAGGCTGCCTTGAATGTAGGTTAAGCTTTCTGGATAACTTCTTACATTAAAATTTTTGGATAATTTACATTACAAACTGAGTCAAATGAAAGATCTTTTATTTTACTTGAAATATATAACATATTCAGCATAGAAAGAGTAAAAAGAAAAGTATAAAAATATTTTCATTAAAAGCTATGCCTTTAATTCCTGATGGAATTAGTAGAGATTTTATTACTAATTCATTTAGTATTTATGAGTCCACTATGGTTGTCAGTTATCCTTTACGACATAATTTATAAGATTACTGATAGGAGCACATTTTCTAAGCTGAAACATTTAGAATACCATTATACAATTCTTTAATAGCTGGAGATGGAAGAGAGAGTGCTAGATGCAGAATTAACCTCTGAATCATGTTATGCACTAGGGACCTAGGGTTACTTTTGGAGTAGTATGGAAACAAATTTAAGAATAGAGTGTGCAGTACAACTTTATAACATGGCTCATTTTCAGTGTCAGAGATCAAATAAATAATGTGAAATATAGCATTACTATGCAGTAAAAATCCAAAATAATGCAGGTAGCATATGATATAGGCATTATCATAGCCCTTAACGCACAACAAAAGGTGTTTATTACTATCATAATGTTATTTCCCCTAATATTTCTTTGCTTTAATAAATTATTGCAAAATAACTAATATAAATTAAATGAATTTATATATCATTGCATTCAGATTTACATATATACATATGCATGTATGTTCACATATATTCACATATGTATGTGTTTTTGTTTTTGTGTTTTTTTTTTTTTTTTTTTTTTTGAGATGGAGTCTTGCTCTGTCCCCCAGGCTGGAGTGCAGTGGTGCGATCTCGGCTCACTGCAAGCTCCGCCTCCCGGGTTCATGCCATTCTCCTTCCTCAGCCTCCCGAGTAGCTGGGACTACAGGCGCCCGCCACCAAGCCCAGCTAATTTTTTGTATTTTTAGTAGAGACGGGGTTTCACCGTGTTAGCCAGGATGGTCTCTATCTCCTGACCTCATGATCCGCCCGCCTCGGCCTCCCAAAGTGCTGGGATTACAGGCGTGAGCCACCGTGCCCGGCCATGTATGTGTCTTAAATGGCTACTTGCCAGATCTTTAAAGTTGCCTTCCAATTTTGGTTGAGAATCATCTTAGAAACTGTTTTGATTTCAGGCATATATATACCAATGAAATGCTAATTTATACCTTTAAAAGTATATTTGCATGTGGCATAATTTGGAAAGATGTAATTTTATTAATTTGGATTAATAAATGTTAATGTCAAATCTAAAAGCCCACAGCAATGGAGTTGAAAATTTAATTGTAACTAAATTTTAATGTATTCATCAAATACATGTCCCACAGTATTTAATGAAGATACATTGTTTATAATTCACACTTTGCAGACCCCTTTGAAGACAATAAAGGCATACTTTTAGGACAGAAAATATTCTACATAGTTTGTGAATTGGAGCCAATGTTCTCTTGAGTTTATTCTTCTTATTTTTAATGCAATTTTAAAAATGTATTTAGGGCACATTTCTGTAAGTTTAAGCATATGATTCTTTATGGGAGAGTAGAAAAAGAAATCAAATATATTTTGCGAGGTAGAAGAAAAGCTAAACATAGGATATAGAAGGGGCAACGCCAAAAGGAAAGGAAATGAGGATGGGGAAGGGCCATATTTTTAATTACTTCCAAAGGGCACTGGTGTGTTTTATAACCATTCATCTCTGTTTTTATGAAGCACTAACTCCCTGAAGCACAAAAATTACATGTGTGTGCCTGAAGGCATACAGAAAGAAAACACCAGAAACCATAGCTGACTCTTTCTTAGTCACTGGTTTAATATGTACAGTTTTGGAGAGGTCTGGGAGTCTATCTGAATCTACTGATTTTGATTAATTTTTAAAGAATGAAAAAACAAACAAACAAAAACCCTTTCACATGAAACCTACCACTCAAAATTTAAGTTGGATTAGAGATGGTGCTTTGAGATTTCCTTCCTACTAAAAAGTAGGTTGTTGATAGCAAAAGATCTTTTGCAACTCTAGTATTTGCTGTAAACTATGATATATTCCTACAAATAGAAATATTTTAACATTTATTCTTAAGTTTATCCCAGTTCTTTTTTTTTTTTTTTTTTTTTTGAGAGAAGTCTTACTCTTATACCCCAGGTTTGAGTGCAGTGGCTCAATCTCGGCTCACTTCAACCTCCACCTCCCAGGTTCAAATGATTCTCCTGCCTCTGCCTCCCAAATAGCTGGTATTAAGTCACCTGCCACCACGCCCGGCTAATTTTTGTATATTTTAGTAGAGACGGGGTTTCACCATGTTGGCCAGGCTGGTCTCGAACTCCTGACCTCAGGTGATCCGCCTGCCTCAGCCTCCCAAAGTGCTGGGATTACAGGCATGAGCCACTGTGCCCGGCCTATGCCTGTTCTTAAAAAGTAAGCTCAGGGGCCGGGTACGGTGGCTCATGCCTATAATCCCAGCACTTTGGGAGGCCGAGGCAGGCGGATCACCTGAGGGTCAGGAGTTCGAGACCAGCCTGACCAACATGGAGAAACCCCGTCTCTACTAAAAATAGAAAATTAGCCAGGAGTGGTGGTGCATGCCTGTAATCCCAGCTACTCAGGAGGCTGAGGCAGGAGAATCTCTTGAACCCGGGAGGCAGATGTTGCGGTGAGCTGAGATCACGCCATTGCACCCCAGCCTGGGCAACAGGAGCGAAACTCTGTCTAAAAAAAAAAAAGGTCAGAAAAAGAGGCTCTTTATAGGCTAAATCAAATAACTTGTTGAACCTAATTTTAAAATTTGGCTCTCATTTGTGTGCTCGGTATTTAGATCTAATTTGACTCTGATAATAACCGACTTTAAGTGAAGCAGCTACCCTTTGGTGCCTACAGATGACTCTCCTTTCAATAAAACATATTTAAATAGATAACAAGTGATATTTTCTATGATATTCCCATTCGAGAAGTCCCTTGCTCTGGTTCTGGCAAGGCTTCCACAGCGGGTGATGTGGGGCTCATGAGAGGAGTGCCTTACTTACTCCTATAGAAAGCTATAATAAAAGGAGCAAATAAATACCTCTTGTAGCTAAGAATCTGATGTACCACTTAATATTTTCAGATGGCAACTGCACTGTCATTTCATATAAAATTCCTTTCATTAACTATAAAAAACATTGCCTGCCTGCCAGCTGTTTGGAAAGCATCGTAAGATCAGGAAAATGACAAAACAGCCCCTCATTCACAGTAGATACAATGAACTAGTCAAATAGTATATTTTTTAAATCTATCTTTTGCAAAAAGAATTTTTGCTTTTCATCTCATGCGTTTTTGTTTTTAATGACGGCATCTCAATTTTTGTTCTTGTTTTTTTCTATCTACGCTAATAAACAGATTGTGATAGTCTGTACTCAACACAAAGGTTCAAGAGATCTGGAGGAACCTGCCTATAGTAGAGTATAAAAGGCCTGTGCAACTTAGACTCAAATATATCAATGCCTACAGGAAAACACCACAGGTCAGCTCTTTGTATATTCTCTAGTCAGGTAATGATAACCTAAACTATCTCTATGAGACTGCTGAAAAGTTATCAAAGTAAATTATTTTTCTTGTCTTTTTTTTTTTTGAGATGGAGTCTGTCTTGCTCTATTGCCCAGGCTGGAGTGCAGTGGCACGATCTTGGCTCACTGCAACATACGCCTCCCGGTTCAAGTGATTCTCCTGCCTCAGCCTCTCAAGTAGCTTGGCTTACAGACACCCACCACCACACCCAGCTAATTTTTGTATTTTTAGTAGAGATGGGGTTTTGCCATGTTGGCCAGGCTTGTCTCGAACTCCTGACCTCAGGTGATCCGCCCACCTCGGCCTCCCAAAGTGCTGGAATTACAGGCATGAGCCACCTCACCTGGCCAGTAAATTATTTTTCTTAAACATGTATCATTCATCTTAGAGTGTAGAAACACTGACCCTGGTGATGACCATTGTCATTTGTGCACATGACTGTGGATGAAGAGGTAAATGAACAGCCTCCATTGTCCACTGCCTGCAGGTGCAGGAGGCTCTGTGGTTGGCCTTATGTCTGATGAGTGCAGTCTGCATCTGCAACTCTGCTTCTTAGAGCCATAATTTGCCTAATAGTATTGCTCAAGGAGAGAAAATACATATCCATATCTTCAGGAATATAGGACCATCTGGTGAGAATTACTTTTAATGGCTACCTTGAATATTAGTAGTTGATCATTAATACAGAGAGTAGGAAGGACATTATAATGCTCAATAGTTGTCCAGTCTGGGCAGTTACTCAGCTATCTTAGACAAGACCAAGTTTTGCCTTTCTTAGTTTTTCATCTTGATGTTATTTTATTTTATTTTATTTTATTTTATTTTATTTTATTTTAAGATGGAGTCTCACTCTGTCGCCCAGGCTAGAGTGCAGGGGTGCGATCTCGGCTCACTGCAAGCTCCGCCTCCCGGGTTCACACCATTCTCCTGCCTCAGCCTCCCAAGTAGCTGGGACTACAGGCGCCTGCCACCATGCCCAGCTAATTTTTTGTATTTTTAGTAGAGACGGGGTTTCACTGTGTTAGCCAGGATGGTCTCCATCTCCTGACCTCGTGATCTGCCCGCCTCGGCCTCCCAAAGTGCTGGGATTACAGGCGTGAGCCACTGCGCTCAGCCTAATATTATTTTAGGTATTTTAGGTGTGGTGCCTAGTTTTCAACTCTTGTTAAGTATTTCTTTTTGTTTTTTTGTTTTTTTGTTTTTTTGTTTTTTTTTTTTGGAACCATGTGCGCCTTTATTAGCTGAGCCACTACTTGAGAGGGATGAAGCGGGAGGAGTGGGTGGCCCCCATGCCAGGCCGGCCATGCTTTACCGGCTTGTAGGTGATGGAGAACTCGCCTAGGTAGTGGCCGATCATCTCGGGCTTGATCTCCACCTGGTTGAAGGTCTTGCCGTTGTAGACGCCCACCATCTCGGGCAGGATGATCATGTCCCGCAGGTGAGTCTTCACCACTTCCGGCTTCTCCATGGGCGGTGCCTCCTTCTTGGCCTTGCGCAGGCGCTTCAGCAGGGAGTGCTGCTTCCGCCGCAGGCCCCGGTTCCGCCGCCGCCGCTGGCGCGCACTGTACAGCTGCATCAGCTGTTCGTAGGACATGTCCAGCAGCTGGTCCAGGTCCACGCCGCGGTAGGCAAACTTGCAGAAGGTCCGCTTCTTCTTCTGCTCTACTTCTGCCATCTTGCCGGATCCTCAGAAAAGGTTAAATATTTCTTAATGCGTAATTCTAAGAGGCTTCATTTAAACTTGATCTACTTTAAGACATTTGCAGTATTGTTTCTGTTCTTTAATTTAGTAAAAGGAAAGTTAATTATTGTATTCTTTGGAGTAGGAAGTCTTTGTGAATTTGAATATTTGTTGTATAGAAGTCTAACAAAAAATATTCTTTTTAAAATATGGTCAAATACAAGTTGAAAGCAACTACCATCTGTAGAAAATTTTTCATAAAAATCATTGACTGAAGGAACAAAAGCATGTCATTGTATATACCAACCCTTCTTTATGCATTATCCACTAAAATGACATTTCAAAAGATTCACAGTGGGTAGCATATGGAATACTCCATAAACACTGATTAGATTTAATAATGTTTGTATCACTGTTTGGGAACATGTACAAGGAATGCGACCGCCATATATTATTAACATCAAAATAACTCAGAAGAAAAGCTCCTAATTAAAGCAGGGCTGGTTTAGAGACTTAGCAAAATTGCTGCCAGAAATAACCACCTATCCACCTGCCCGGGACTTGGAGCTTGCTTTCATGCATGCAAAACAGACTTGATTCTTAGAGCTTCAAGATAGCTACTATGAAAATTATAATGGGCTGTGACAATACCATTTTCAGCCCGTCTAGATCTGCACCAAACCTAGTTTCAGAAGGACAACACTGCTGCTTGAGTTGAGGTTTCAGCCAAGTAGCATCAAAGGAAAGCAAGTTTGTGGTTTGCAGTTCTGCTGAGCTGTACTCAGTGACTCTGCATGATTGATTAATATCCTTTTGCTTTGCAAATGTGCATATATTAAGTTCAGCATTGCAGTTTGCAAAGATTCACTCATGGCCTGCCATGGTAATTGATGCACAACTGTCCTAGGGAGCAATGTATGAATTCTTTTGTGTTTTCACATAAGAAGTCTCTGGAGTATTTTTAATTGGTCATCTCTAGAAGAGGGAAACAGGAGCAGATTAAAAGTATACAGGAAAAGGAGGTTATTCTACAAGCAGTTTGAAAATCTATTTGAAAAAGATGCCCACCACTTATAAACTGAATAGTTACAATTAATTTGTGTCCCTGCATTCTAAAATAATAGTACTCAACAGGTTTTATTTTTATGGGCAAGTATCTGTGGGCTTAGGAAATTTCTTTCTTTCTTGTCTTTTTTTTTTTTTTTTTTTTTTTGAAGATGGAGTGCAGTGGCGCCATCTCTGCTCACTGCAACCTCTGCCTCCTAGGTTCAAGCAATTCTCCTGCCTCAGCCTCCAAAGTAGCTGGGATTACAGGTGCCTGCTACCCCGCCTGGCTAATTTTTGTATTTTTAGTAGAGACAGGGTTTCACCATGTTGGCCAGGCTGGTCTCAAACTACTGACCTCAGGCAATCCGCCTGCCTCAGCCTCCCCAAAGTGCTAGGATTACAGGCATGAGCCACCGTGCCCGGCCTAGGAAATTTCATTGTTATTTGTTGTTGTTTTTGTTTTTGTTTGAGACAGTCTCGCTTTGTCGCCCAGGCTGGATTGTAGTGGCACAGTCTTGGCTCACTGCAACCTCCGCCTCCCCAGTTCAAACAATTCTTATGCCTCAGCCTCCTGAGTAGCTGGAATTACAGGTGCCTGCCACCACACCTGGCTACTGGCTAATTTTTGTATTTTTAGTAGAGACAGGGTTTCGCCATGTTGGTCAGGCTGGTCTCGAACTCCTGACCTCAGGGGATCCACCTGCCTTGGCCTCCCAAAGTGCTGGGAGTACAGGCGTGAGCCACTGCACCCGGCCTAATTTTTGTATTTTTAGTAGAAATGGGGTTTCACCATGTTGGCCAGGCTGGTCTCAAACTCCTGACCTCAGATGATCTGCCCGCTTCTGCCTCCCAAAGTGCTAGGATTATAGGCGTGAGCCACCACACCCAGCCTGTTATATGTTTAACCCTTTTTCCAAGTTGACATTTCCCTGATACTTTGGCTTTTTAAATAGCATACCCTTCCCCACAATTCGTTTAATGAATCCCTTCTTAATTCACTTAAAAACAAAGATGTTCCTCCAGAAGCAACCAGTTTTTTCTCTATTGTTTAGGGATTGTGTTTTCTGATTTTGTAATAGTATCAGAACATATAGGTAAATATTATTTTAGAGTCTAGTTTAATCAGATCACTCTTTTGCTATAGAAATATGTTACTAGCTTCTTAACGGCCAGGCGGGGTGTCTCATGCCTGTAATCCCAGCACTTTGAGAGGCTGAGGCAGGTGGATCACTTGAGGTCAGGAGTTCGAGATCAGCCTGGCAAACATTGTGAAACCCCATCTCTCCTAAAAAAACAAAAATTAGCCATGCATGGTGGTGCACGCCTGTAGTCCCAGCTACTTGGGAGGCTGAGGTGGGAGAATTGCTTGATCCCGGGAGGCGGAGGTTGCAGTGAGCTGAGATTGCACTACTGCACTCCAGCCTGATACAGAGTGAGATTCTGTATCAAAAAACAAACAAACAAACAAAAAACAACTATGTTACTAGCTCCTTAAGTTCTAAGTCATCTCATTGCTTTCTCTGAACGTAGCATCTATCGTTGCTCTTGTTTACATCTCAGTAAACGTCTCAGTTTCAATCTGATTTAGATAAATGTGATTTTTTTAAGCTGAAATTCCTAAATCAGTAGTAAGTGTGCAAATATTTTAAAGATTATTTGCCATATGTTATTTTAGATACTTATCCCTATTTTTCTGCTTTTAATTAGAAAAAATAATTTATAAACTGGATGATGTTAAAATATATAAATAATTTATTAATTTCATTCATAAAATGAGCTCTAATATATATACTACTTATATTTCTAGACTAATATACAGCCACATTCATCATTTTTTCCTAGTACATTAGTATTTTTATCTAAATTAATTTTCACCCGCTAATGAATATTAGGAAGCACTATACATCATTAAAAGTATTTATTCCAGGATGATTTCCCCAAATGTGTTACTATGTAAACATATTCTGTTTACCCCTCCCTTTCCATGAAAAATAGCCTTAAGGCATCATGATAAAAATGATACTGTATTTATGGCAGGATAAATCAAACACAGTGAAGATGAAAGAATCAGATTAGGCATTCCATTTGCTTACTCAATATGGTTTCTCTTATGCCCAGGTTTCCATCTTTACAGAACTTATTGGGCATGTTTCACCCACACTGCAATGTAACTGATTTTCTTTTCTCTGCCATCTGCTGTTCAGTTAATATGTGTTTGGATGTGTGTTTTATGCAAAATAACTAACAGTCTAACATTTTGGCACATTTTGCTCTTATGTCTTAACAATGTCTGGGCATTTGTGGATAAAAGAGACATATTTTTGTTTTACATGTAAGTGAGTGAAAATCACTTTCCCCCACCCACCTCTCTAAAATGAGAAAACACTGAGAGGCTAAAAGGAAAGAGCCCACATTTAAAAAAGAAACAAACATTAAATCTTATTTCAGAGTGATTCAAATATTGATATCCAATAGAAGCATATATGAACAATTAGAGTGTCTTGGTTTTTATTTTTTTGAAACTTTTTCACTAAACTGGACACTGGTATATATAACCTGTTCTATCAGTTGTTGGAGCTTTTCTCTATGTCTGAAAGTCTTTAGACCAGCCAATGACTACTTTCAATATTCTGAGAGAGTAACATGTCCTCCAAGGCACCAGGACATTACAAAAGGGAGAGCACATGTGAGGGAACCAGCCAGGTTCTCCACTTATGGTTGGCTCAATCATAGAACTTTTCTCTTGTAGTTTTTTATATAGTTGCACTCCTATATTCAATGCAGCATTATTCACAATAGCCAAGAAGTTGAAAGAATCTACATGTCCTTCAAGGAATAAAGAAAATGTGGTTTATACATATAATGGAATATTATTCAGTCTTTAAAAACAAAGACATCAAAAGGCTGGGCGCAGCAATGGAACCTCTAATTCCATTGCTGTTTTCATAGTAACTCTGTGTAACACTTAGAAGCCTTTGCTCGACATTGTCACAAAGTAGCTCTAAAATGTGGATCTCAGGGTCTATCTGGGCACATCTACTGGCATTTTTTCTGCCCTTCCTGCATTCTTAGACACACAAACACACACACACACACACCACATGCTTTCTCTGGGCTCTAATCAAAGCCTGTGTATAATGAATTGCCCAGGTGAGAAGGAGAAAGTCACTGACCCCTCTCTCCTGAACTTGCACAGAGCCATATGACTACTTAAACATAGAAATAAAAATTTAGATTTGGTGTGTGTGTGTGTGTGTGTGTGTGTGTGTGTGTGTGTGTGTGTGTCTGTAGAGTTAGTGACCTAAATAGAAGTTTGCCTATTTTTTCCTTTATTGTGGTAAAAACACATAACGTGAAATCTACCCTCTTAATAAATTTTTGAATGTACAGTACATTGTTAATAATAAGCACAATGTTGTACCACAGATCTCTAGAAAATTTTCATCTTGCATAACTGAAACTCTAAACCTACTCAATAGCAACTCCCCACTTCCCTCACCCCTCAGCCCCTGGTAGCCACCTACTCTCTGTTTCTATGAGTTTGACTACTTTAGATACTTCGTGTAAGTGGAATCATACAGTATTTGTCCTGTGACTGACTTATTTCATGGATCATAATGTCCCCAAGGCTCATCCATGTTGTAACATATGACAACATGTCTTTCTTTCTGTTTTTTTTTTTTTTTTTTTTTTTTTTTTTTGAGACGGAGTCTCTTCTGTCGCCCAGGCTGGAGTGCAGTGGCGCAATCTTGGCTCACTGCAAGCTCCGCCTCCCGGGTTCATGCCATTCTCCTGCCTCAGCCTCTCTGAGTAGCTGGGACTACAGGCGCCCGCCACCATGCCTGGCTAATTTTTTGTATTTTTAGTAGAGACGGGGTTTCACCATGGTCTCGATCTCCTGACCTCGTGATCCGCCCACCTCGGCCTCCCAAAGTGCTGGGATTACAAGCGTGAGCCACCGCACCCGGCCTGAGACGGAGTCTTGCTCTGTCACCCAGGCTGGAGTGCAGTGGTGCAATCTCGGCTCACTGCAACATCTGCCTCCCAGGTTCAAGTGATTTTCCTGCCTCAGCCTCCCAAGTAGCTGGGATTACAGGCGCCCGCCACCACGCCCAGCTAACTTTTGTATTTTTAGTAGAGATGGGGTCTCACCATGTTGGTCAGGATGGTCTTGAACTCCTAACCTCAGGTGATCTACCCACCTCAGCCTCCCAAAGAGATGGGATTACAGGCGTGAGCCACTGCGCCCAGCCTTTTGATGTCTTTGTTTTTAAAGACTGAATAATATTCCATTATATGTATAAACCACATTTTCTTTATTCCTTGAAGGACATGTAGATTCTTTCAACTTCTTGGCTATTGTGAATAATGCTGCATTGAATATAGGAGTGCAACTATCTCTTCAAGATCCTTCCTTTTTCTTTTTTTCAGTCCAAGAGCTGGCTTTGAATAACACATTGACATTGAAATATATATGGTCCCTAAGATCATGTAATTTTTTGAGATGTCAGAGACACCTAGAGACAGCAAACACATTAAAGATAGATTCACAGTTCTAGTTTATATCCATGTCACAAACTGAACACTACTGAAGTTATTTGGTTATTGTTTGTTTTCCTCAAGCAGAAAATTTTCACAGGGCACATTTTTATCTCTAACAAAGGAAAGAAGAAAAGAAATGTGTTCTTTGGAAGTAATGCCACTGTATTCAAATAGCTTCTTCCACATAAAGTTAAAAATGTCTTTCAGAGTTAAATAATGCAATTTCATATTTAAGGCATATATTAAATTGATACTAGGAAAAAAACACAAAATCCACCAGTGACCCAGTAAAATTAGTAAATTCTTAATATACATATAAGTATATACACATACATACCTACATGTACATAGAAATGCATATATTTTAGGGAAACCTTGAAAGAGAAAAGGAATTGCTGAACAGCTTAGGAAATACAGTACAAACAAAAAGTAGTATTGTCTGCAAAAAAATTTTTGTTGCAAAAGTAAAATTTTCCTAGTGGAAATTCTGGCCCAGAGTTGGGCTATTACCTATATTGAATAAATTCAGGGAAACATTCTGAAATGTTTGACTGCTATGATTGAAGTATTATATTAAAGTACTTTATATCCTGAAATGCACTTGTTTTCAACCATGCAAACAGTTTTATTAAGTAGGAGGATATCAGGGTTAAGGTTAGGTTTACATGACCATATGAGAAAATTTATATAAGGTGATGGCATGAATGGATTCTGATCTTCAAACTGGACAACTAGAAGTTGGAATTCTAATGTCAGGGGTATCAAACAGCCCACATGGAAAAGAAATGAGAGTCTTTAATAAGCAATTGGGTTAGAAAATATATAGTATTTCAATGTCATTATTTTATTTCAGAGTAACATGTCTGTCGTTGAGATAGTTTACTGTAGGTTAAATTCAGTATGAGGTTGCCATGTACTTGCAAGGTTCTTAACCCTGTTTTAGAGATCATAAGACATAAAGGTGGGCAAAGTATATTCATTCTAGAATAGGGAGTTTACATACACTAAACAACCAGCTTAAATACTATATTCAAGTGTTTTCATGAGAAAAAAATCAAAATACTTTTTATCAAGATGTTAGTGCTTTCATTTTACCTGAATACTTATAGAATCTAGCATTATACAGCTGGAAGCAACCTTGCAGAATTTCTACTCAAATTGCTTTATTTTGTATCTGCAGTGAGGGATGTAAATTCCACAGATCATCCTGTATGTATATAAAAAGGGCTAAATCTCTTGCCTCAGTTCATAGATCTTTTGAATGCACAGAATTGGCTCTTTTTTTTTTTGAGACGGAGTCTCGCTCTGTCCCCCAGGCTGGAGTGCAGTGGCGCAATCTCGGCTCACTGCAAGCTCCGCCTCCCAGGTTCACGCCATTCTCCTGCCTCAGCCTCCCGAGTAGCTGGGACTACAGGTGCCCGACAACACGCCGGGCTAATTTTTTGTATTTTTAGTAGAGACGGGGTTTCACCGTGTTAGCCAGGATGGTCTCGATCTCCTGACCTCGTGATCCGCCCACCTCGGCCTCTCAAAGTGCTGGGATTACAGGCTTGAGCCACCGCACTCGGCCAGAATTGGCTCTTATCTTTATTAGTAAACTTGATTTGGAAGACATTTCCTTTTTTGTTGCCACTTTACCTCATTGGCGATTTTAGTTAAGTAAGCAAAGATAAACAAGAAGTGGAAAAGCAGTATCAGCTGAATTGAAACCACTACTTAGATTGAAAAAGCATGATTGGACACTATCTATAATTCAGTATAATTCTCAAACCTAAAATGGGACATTTGAAAATAAGTGTAGGAAAAATACTTATAAAATGGGAAAAATGGAAATAAAATGTCCAAAGAATTCAGAAAATTATACTAAAGGGTCCAATCAAACCCAAATATGTACATATTCATTCCAAAGCAACAGACATATCAGAAGTACCTGGTACCATAAAAATTAAAATACACACTCACAAAGACTGCACAATATAATGAGAAACATCGTCGCAGACACTTGGCATCACCATTTCTAAATAATTTCATAACTGTATCCAGTTATTCTTGAATCTGTAGTAATATTTCTTAAACTCCTTTTTGCCCTAGCTCTGTCACTGTTCAATAAAACTAGATTCCCCAGGGACCTTCCCTTTGGCAAAATTCACACTGAGTACAGTTTTTGTTTCATTGATATTTGTAGTAAAATCATCCTTTATAATAATTGAAACTGTTAGCACAGACTGCAGGATCTGATATTTTGCTCTGTAGTTAGATATTTCCAGAATATCCTATATTTGGGGGGAGTATATCAAGGCCAAGCATATTCGGACTAAAGGAATGTCCACTGAACCAACAAGAATGTTAAGGGAGCCTTGTTAAAGTACCATCCTGATCTCGATCCGATTGGCTAAGAGGAAGTCTTCCTGTCCTTGCTCCATTTGCTTTGGCTTTGTATTTCTTACTGCTGCCATGCAACCTGATGTCCATTTTATCAAGAAGCCTATATACTTCAACTGCCTATTAGATTTCACTATCCCAGTATTTCACAGATACCACAAACTCGATTTGTTTAAAACTAGTCATTATTCTCTGCCCCCAAAATAGTGCTCCCTTACTTGTTTCTCAAGTTCTGATAAAACACAAGCTCACACAAAATATACTGAGTCAGCCAGGCTGTAAAACTCAAGGGGCATTGTCAATATTCCCCTCTCTCTAGCCACTAATATCTAGTCAGTCACCATGTTCCATGGATTCTGCTTCTTCCGTATTCCTTTTTTTTTCTTCTTTGAGATGGAGTCTCACTCTGTCGCTCAGGCTGGAGTGGAGTGGTGTGATCTCCACTCACTGTAACCTCCGCCTCCCAGGTTCAAGCGATTCCCCTGCCTCAGCCTCCTGAGTAGCTGGGATTACAGGCATGCACCACCATGCCTGATTAATTTTTGTATTTTTAGTAGAGACAGGGTTTCACCATGTTGGCCAGGCTGGTCTCGAAATCCTGACCTCAGGTGATCCGCCCGCCTCGGCCTCCCAAAGTGCTGGGATTACGTACGTGAGCCACCTCCCCCGACCCATATTTCTTATATCTATCCCCTGCTTTCCATTTGCAGTACTGTTCTGTTAGCTTCCCAGATGCTCCCCCTATGTCCAATCTCTCATCTCTCCAAATTATCCTTCTCCTGTTGCCAAACTGGATACCTAAAAACAGGTAAGGTCATGTTACTCCTCTGATTAAAAATATTGATAACTCATCACCTACAAAGGAAACTTGAAAACATTAACATGCATTTCATTCCTTTTCAGGCTTATCCCCTCTATAGCTCCCTGCTTGTGCAAACTACCTTATCCCAGAATAGTCCCAGTTCCTTAACAATTCTAGATACATTGAGGCCGGGCATGGTGGCTCAAGTCTGTAATCCCAGCACTTTGGGAGGCCGAGGTGGGCGGATCACGAGGTCAGGAGATCGAGACCATCCTGGCTAATCTGGTGAAATCTCGTCTCTACTAAAAATACAAAAAAATTAGCTAGGCATGGTGGCAGGCGCCTGTAGTCCCAGCTACTCGGGAGGCTGAGGCAGGAGAATGGCGTGAACCCGGGAGGCGGAGCTTGCAGTGAGCCGAGATCACGCCACTGCACTCCAGCCTGGGCAACAGAGCAAGACTCCATCTCAAAAAAAAAAAAAAAAAATTCTAGATACATTGAGACCTTTGCTCATACGATTCTCATTGCCTGGAGTGTCTTTTCTCTGGATAGAAAAATCCTTTCCATACCTCAAGATGGAATTTGGAAGTTACTTCCTTGTGAGACTTCCTAATGATTCCAAAGTCAAGCCTTTCTATGTGAAATTTATTTTACCACATGCTAGTTAAAAGAACAAAAGACAAAAAAAAAAAAAAACAGAGCAGGCACGGTGGCTCACGCTTGTAATCCCAGCACTTTGGGAGGCTGAGGCGGGTGGATCACAAGGTCAGGAGTTTGAGACCAGCCTGGCCAACATAGTGAAACCCCGTCTCTACTAAAAATACAAAAAATTGGCCGGGTGTGTTGGCAGGCGCCTGTAATCCCAGCTCTTTGGGAGACTGAGGCAGGAGAATCGCGTGAATCTGGGAGGCGGAGGTTGCAGTGAGCCGAGAACGCACCACTGCACTCCAGCCCAGGCGACAGTGCGAGACTTCGTCTCAAAAAACAAAACAAAACAAAACAAAAACAGAGGAAGCAAACTGGGCTAAACATGCTGGTTTAAAACATAGTTTTGTCTGAATCCACATACTATCTAGATCGTGATGAAAAAGTTAGTTGGTCTCCCTGAGGCTAATTTCATCATGTGTAAAATGTAGTTAATAATAGCATATATAGGCCATTGTGGGGGTTAAATAAGACAAAGCTTGTTAAGCATTTAGTTCAGTACCTGCTTCCTTGTAAGAGTTCAATAAACATTAGTTTCTGCTACTGAGGCTCTGCTGTTATTTATCGTCTCCTAACACTAGTTTATAAATTCAGTGAGGGTTAGAAACCATGTCTTATCACTTTACTTTCTTTTTCTCTATTTAATCTCTAGCAGTTTCTTATATATTATCACAGCATGATAAATGATGCTGAGAACTGAGTGTGAGGTAGGGCTCGGGGTAGGACCTTATCTAATTAACATCTGTGTATGCCTACTATGAATATTAAATAATAATACTGACATTCCAAAACATACACATCAATCTCAAAAATGTTTAACCATAACTCCTGTATTCTGGTAAACACAACTATATGGCAATCTTGATAGTTATGTATTGCCTAACACCTGTTATTTTTTAACTGCCTTTGATTCTGTGTAACATTCTCAATAATTTATCAAAGGTACTTTAATTAGATATTTACATACTGCATACTCTTCTCATTAGTACGAACTAGCAAATAGACTTACTATCATTTAGATCGTATTCTATGCTTCATTTAAATTAGTCTGAGGGTTTTTGGTTGTTGTTAGTGTGTATATATGTGTTTTAATTTAGGCACCATTTTTTATACCTTAAGCAAAGGAAATCTGATCCTACCATTTCTTTGTTTAAACCTTGTCAATGACTTACATTTTGGGCAAGAAAGAGTTTTAAATGCCTAATAGATCTATAGAATCTGGTTCCTGCTTACCTCAGGAACCATCTCCTTCTTCACTCCCACTTAACTCCGTAGTCTCTAGTATTCTAGGCATTTTTCATCTTCTTTGTGTTCCTAGAATATTTAATATCCTTCCACGCCTTCCCTCATGCTACCACAATACTCCTTCTGGCTCTTACCATCCAGGTTTGAGTTTTAATGTGTCATCTTTCAAGAAGCATTTCCAGATTCATGGCCTACCCCTGTCCCCCACAAGTCTATTAAGTCTCCCAAATATACATTCTTACAACAACTTAAGCTTTGCAGTCACAATTTTCTTTTCCTTTTTTTTTTTTTTTTGAGACAGAGTCTCACTCTGTCGCCCAGGCTGGAGTGCAGTGGCACTATGTTGGCTCACTGAAAGCTCCGCCTCCCGGGTTCACGCCATTCTCCCGCCTCAGCCTCCTGAGTAGCTGGGACTACAGGCGCCCGCCACCACGCCCGGCTAATTTTTTGTATTTTTAGTAGAGACGGGGTTTCACCATGTTAGCCAGGATGGTCTCCATCTCCTGACCTCGTGATCCGCCCGCCTTGACCTCCCAAAGTGCTGCAATTACAGGTGTGAGCCACCACTCCTGGCCTGCAGTCACACTTTTCAACTTGCAATTTAAAAAATGTTTTGTATTTGTGTAATATATATTTCCCCCACTCGAGTGGCATCTCCTTGGAAAGCAGTAACCTTGTCTGAATATTCACTACTCCGTCATCAGCACCTAGAAGATACCTGGCACATAGTAGGCATTTAATCAAAATGTTTGAATAAATGAGTGAAGAAATCACTCTGCTGGGTGACTAAGGATGCAAAGCTAAACTGTCTTCAAAGGAAGGATAAAAAGACAGACACATAAAAGACACAAGAGAGTGAATAAAGAAAGTGGATAGAGAAAATTAAGAGTGCTGAGTGTACTTCTTATCTCTCTAATAACTGCCACATTTGTGACTTTCACAGGAGGCTTATTTAAAAGCATTTTTTTTATCCTAGCTGACTCAGACCATTTATGGAAAAGTGGGGTCATTGCAGAATGTTTTTATCTTTCTGGTAGCATAGTTACCTCCTCTATGTTAAAAACTGAGGACTGGTTCAAAATCCTCACCACTGACTACACTATCTTTCTTATATTATTTAAATGTCCTATGCCTCAATTTTATTTCTTTTTTTTTAATTTTTTTTTATTTTAACAGAAGATCTACTCTTTGGGTAGTGAGAGAGCACTAAGAAAATGGCTACTCCAATGGGGCAGGAGGTAAAAAAGAGAAGCAGGGTACTTGATAATACTTCAGATAGTACAAATCTGGTGATTCTGATCCCCAGAAGGGATTATGGACTGATATGGTTTGTCTGTGTCCCCACCCAAATGTCATCTTGAATTGTAGTCTCCATAATCTCCACGTGTCATGGGAGGGATATATTGGGAAGTGATTGGATCATGGGGGCAGTTTCCTCCATGCTGTTTCATGATAGTGAGTTCTCATGAGATCTGATGGTTTTATAAGTGTCTGGCATTTCCCCTGCTGGCATTCATTCCCTCCCCTGCCGCCCTGTGAAGAGGTGCCTTCCGCCATGATTGTAAGTTTCCTGAGGCCTCCCCAGCCATGTGAGACTGTGAGTCAATTAAACCTCTTTCCTTTATAAATTACCCAGTCTCGGGTATTTCTTCATATCAACATGAGAACAGACTAATACATGGACGTAACCCCACATTGGGCGTCAGAGTAATGGAAGAGGTGCAAAAGTGAGGTGACTGATTCTCCTCTGGAAGGTTTGGGGGGAGGCTGTCCTGGTGGGCTGCCACCAGGATAGTTGCTACTCACCTGTGTCCTGGCCTGGTCCTGGCTGAGTCCTCGCCCAAACTGCTCTAATGGGTGGCAGTAATGATAGCCATGCCTCAGTTTTATAATCTGATTTTTTTTTTTTTTTGAAACCGAGTTTCGCTCATGAGTGCAATGGTGCAATCTCAGCTCACTGCAACCTCCATCTCCTGGGTTCAAGCAATTCTCGTGCCTCAGCCTCACAAGTAGCTGAGATGACAGGTGTGCGCCACCACGCCTGGCTAATTTTGTATTTTTAGTAGAAATGGGGTTTTGCCATGTTGGTCAGGCTGGTGTCAAACTCCTGACCTCAGGTGATCTGCCCGCCTCGGCCTCCCAAAGTGCTGAGATTACAAGCGTGAGCCACCGTACCTGGCCTATAATCTGATTTTTAACAGAATTTTTTAGTCTATATCTTGAACTATTTTAAAGTATTATGTTGAACCCAAATAAAAATTAATACATGCATTCCATATTATCCTTGTTAATGCTTCATATTTGTAAATACTTGTCAATGCATATTCATCACATGATGTGTGGTTTGTAAGTTTCACATATTTTAATATTATTTTTAAAGTACATTTCTTTGAAATGTTAATTTCTAACTAAAAATTATCCAAATTAAATGGAAAAATTCATGTTTTGTTTTTAGCATTAAGAGGAATCTTTTCTGACAGGTTTTAAAAAGTGGAAATGCTGTCTATATTTTAATAGATTGTATATTTGTGACTTCCTTTTATTTAAATGGGTAATTATGCCAGGTTGTTAACTAAAGCTTGTGTGAAGGTTAAGTGGATCTCAAATTGATTTTTCCATGTTCTTCAACAATCCAGCAGTAATGATATTTAATATTTCAGGCTTTTAAAATGAAAATTATAAGTAACTAATGTACTACCTATGAAGATGAAAAATCGTAGCAACTGATTTGACTCAAGTATCTATGCGCTCTATAAACTCTTCATTCCCCAGTGCTCTGCTAATGCTTTTTCTAATTCTAATGGAACAATTTTTTTGTAGTAACAATTACTCCTTACATCAAAATTAAGTAAAATGATAAACAGTTTTCTACACATAGCATTGATGAAGTGATCCTACTTTACCAATAGGATCAGTTAGAGGGCAAGGGGGTATAACACCTGCCTTCAGCTACCTGAAATAGTCAAAACCAATATAAATGTACATTAAAGTATAAGGGAAATAACTTAGTTTCTATTTTGGTATAAGCTTATGGAGGAATTACAACTATCTCAGGTTGAATTTTAGGTCCATACTGTTAGTATATTACTAAGGAATATAATCTAGAAATTCATATATAGTCACACAAAAACGTGGGTGATAAAAGCTTTAAGAGAATTCTATATAGTGCATAAATACCCAAGTAATTCTGATCACTGCTTCCCTAGATGAGATTCCCTAGATAAAAATGCTTTGTGGGCTGGGTGCAGTGGCTCACTCCTGTAATCCCAGCACTGGGAGGCCTGGGTGGGCAAATCACTTGAGATCAGGAAGGAGTTCGAGACTAACCTAACCAACATGATGAAACCCCATCTCTACTAAAAATAAAGAAATTAGCTGGGCATGGTGCTGGGCACCTGTAATCCCAGCTACATGGGAGGCTGAGGCAAGAGAATCACTTGAACCTGTGAGGCAGAGGTTGCAGTGAGCCGAGATCACGCCACTGCCCTCTAGCATGGGCGATAGAGTGAGACTCTATCTCAAAAGAAAAGAAAAAAAAAGGAAATGCTTTGTGGGACTTATGATAAATGTTTTATAAATTAACTTTCCAGATTCATGACTGATACCAAACTGATTTCAAATTAATAACATTTTCAAAACATTAGCATTTTACCTTGCAGTGTTTTAAAATGCTGCACACATTTTAGTTTATAAACCCCGCAAAGAACACTTCTGTTAGGGAGAAGATGATGTGATTTTAGCTTACAGTTATCTTAAATAACTTCATGCTTGAAAAATCAGAAATATTTGTCTTTGTAGAACAAGGAATTTGAAAGGGGACTAGTAAAAGGAAAATTGCATTGAATTTCTTATTTTCCTCTCATACTTGACAAGTTTATATGTATTAGATATGTCCCACTTCACCGCCATAAGGTTATATTTATTTTAGGTTATAAATTACTCTGAATTACCTTCATCTTGGAAGGTCCATTTTTTTCCCAGAGTTCTTCTCTTTAAATATTTCAAGGACTTCCAAAGTTGCTTAAACAGATGGGAAGAGGTCACTTTACATTTTGATCCTGGAATAGTCTAATTATCCTCCCCAGAGTGCCCTGTTCTTTGAAGCTTTTATAGTTGTCACTCTCTCCTGTGGCACCAAATGCCAGGAAATCTGGGTATTCAGGAGCAAATGCCCTTTGGCTGCTGATCTTACCAGTGCCTTCAGTAGTTTCTCAGGGAACTGTGTTAGGAGAGGTTCTAGCATTAGTTATATAGTGTGTCCATAACCAGCTTTCCCATGTCACCCTAAATATGGCCATTGGCTTCTTCAGTGCTGCCAAAACACAACTAAGGGCAGGCTGCCTGGCTCAGTCACACCAATCATAATGGTCTACAATACACTTTCTTTTTTTTTTTTTTTTTTTTTTGAGACGGAGTCTCGCTCTGTCACCCAGGCTGGAGTGCAGTGGCGCGATCTCGGCTCACTGCAAGCTCCGCCTTCCGGGTTCACGCCATTTTCCTGCCTCAGCCTCTCCGAGTAGCTGGGACTACAGGCGCCTGCCACCACACCTGGCTAATTTTTTGTATTTTTAGTAGAGACGGGGTTTCACCGTGGTCTCGATCTCCTGACCTCGTGATCCGCCCGCCTCGGCCTCCCAAAGTGCTGGGATTACAAGCGTGAGCCACTGCGCCCGGCCTTACAATACACTTTCTTAAGTCCCAGTTATATTCAATCTTAACCCCGAGTAAGGAGTAACAGTAACCCAGATCAAATCTCTACTGATGAAACAAGCTTCCTCTTCTCCATAGACAAGGTCCTGTTAAAGATATACCCACTTTATATTATAAATAGAAATCTACAGGTAGCTGTAAAGATACCTTGTATCTCTACGACATGAAAATGTCATTCTGTTTCTAGAATCAAAACTGCCTGTAAGCCACCAAATAGCCTTGCTGGTTTTTTGTTTTATTGTTTTTTTGTTTTTTTTTTTGAGATGGAGCCTCGCTCTGTCGCTCAGGCTGGAGTGCAGTGGCATGATCTCGGCTCACTGCAACCTCTGCCTCCTGGGTTCAAGCCATTCTCCTGCCTTAGCCTCCCGAGTAGCTGGGATTACAGGTACTCTCCACTGCACCCTGCTGTTGTTTGTATTTTTAGAAAAGATGGGGTTTCACCACATCCAGGTTGGTCTCGAACTCCTGACCTTAAGTGATCCACCTGCCTTGGCCTCCCAAAGTGCTGGGATTTCACGCATGAGCCACTGTGTCCTGGCAATTAGCCTTTCATAAAATGCATTTTATAGTAATTTTTTTTTTTTTTTTGTGAGGCATCTCACTACATACATTTAAGTCTTATTTCTACTGGGTATGGTGGTAGATGCCTGTAGGCCCAGCTACTCAGAAGACTGAGATGAGAGGATTGCTTGAGCCCGGGAGTTCTGGGCTATAACGCGCTAGGCTGATTGGGCATCTGCACTAAGGTCCACATTAATATGGTGACCTTTCAGTAACGGGGGACCACTAGGTTGCTTAAGCAGGGGTTACCTAGCCCGGGTCAGAAACAAAGTAGGTAAAAACTCTCGTGCTTATCAGTAGTGGGATTGCACCTGTGAATAGCCACCACACTCCAGCCTTGGCAACATAACAAGATTCTCTTACAAAAAAATAAAAAGACTTATTTTCTTTAAACAGTATTCTTAATTTCTATTCTCTAATATAGGAGATAAACAAAATGGCCAGTTTTAAATTTTATCTATTGTATTAGGGTTCTCCAGAGAAAAAGAATATATATATATATATTTATATATATATATATTCTCTCCAGAGAAAAAGAATATATATATATATATTTATATATATATATATTTATATATATATATATTTATATATATATTTATAAATATATATTTATATATATATATTTCTTTTTTATATAAAATAAGAATATTTTATACATCTATATATATAGAGAGAGAATTATGGAGACTGAGACATCTTGCCATCTAACTTCCAAGCTTCTGCAAGCGAAAAAACCAGGAAAACTGATGGTATAGTTCCAATACAAATCCACAGGCCTGAGAACCAGGGGAGCCAATTGTTTATGCCCCAGTCCCAGTCCCTTGGCCCAAAAAACAGGAGTGTCAATGTCCCAGGGCAAGAGATGATGGATGTCTCAGCTCCAGAAGAGAGGGAGAGCATTCACCCTTCTCCACTTTGGTGTTTTATCTTGGCACTCAACAAATGGGA
This sequence comes from Nomascus leucogenys, assembly GCF_006542625.1. NCBI lineage: Eukaryota > Metazoa > Chordata > Mammalia > Primates > Hylobatidae > Nomascus > Nomascus leucogenys. Next base: position 84,848,186 of record NC_044406.1, read on the forward strand.
TCATTTCCCACCCGCATTGAGGAGGGTGTTCTTCTTTACTCAGTCTACTGATTCACATGCAAATTCTTCCAGAAACACCCTCATAGGCACACCCAGAGACAGTGTTTCACCAGCTATCTGGACATCCTTTAACCCAGTCAAATTGACATAAAATTAAACATTATATCTACTAAAATATCTACTAGAGCAACATTCAGGTCTAAAGACACAAACTTAATTTAGGCTGACCATCATTCTACTGATAAACATATTCACTATTACATATATAGCTTTAAAATAAATATGATTGAAGCCAACCTTGTTATTAAAATGTATTTAAGATGTTCAGATTGATGAAACGAGGGGATTAAAATGCATTCTCAAATACAATGAAATAGTACTGTAAAAATATTCTCAGTAAATGAGTTTTGCTGTGAAATTGGTTTAAGATTCATAAAAGGGATTTCAGGCTTTTAAGTACTCAAGTCAGCCCATGACCCAGCCTTCAGTGGTGTCATCCTATGCAGTGTTAGAATGAGCCTTTACTCCTTCAACAAATATTTCTTAAGAACTATATAGCTTACTGGTTAAGAACATGGTTCTGGAGGCACACTCAGTTTATTTCCATTTTTGTGACATGCTAGCTGTGTGACCTTATGCAATTATTTTTTTATCTCAGAAAGCTGTTGTGAAGATTAAATGAGTTAATCCATGGGAAGTCTTCCACAGCAGCTCACACAATTTATTTTTTAAAAAGGTTAGGTACAGTTACATTGTCGTTATTGTTGATTTTCATTTCTTTTGTTACTGCTACTATTTCTTCTATGTGCCAGGCACACGTCTAGATGTTGATGAGTCAGTGATCAGAGAAGGTCTACTTTCATGGACCATATTTTTAAGTAGGGAAAGGTAGGCAATAAACAGATTGAAATAAGAAATAAGAAAAATAGACAAAAGAGATAATGTCAGATAGTGATTAAGTTCTCAGATGAAAAAATAGGCCAGAGTAACAGTGATGTGGATGGATATTTTAGATTGGATGGTTGGGGAAAGCCTCTAAGAGGAAGTGGCTTTTGAGCTGAGACTGAATGGCTTGGTGGGAAAGAAACAGTCTAGGCAGAGAGAACAACAAATGCAAAGGCCCTGAGTTGTCTGTGACCTTGGTATGTCCAAGGAACAGAAAGAAGGTTGATGTAGCTAGGCATAGTACTTTAAAGGGAGAATGGCATGAGCTTACATTGCAGGGATGGGTAGAGGACAAATCATGTAGAGCCATGTAAATCATGGGAAAGACTTTGTATTTTCTTCCAAGTGTTGTAGAAAGTTATTAGAGGGTTTTCAGAAAGGAATTTACATTTGAAATATCAACAGATATCATTTTTTAAAAAATTCAAGTAGAGATGATATGTAGACAGTTGATTATGAAAGTTTGTGTCTCAGGAGAGATTGGGATAGGAGAGATATAAATCTGGGCGTCATCAATATAGATGATATTTAAAGCTATGTGAATTGCTGAAATCAACTAGACAGAGAATGTAGATAGAGGGCTCAGGACCAAGCCCTCTACTCTGACATTTTATAGAAGTTGCCAGAGGAATCCAGGCATGGTGGCTCACGCCTGTAATCCCAGCACGTTGGGTGGCCCAGACGGGTGGATCACCTGAAGTCAGGAGTTCGAGACCAGCCTGGCCAACATGGTGAAACCCCATCTCTACTAAAAATACAAAAATTAGCTGGGCATGGTGGCACGCGCCTGTAATCCCAGCTACTTGGGAGGCTGAGGCGGGAGAATCTCTTGAACCCAGGAGGCGGAGGTTGCAGTGAGCTGAGATCATGCCACTGCACTCCAGCCTGGGTGACAGAGACTCTGTCTCAAACAAAACAAAACAAAGCAAAGCAAAAAAAAAAAAAAAAAAAAAATTGTTACCAGAGGAGAGGAAGTGAGAAAGAAAACTTTTCATTTCTGTGTCACAAAAATTAAGTAGCTAAATGTGTCATATGCTGCTGAGACCTAAAAAGAAAAATAAAGGAGTGAATATTGAATTTTGCCACATGAAGGTGGCAAAGTGTATTGTAAACAATACACTTCTATATGAAAAGAACTAGGTGTCATGCCATGGATTATTACAGTGTCTACGTTCTAACCCTAAATGGATAACTGCCTTTTATCTAGCTCCCACAACTCTAAAATTTGAATGGTAATATTGCTCTGCCTTTTTGAAAAGGTTGTTTTAAAGAATATGGGATATAATGGAAGGAAAGGTATATAATAAGTGATAAAGTCTTATACGCATGCAAATCGATGGTAGTAGAATTATTTGTACTATTAGATTATAAACTTCTTCAGGGTAGAGATTAAGGCTTTAATGATCATTCTATCGACCACAGTGCTTAGCATGATACCACCCCAGTATCTTGTATTTAGTGGCTGCTTAAAAAACAAAATAAAAATTTCCCATATGAAGCCAGGTGTGGTGGCATACATCTGTAGTCCCAGCTACTTGAAAGGCTAAGGTGGGAGGATGGCTTGAGCCTGGGAGTTCGAGGCTGCAGTGAGCTATGATTGTGCCACTGCACTCCAGCCTGAGTAACAGAGCAAGATCTCTAAAAAACAATATAGATAAAATAATAAGTTTTTAAAATTCCCACATTAAATACAGGGATGATATGGAGTGATGTTGTGTACTTCTTTTCTTACCTGCAGTCCCAAATAGGATTTGGTGACATGGTTGCAATTGTGAAAAATTTCAATGCTGACTTCCCAGCCATCTATCCTTTTTACAAAGTAATCTCTTTGAAGATAAGTGAAGGATTTAGAGATTGGGCTGCTTTCCATTTGTTATTTTGAAGATAAACCATTCTCAGAATTTTTCAGATTTCCTCACTTGGGTACGAGACAATTTCTGAAATCAGTTTTTGTTCTATAAGAACAAATTTATGAAATTCGGTATCACTACCAAATATGTATGGACATGTTTTAGCTGGTGAAAAATTGTGTTATGATAAATGGGGAACATACACATTTTCCCTTTTTTGTTATCTTTGGCTTTTTCTCTGTGTTATACAGATGTTGAGCTTTCTGCAATATGCAAACAGTTTAGTAATTTGCATTGCAAATAGATTACAAGTAAGTGACCTTTGCAAAGTGCTTCTGCCTAGCAAGTCCCTGGAATGAATCTATTTTATTTAGGGAAGAGAGGCTAGAAAACAGAAATGTCACTTTCATTCTTTGCTAAAAAATGAAGAGTCTTCTTTCTGCTATGCTTAAATATGATGATAAACATTTTCTTAAAAACCAATATATATATGATGACAGTCTCAAAGGTAAAAATCAGATTGTTTTTATATGAAGCATTACGTGTACCCTTCCATTGCTAAAAAGGAAAGTAGAGTCTGTCAGAAATGTGTTTGTTCTTTCGGGTCTATTGACACAAAAATGGGCTTGAGGATTGAAAGATTTAATGTCGCTTGTCAGCATGAAAGGGGCTGTTGTGTTGTTAATGTGAATGCTAATACTTAGCAGCATAAAAAAAGAACATAGGAAGTGGGCATCTCACTTTTAAAATCATGGTATATTCCATAAGTGTCAGCTGCAAAGTAACTTTCCAGAAATGGTCTGATTTCCCCATTGACTTCCATTATAGAACTAGAGCTGTGTTCCCATGGAAAATAAATTTGGCCCCAGGTTATAATAAAACACAGTGAAGAATTCAGAAAATCTTATAAAGTCAAGTTTTTCAAGGCACAATTATCAGTACTTGATAAAATAATAGCACCACAAAATATTAATACACTATAGTAGATCTTAAAATAGTATGCCCCAGACTGCACCATTATTTTTCTATACAATTCCAAGTCTATTACTTTTCCATCTAAAGAAATTTTACTTCTGTGATCATTATTAATTTTTAATGGATTTAACTCTAATTTAAACTGTTGATTTTGTTTCCTTTTTTCTTTATGGTTAGTCCACTTACCTTTTTCTAAAACATTCTTATCTATAACAATCAAAAGTTACCAGCCATAGAAGAAAGACCAGAAGGAAATGCTCCAAAATGTTCACAATACTTGTTTCTGAGTGGGAAATTTTAGTTGATTTAAGTTTTTAATTTCTAAGTTGTAAAAAAGGGTCATTTATATCTTCTATAATCAGAAAAAATGTATTATAATTTCTTTCTATAAGTATAAATTTATATATAGTGAGATATCTTTAGTAGGACACATTTATATATTTGGTTCTTTTTATGATTTGGTAATGGTAGTTGTTAAGATCATTTATTCCTTCAAAATTTTTTTAAAACTGGTAAAATTAGTTTCTGGAGATAATAGCTTCTACTTAACTTTCTAGAACATACTACTCAAAGTGTGAGCCTGGACCAGCAACATCAGCATCACCTGTAAATTAGTTGGAAATGATAATTCTTAGGCCCCTGATCTGGGGCCCCAGCAAACAGCTATTTGTGTTTTAACAAGCCCTTTGGGCGATTAAGGTTCTAAAGCTACAGAAAATTCTCTCTAGAGCTACAGCAAATTTTCTTTACCTCTCTCTCCTTCTCCTCCCTCTCCCTCTGTGTCCTTCTCTTCCTCTCACCTTCATCCTCTCTTCTCCCTCCCCCCTTCCCTCCTTCTCCCTCTTCCTCCTTTCTTGCCAGGCCACTTCCTCTCCTTTATAGAGGAAAAGTAGTTTCTCTTCTCACCCATTGCTGGGTTTGTGGCTGAGACCTCTAGAACAAAAGACAGATTAACAAGAGGAAAACTTAAGGATTTATTTAATATAAGTTTTATGTGACACTGGAGCCCTCAGAAATGAAGACCGAAAGAAATAGGCAAACTTGTGTATTTTTATGATTAGGTTTGATGAAGAGTGGACAGTAGGGAAATATAATTGGGCAAAGAGGGTATGATCTAATGGTAATGAGCTGGGGGGACTTAGCAAGGCATATTTGTTCAGATTCTTCTCTGTGTCCACATGTCTCCAGAGATAAGGACATTCTTTTCCTTCAGGTATAGGAGGAGCAGCTCTGAAATGAGGGTCTTATAACCTACTTCAGAGGCAGTTAAGAGAATTATTTTCTTGCCTGCTTCAGGAGAAAAGGATGAGAAGAAGATCAGAGAGAACTTCCTGCTTTTGTTGATTTCTCAAATGCCAAGGTGCCATATTTTGGGGAAGTGTGTCTTGAACCCCATCACCTTCTTCCTCCTCTGTTTCCTTTCCTCATGTGGGTTATGCATATATGTATACACACACACATATATAACACTAATATACAGAATTCACTATAACCTCTTTTTTTTTTTCTTTGAGACGGAGTCTCACACTGTCGCCCAGGCTGGAGTGCAGTGGCGCGACCTTGGCTCAGCACAACCTCCACCTCCCAAGTTCAAGCGATTTTCCTGCCTCAGCTTCCCGAGTAGCTGGGAGTACAGGCACGTGTCACCATGCCCGGCTAATTTTTTTGTACTTTTAGTAGAGACGGGGTTTCACTGTGTTGGCCAGGCTGGTCTCAAACTCCTGATCTTGTGATCTGCTAGCCTTGGCCTCCCAAAAGTGCTGGGATTACAAGCATGAGCCACTGCACCTGGCCTCACTATAACCTCTATCTCTATTTATATAGAGATATATATTAAAAAGAGAAAAAAATATATATATATAGTTTTTTCTTTAAGTTTTTTGTCACTGTTTTCTACCTTACTCATAAAAATATATGAGGCCATTTTCTGGTATTTGTGCCTATATGCTTTCATTTAGTAAACATTTTCTAACAAATGTTCCGTGTGGTTACATATTGAATAGTTCTGTCTAATTTAAAGACCTTCAAGTCTCACTAACCAATATAATGACTCTATCAAGTTATTTTGGGCTATAATGTGTCTTCCCCAAAATTCGTATGTTGAAGTCCTAACCACCCTGTACCTCAGAATGTGACTATATTTGAACATAGGGACTTTAAGGAAGTAATTAAGTTAAAATGAGCTGATTAGGGTGGGCCCTAATCCAGTATGTCTAGTGTAAGAAGAAGCAATTAGGATACAGACAGAGGAACGACTATGGAGAGGCTCAAAAGAAACTAAACCCACCAGACCCTGATCTCAGACTTCTAGCCTCCAGAATTGTGAGAAAATCAGTTTCTGTTGTTTAAGCCACCTAATCTGTGGTATTTTACCATGGCAGCCCTAACAAACTAATACACAAGTATTTGTGCATTACTAATGTATTTATAGAAGTGATGATTTAATTCAATCTTAACATCTACTGATTGATTGCCTTTAAAAGGTACTGTTGAGTCATGTTCCTTAACAAAAAGCTACAGCTTTACAAAGACTGCCAGAGAACAGTATGAAAAACTCTCCACCATGCACAGCAACATGATGAAGCTCTATGAGAATCTTGGAGAATACTTCATTTTTGACTCAAAGACAGTGAGCATAGAAGAGTTCTTTGGTGATCTCAATAACTTCCGAACTTTGTTTTTGGTAAGTAATACATCTTAAAGCATTGCAAGGCCTGTTGCTTATATTTCTGAATGTCTTCCTTCTATTGTCATTTTATGTTCCTATTGACTATATTGATTTCATGTGACAGTTTTTTAACAAGAATTGACAGATATTTTATACCTGTGACATGGATAAAAATTAAGTTATAAGTCATGGCTGTCTTAACATAATGTGGACCTAAATGAATCATCTTCAATGTTAGGTATACATGGGAAATGTTTTACTGAAATTTTATAGGAAATGAATGAATTGGTACTTAAATAACCCCAATTTTTATATAGCATAATATTATAATTTCACATAGCTTAAACATTAATATCTAGAACTTTTCACATAATAAATTCAAATGCTGTGATTTATAAATAAGTTTCTTTCACAGCCTAAATGAGAAACTGATTTTGAATTGGACTGTGTAAATAACACTGAATACCTAAAGTTTCTTTCACAATGTAGGCTCTTGTTTTAAACTGGAACTCTTGAGGATCACAGTAAATATTAACATTAATTGGGGGTGGCAATTAGGGTACAAGTTATGATACTAAAAGGAATCAAAGGCTTTGCTATATAAATGCTATGGAAATACATGTCCTCTGCATCTAACAAAGGAGTAGCAGGAAGAGCACAGACTCTGACTGCAATAGTAACAGAAAGATATGCACAATAGTTGGTATCAAACAGGTAAAGGTATGTGTGTGTATATATATATATATATATATGTATATATATATATATATGTATATATATATTTTTTATTTTTTTAATTTTTTTTGATATGGAATCTTGCTCTGTTGCCCAGGCTGGAGTGCAATGGCGTGATCTCGGCTCATGGCAACCTCCGCCTCCCAGGTTCAAGTGATTCTCCTGCCCCATCCTCCCGAGTAGCTGGGATTACAGGCACATGCCACCATGCCCAGCTAATTTTTGTATTTTTAGTAAAGATGGGGTTTCACCATGTTGGCCAGGCTGGTCTCGAACTCCTGACCTCAAGTGATCCACCTACCTCAGCCTACCAAAGTGTTGGGATTACAGGCGTGAGGACCTGTAGCAATAATCCCCAGCAGAAAGATCAGTTAGCAAACAAATTCATTCCAGTGTGAGGTATGTTTCCATTCCCAAAGCAGTACGTTCTTTGTCAATGCTGTTGCCCTGTGAAATCATTTGATTTTGGTGTGACTTCATCTATGAGATATGAATATGCTTGTGGAAATCAAATTGCTTTCATCACCTAACCCAGGGCCTATAACCGAGAGCATACCCGAACAGTTAAACAAGCAGCTTTGGTCATAGAAGTTAATCCACAAACTTCCAGAAGTATGATCATATGTCTTCTTTTTTGCTGAAAATATTAGTTGATTTTTGTCTTTGACCCTTCATAGAGACACATACTTTTTAGCTAACCCATAACTAGTAGAATGTGTTCTACTGGCAATGAGAAGAGGGCTAAGCGAAAGTGGTCAAATCATTTTCAAAACTTAAAAGCTGATTATATGCTATGAACACATAAGCGCACAGGTTATATCTACTTGGATTATTTTCAAAAAGGACAAAACAATGAACATTAAAAAGGAATAAGGACCAGAAAATATACTTTAGTTGACACTCTGAAATGATGAATCCAATAATTTTTTTGGTAACAATGTCTGTGGGTGAATGGATATATAAGAATATATATGTGGCTAGGCATGGTGGCTCACACCTGTAATCCCAGCACTTTGGGAGGCCGAGGCGGGTGGATCACCTGAGGTCAGGAGTTTGAGACCAGCCTGGCCAACATGGTGAAACCCTGTCTCTACTAATAATACAAAAATTAGCCGGTCGTGGTGGCAGGTGCCTGTAATCCAGCTACTTGGGAGGCTGAGGCAGGAGAATTGCTTGAATCTGGGAGGTGAAGGTTGCAGTGAGCCGCTGGAGAGAGTGAGACTCTGTCCCAAAATAAATAAATAAATAAATAAAAGAATATATATGTAAAATATATAAGAATAAATATGATTAATATTGTTCATCTCTATTTAGATCCTAAAACACTGTCTGTCATGTTATATGTTCCCTTACCTCCCCAATACACAGACACAGAGTAGTAGATGGTGTACTTCCCCCCCATGTTGCAGCATTCTTCTAATAATTCCAGTGTTACAGCCTGTGTGTACTCATATTAGCCATATGCCTAAAAGGCTAAGAACTCTACTTGTATCACTTCTCAATCATAACTTGTTTTTTAAAAATGTAAGAATATTATTGTTAAGGAGACCTGATTTTGTGTCCTGGTACTGCCACTAAAAAGCTGTGTGACTTTGAGTAAGTCATTTGTCCTTTCTAGCTATCCATTTCTGTCTATCTTTTGTAAAATGAAAGAGTTAAAGGGTCGATCTCTAAGAATTCTATTCCCTGTTAGTAGTCTGAGTTACGGTCGGAATTTCAGAGATGGCAGAGTCATATATATTACATACATATGTAGGATATGTTTTATGTCTTTCTGCTGACTTCACTGCACATGTAGCTTGAGTACAGAGTAAGAATTTTTCATATATTGTTATTGAATGTAAATAATTTGATATTCTTATGTCCAGTTTCATGTCCATTTAAGTTAATTTCTTGAGAACCTGTTAAGATTGACTTTCAAAACAAGTAATCAGATCCTAAATGTGTCAGCCAATCTGAAACACTTACCTAATGCACTCGTGACCAGCCATTGCTATCTTTGCCTTATATAACAGTACTGCTACCACTTCTATCTAGAAATCTTTATCAACTTGCTGCCATGAGAATTAGGTGTACAATGTATTAACTATTTTGAACGTGGGTGGGTCATATAACCTCTCTGGGCATTTGTTTCCTTGTCTATAAAAGATGGAAAATAATTTAAGCCATGTCTTCCTCACTACTATGTGAAAAGACCTTGAAACCTATGCTATACAGATGTAGAATATTATTAGCCATTCTCTGACTGTCCTTTCCATTAATTACTGAAAACCAACTTGATTTTGGTAATGCTCTGGGTCACAGATAAAAGGAAGAGAATGGTTTCTCTCTATCCATGAGTGGGGACAGACAAACAAATGCAATATAATTTGATAAGTGTTGCCATAGAAATATGTTAAGGTGTGATAGTAACATAAAGGAGGAACTGCCTAACTCTGCCTATGTTGGCCAGAGAGGCCTTCATAGAAAAAGTGACATTAGGGCCGGGCGCGGCATAATCCCAGCACTTTGGGAGGCTGAGGCGGGTGAATCACAAGGTCAAGAGATCGAGTCCATGGTGAAACCCCGTCTCTACTAAAAATACAAAAAATTAGCCGGGTGTGGTGGTGGGCACCTGTAGTCTCAGCTACTCGGGAGGCTGAGGCAGGAGAATAGCGTGAACCTGGGAGGCGGAACTTGCAGTGAGCCAAGATCACACCACTGTACTCCAGCCTGGGCGACAGAGACTCCGTCTCAAAAAAACAAAAACAAAAACAAAAAAGAAAAAGTGACATTAGGGCAGAGTCTTGAAAAATCCATAGGCATTTGACAAGCAGACTTTGACAAGCAGGTTTGAGGTTTTTATACCTGACCTTTAAGTCGAAGACTCCTAAATCAACATCACCAACTTCAGTCAATCATTTGTGCTCACCATGTTCCTGTTTCATAGTGAACTTGAAGTGATTTCACTCTCCCGGGGGAGGGAAGAACCTGAAAGATTGGCAAAAATTGTAATCGCCAGAAGTTCCCATTTTCTTAGTGCTTTGTGTGTTTGGCCTCAGGGTTCTTAGCACTAAAAGCATATTGGACTATAGATGGAAGCAATAAAATACCAGTAGTGCTGAGAAGAAAATAAGAGTTCTGATTCATGTGCTACCAAAAATTACTTCCAAATGAGCTCAGAGTTTCATCTTGGGAGATCTATTTGGCATGTGTAGCATAAACAAAATGCACATACCAAAAAATCTTCCTCAGATAGAGATATCCTCTAAAAGATGGGGCAAATAGAAATAAAAGAAGTTGACATTATGAATTAAGATCTTTTTCAGAGTAAACAATTCAAATGAATGAAAGCAGAATTGGATAATGTCTATGGAATACTTCTATTAGTTAATATTCCTATTCTATATTACTCAGCTAATGAGGATATTAAAGGTATTCCAGATGAATGTACAATATATTGGTATCAAGGTATATATAATTAGAAACATTTCTAAATTCAGAATTGAGATCCTTTCTAGTTAGTTTTAGAGATTTCATAAGTTTAAAGAACAGCATACAGGCTGGGCTCAGTGGCTCAAGCCTGTAATCCCAGCACTTTGGGAGGCTGAGGTGGGCAGATTATGAGGTCAGGAGATCGAGACCATCCTGGCTAACATGGTGAAAGCCCGTCTCTACTAAAAATACAAAAAACTTAGCCGGGCATGGTGGCGGTTGCCTGTAGTCCCAGCTACTCAGGAGGCTGAGGCAGGAGAATGGTGTGAACCCAGGAGGTGGAGCTTGCAGTGAGCCAAGATCACGCCACTGCACTCCAGGCTGGGGGACAGAGCGAGAATCTGTCTCAAAAAAAAAAAAAAAAAAAGAACAGCATACAATATAGACAAAATTAATGGCCCCTAAATTTAAGTTGATTATTTTGTGGAAGAAAATCAAATTCCATGATACACAGTGGAGACTCAGGAGGGTTTTGGGGTAGGAGGGGTGTGGATAATGAGAAAAATTACTTAATGGGTATGATGCATGTTATTCGGGTGATGGATACCCTAAAAACTCTGACTTGACAACTGCAATCCATGCATGTAACAAGATTGCACTTGTACCTAAGTATATACAAATAAATCAAATTCCATATTTATGCAATGTCTAAACATCTTTTTTGCTTATTCTCCTTTATATGCTTTAGTCTTTCTTTTAGTTCAAATAGTTGACTGCACAAATAGTCTTTTTTTTCTTTTGAGATATTTTGAATAGAATATTCAAAATCGATGAACCATATATGTTTCACCACCATGCAGTATCTTGCTTTGGCATAAAAATTAATTTCAGCTGTTGGGAAAGTGTTCGAGGCAAGTATTATACTTCAGTAACTTTCACAGCTCCAAATAAATTATAGAAAATACTTCTTTTCTGTTTTAAATCTGTCAGTTTCCTGCTGCTTCTGTGTGTTTTTGTTTTGTTTTGTTAAAGAACAATATGTTACCCAGGCACTCAATAAATATTTGTTGTGTGTGTGTCCTCATTCTGTACCTCATATACTAGATATAGGAATAAGGCTTTGCAGAATTATTAGATTCATTGACATAACTTGAAAATGTTACCGTTGCTATTAATCGTGCTAGCCAATTTCCCCTCAACAAAATCAGTATGTGCTACTGTTCATTTGATAAAGTTTGGAACAGCTCCTAGATGAGCATTAAAATAACTGTTAAGATGCTAAATGATATCAAGGAATCATAGCATTTTATGCCATTGTTCAGGCTTGCTGCTTCCACTTCCCAGATTGACTGATTGAGACAGTGTTGCTCTGTTTCCTAGGCTGGAGTGCAGTGGTGTGATCATAGCTCACTGTATTCTCAAACTCCTGGGCTCAAGTGATCCTCCCACCTCAGCCTCCTGAGTAACTAGGACTACAGGCATGCATCACCATGCCTGGCTAAATTTTTAATTTTTAATAGAGATGAGATCTCGCTATGTTGCCCAGACTTGTCTTGTTTTCCTGGCCTCAAGCAATCCTCCTGCCTCAACCTCCCAAAATGCTGGAATTACATGCGTGAGCCACTTTGCCTGACCCTAGATAACTTTTGAATCCATCCATTTCTTTCCAAGCCCGCTGACACTATTTGAGTTCCTGGCTTCAACCATCTCTCGTCTGGACTATAATAATGACCTCCTGACTGGTATCTGTGTCTTCTTCTCTTACCCATTTCCATTTCCTAATCCATTCACCCCATTTTAGTCAGAATAAAATTAAAAACAAAAGAAACCAAACAAGATAACCTTAGTTTCCTGACTTAAGATTCTTTCATAACTTCCCTGTGGCCTCAGGATAAATCTGAGCTTGTTTTTTTGAGGCAGAGTCTTGATCTGTCGCCCAGGCTGGAGTGCAGTGGCTTGATCTCGGCTCACTGCAACCTCCACCCACTGGGTTCAAGTGATTCTCCTGCCTCAGCCTCCAGAGTAGCTGGGATTACAGGCACCCACCACCACGCCTGGCTAATTTTTTTATTTTTCGTAGGAGACAGGGTTTCGCCATGTTGACCAGTCTGGTGTCAAACTCCTGACCTCAGGTGATCCACCTGCCTCGGCCTCCTAAAGTGCTAGGATTATAGGCGTGGGCCACTGCACCCGACCAAATCTGAGCTTTTTAAACTAAAATGGTTTACAAAATCAAAAGAGCTATGGTTACTTTAAAGGCCAGACCATCTATGGTTGGCTCTGAATGGGCCACAATCACTTAGATTGAACTCTTCTCCTAAATTGGGAAATGTTACGTCTGGAAAGTAGAAGCAGTAGAACAAGATAATAGCAAGTTCCTAAGAGGAACTGTGTCTCTTAGAACAAAGAGGAACTTTGGAAGCACCATATGAAAACTCAAAAAAGGCTGAAAGGCCAAAGTCTGATTGTCATTATGCCTTTATTGCTCCCATAGCTGGTGTGACATGGAGAGTTATAACCACCAAGTTCACTCTTATGTTAATTCTCAGGGATGTTCTTCCTTCTATCTTAAATAATTGTTCTTTAAAAACCTAAACTTGTCTGAGAGCTCCCTGTGTAGCCATGTTGGCTTATGGAGATAATTAATTTTGAAAATCTCTCATCTCTCTTAAGCTATCTTCCCTTTTACAAGGCCTCAATCATGTCTAAATCTAAACTATAATTGGAAAGTCAATGGGTATATGTGCATTTAGTTAGACTTGAAAGACTAAATTGATAATATACAGAAAATTTTATTCATTTATTAATGGTAATTTACCTTTAAAGAAATGAGGATGAATTTTTACATGAAAGGATTGTGTATATAATCCCTGATCCAAAATGACTTAAGTTGTTTTGACACATTTTTAAACCAAGCACTTGACATTTAAAAAAAAAAAAAACTTCAGTATTATAAAAATGGTAGGCTTATGTGAGAAACCAAATATATTGTTTAACAAAGTAGTGTCTTAATCAGTAATATAAATTCTGATATCTAGAATTTCATCATCCAGAAATTTCTATTAGATGCCTCATAAGTTGGTGCTTCTTTGCTTTGCCAATGAAATGGTAATATTCTGAAAACAACCTTAAGAAGCTGCAAGACCCTGATGTGCTTCTTTAATGATATAGTTTTCTTTGTAAAGTAGATGTCTCCAGGTCTCTTCATTTATGAATTCAGAGGGGGTGTCCTTAGTAACAGTAATCCAAATATCCCAGTTATCTCCTCTTTTTCCCCACTGGCAGGACTCAAGCTCTTTACAAAGTCTTTACCCCTAAAAGTACACCTGGAGTCATTTCATGGGTGCTGAAAACGTCATCTATAGTCACCATTTGAAATTTGCTCACCAATCAGCAACTGAGTGCCTATATTCTAGAGTGATGAAAATATAGCAATGAACAAAACAGACAAAGCCCCTGCCTGTCCTGTCTTGTTGTAGCTTCAGCTCCATTCTGCTAAATGCTTTTTGCAGGCAAAACTGCTTGGGGTTGCCTTTAATGAAAATGCCTATGTGTGGGCCAAGGGTACAGTTTCCTACTGCTCCAATTTTGTCATCAATCTTGAAGTACCATTGTGGTATTATGTTCAGTGCAGAAGTAGCCATGTTTCACAGGACACTTCATAAAAACAGTTCATTTTGCATCTCTTCTGATCCCTTTCTCCTTGGAGAATAAAAACTGCTTCAACTCCTAGAGACCTGAAGGGAATCCTAAAATCTTAAGCCCCTCCATTGCCCTCCTTCCCCCTTTTTGTTCAAGTGCCTAGGCATGTATCTTCCTTTTCCTAGGAGCTGGGAATAAATAAAATGCCAGCATAAATCGTTTCATGCAAATAGAGCCCTAAGGGCCCACCAACTCTCTCTAGTTAATCATATACACCCAGATAATTCCCTTTGAGCTCAGCTGGGACCACCCTGGGTACATAGCCTTAGGTTTATTTTGATGTATTGCAACTCTTTGAAAATAGGCAATCCATGTAAAATATATGGTAACTCTATTAAGCAGAATGTTTGACCAGAATACCTCATTCCCCAGCTGTGCCAGAGAGCAGACTTTACTGTATTTTACAGATATCATTGAATTCTTCTTTAGAAAGAGATGTCACCTATCAAATGTTGTATTCTCTTTGACTGTTTACTTTGGGCCAGAAGTGGATGTCCTATTTTTCTTATATGATTGTTCCTTGTATAGAAAAGCTCAATATCATATCATAGGGAACTAAAGGAATATGTAATAAGGGAAGACATAGTTTAAGGAAAACTCAAACTCCCTAACATGATAAAAAAAAATACCTACTAGTATGGATGGTTTTTAAATATGTATACATTTTAGATTAATATTATAAAACTAAAAAAACCAGTTTTTTTCTAAAAATATTTATAAAAGTTGTCAGAATAGTTTATGACAAGCTAAATTTTGCCCTTTAAAAATATGACAATATGACAATTAACAATGAAAATATTAACAAAATCAGTTCAATGCCACCTTTTCCTATTAAAGTCTAATAAGAACTAGAATCAGGAAACAATGTAATATCTTTAGTTCCAGCAACAACGCCTCATACAGAATTTTTCACAGAAGTGTTCCCCATAAATAAGTTATTATTGAATTATGTCCAAACACTAGGAAGTGGGAAAGTGTAAGATAAGCAATATGGTATACCAGCTGACCTTTTCCAGAAGTCTTGAGATTGGCCAGAGGTATTGATTGTGATCAGAGCATGCCTGTTTCAACCTGAGCATGAAGATCCCTGAGGTTAATACTACTGGTGGCACCCTCTCAGCTGGCTGAATTTTTCTTCATTCTGCTTCATCCTGTTTTGTTTGTCTATTTGCTAATTAATCTTCTATCACAAAAGATGCCCTCACCCCTGAATAAGGCAGTAGAAGGGAGGACTCCCCCGGAATTGTGCCCATGGAGCTCCTTTTGTCTGGTATGCCTGCCCCCTCTTCTTCTCCCCCCTCCTTCCAGTTGCCTACCAACTTGTTCAAGTCATTTCCTCTAAGAAGCCCTCCCTAACTTCCATTTCGGTGTAGATTACCCTTCTCTGTGCTCTCATACCTCCATTCTAGCACATTTTACCCTGTAATATGTTCATCTCCATACCCTCAGTGATTAATACTGTAATTAGCCTACTGTGGGTCAAACACAGCGCTGATCTCGAAGGATATGTATGAATGGCTTAATGAATTAATAGAACAATCAGTGAATCAAACAAAAAATCAAAATATTTGCTCTCCAGAGCTCACATTCTAGTGGGAAAGGCAGTCAAAGAACAAATAGTAGTAATGAAATATAATACATATGTACAAAGAGCTTGTAAGCACAGAGCAGTGAGGCGTTTCTTCTGTCTGATTTAAGGAAGGCTTCAAAGACACAGAGATATGTGAACTGGGTCTGATCATTGTTTTGCTACTATATGGCCTTTGATGTTTTAAGGAGCACTTTCCTTTTTATTCTCCCCCACCTCATTTGGTGTTTAATTTTAATGGTAAACATACATTGTCTCCTAGTTTTCCATGCTGAGTTCAAAGTGGAAAAACAGCTATTTCGTTGTCAGAGAAGCAGTTACCAGCTAATTATGATGATGATGATCTAAAGGTTATCTGCCATATGCTTGGATGAGCAGTAACCAAGCTTCAGTTACTTCTTATGACTGACAGTTGTCCTGAGCAATAGGACAATTGATGCAGATTATCTAGGGCAAAAGCAACTGCTTAAAGTCTGACTTGCCTGGTGTTAATTTAGGCCAGTGGTTCTCACTCAGGAGCAATTTTGCCTCCCAAGGGACATTTGGCAAGCTCTAGAGACATTTTTGTTTATCACAACTAAGTAGGATCTGCAACTGGCATTAAGTGGCTGAAAGCAGGAACACTGTTAACCATCCTACAATGGACAGGAGAGCCTCCCACAACAAATAAATATTCAGCACAAAATGTCAGTAATGTTGAGATTGAGAAACCCTGTTTCAGGATTACCTGCAAAAGATTTTTTAAAAAAATTATAAAAAATCAATGGAAAACAATGTGCAATAGTCCAAATTAATAAGCAAAATCTGTACTAGATAAGTTAATATCTATTATATTGATGTAATATTTTAATAATTTCAAATGTCAATTTGATCACTGTATGGTTACAATTGCTAATTTTTTCTATAGCTTTGACACCTTCCAGTTTATATGGCTTGTAAAAGTTTTTAATTACCAATCATGCATGTAAATTGTAGGAAAATTAGAAAATATAAATACCAAAAAGAAAAAAAACTGTCGACTGCAATTCCACTATCCAGAGCTAATTAATATTAATACCTCGGCACATATCCTTCCAGGCATTTTCCTATGCATGTACATATGTATTTAGATTGTGAATTTGTTTTTCTTAAAATAATAATAAAAAGACTTCTGAAAATTTAAGTTTTAAATTTATATTTTCTTGTAGAAAGGCTAGTGGATCATGCTTATATGGATATGTCCATCCACATTCAGTGTATAGTGCCCTTGGTTATGTCTTCAGTTGTGATTAAACATGTTAATTGGCTGATTTCATGATGCCCTTTTACAAACACCTGGTCTTTGGCACCATGCTAACAATAATGACTATTGTAAGCCATCTGTAAAGGGATCAGTAGAATCTTGATTTCTCTTTTTGTTTTCTACATAATACCCTCATCAAACTTCCCTGTGTCAAGGGGCCTTAAATCAGTAATTGGTGACTGTCCAGTTAGGCCTACTCACACTAGTGTTTCTTAAGCACTTTGCTGTTGTTTTCTGCTGTGCACTTTGATTTAAGAACCATTACTTACCTAAACTAGGGTGTTCTTTTTTAATAATTGCAAATTGTTAATAATATAATGATTGTAATCTAATCACAAAAATTCTTAACAAAAGCAATGTTACGATTTAAAATGAGAATAAGTGTCCTGTATATGTGTGTGTGTGTGCATGTGTGTATTTTTTTCTTTTGTTTTTGTCATCCTCTTGAATCAAATTTCATTGTCATGGAATACAGTCTCCTAAACTCCTTTTTAAAGATCTGAAACATGGATAATCTTCTTCTTTTTTTTTATGATACAGAGTCTTGCTCTGTTGCCCAGGCTGTAGTGAAGTGGCACGGTCTTAGCTCACTGCAACCTCCGCCTCCCAGGCTCAAGCGATTCTCCTGCCTCAGCCTCTCAAGTAGCTGGGATTACAGGCACCTGCCACCACGCCCGGCTAATTTTTGTATTTTTAGTAGAGACAGGGTTTCGCCATGTTGGTCAGGCTGTTCTCGAACTCCGGACCTCGTAATCCACCCACCTCAGCCTCCCAAAGTACTGGGAATACAGGCGTGAGCCACTGCGCCCGGCCATGTTATAATCTTAATAATGAGACGGCTACTATTTTTGCTCATATCCATTTTAATTTCTGTTTCTGCAAACATATGGTTTTGGAATATTCAGAATTTCCTAACATCGTTCATGGGGTATTGGGCAAACCAGAGAATACATAGTATTCCTGAAAAGCCAATCATCCATTCAAATCTCGACATTTTGAAATGGAAGGTGCTCTATTATTCTTCAGAGATCTTATATATTTTGCGTTCAAACTACTGGATTACTCAGTATGACAGTGTAGTTGAAGTCATTTTAATTTATTTTTTCAAATTTTATTAATCAGGCACAAAAGAGCCAAACTTTATACTGGAGACACTATAGTTTAGAATAGTGTATTATTTGTTCGTGCTCAATTGTCTTTGGTCTAGGAATAAAAAACTAAAGTCTCATATACATTGGGGACATATAAAACAGCAGTAATTAACAAAACAGGCTGGGCGCAGTGGCTCACGCCTGTAATCAGCACTTTGGGAGGCCAAGGCGGGTGAATCATGAGGTCAGGAGTTCGAGACCAGCCTGGCCAACATGGTGAAACCCCGTATCTATTAAAAATACAAAAATAAATAAATAAATAAATTAGCTGGGCATAGTGCCGGGCGCCTGTAATCCCAGCTGCTTGGGAGGCTGAGGCAGGAGAATCACTTGAACCCCGGGAGGTGGAGGTTGCAGTGAGCCAAGATCGTGCCACTGGACTCCAGCCCAGGTGACAGGGCAAGACTTCATCTCTAAAACAAACAAACAAACAAACAGATGATTATGTAAAATGGATGAAATTGCAAATACAACTGTATTAACCAATATAACCTCTACATGGGAGATATGGCTTGGTGTTCCCCAAAAACTTGAAACTTTATTTTGAATGTTAATTATTTTTAGTGTTGTGAGCAATCCTCCTTCATTAAATGACATCTACGAGTTATTATTTGTGAAAGTATTTGCTCCTTTGTTTAAAATACAAGATTTTTAAATAAAAATTTAATTTAAGATGAAGCCTTTTTTAGGTGACAGTCTCCTTCTGTTGCCCAGGCTGGAGTACAGTGATGCAATCATAGCTCACTGTAGCCTCAGACCCCTGGGCTCAAGCCATCCTTCCACCTCAGCCTCTTGAGTAGCTAGGACTACAGGTGCACACCACCATGCTCGGCTAATATTCTTCTTCTTCCTCTTCCTCTTCTTCTTCTTCTTCTTCTTCTTCTTCTTCTTCGTCTTCGTCTCCTCCTTCTCCTCCTTCTCCTCCTTCCTTCTTCCTCCTCCTTCCTTCTTCCTCCTCCTTCCTTCTTCCTCTTCCTTCCTTCTTCCTCCTCCTTCCTTCTTCCTCCTCCTTCCTTCTTCCTCCTCCTTCCTTCTTCCTCCTCCTTCCTTCTTCCTCCTCCTTCCTTCTTCCTCCTCCTTCCTTCTTCCTCCTCCTTCCTTCTTCCTCCTCCTTCCTTCTTCCTCCTCCTTCCTTCTTCCTCCTCCTTCTTCTTCTTCTTCTTCTTCTTCTTCTTCTTCTTCTTCTTCTTCTTCTTCTTCTTCTTCTTCTTCTTCTTCTTCTTCTTCTTTCTTCTTTCTTCTTTCTTCTTCCTTCTTCGAGACAGGATCATGCTATGTTGTCCAGGCTGGTCTTGAACTCCTGGCCTCAAGCAGTCTTCCTGTCTCAGCCTCCCAAACTGCTGGAATTACAGGCATGAGCCACCATGCCTGGCCAGAAGCATTTTTTAATACATCCTAATTATATGGTTGTTATTTCATACTATATTAAAAGTTTTAGAATAGAATATATTCAGATAAATAGACTTGTTTCATGTGAGCATTATTTAGGCAAAATATGTTTTAGGTAACTCTTTAGGTAACAGTCTTAAATGAATAGGCCAAATTAATTTTCAATTATTACTATAACTGCTTGCTTATGTAGATATTATTGCTCAAGTTTTTCTGTAAGTACCTGAAAATAATTGATTTAACTCTGCTTTTGAACAGACTAGCATATTTTGATGTTTATTCTTTTGTATAATGTATTAGGATGCCTTTAGCTGCCTAGTGACATAAAACATAACTAAAATTAGCTTAAGAATATGGTTTTACTCTCTTACATCACAAGAAGTGTAGAGGTAAGGCAGTTACAGGGTTGGTTAATTCAGTAGCTTAGTCATATCATTTTTTTTTTTTTTATTATACTTTAGGGTTTTAGGGTACATGTGCACAATGTGCAGGTTTGTTACATATGTATCCATGTGCCATGTTGATTTCCTGCACCCATTAACTCATCATTTAGCATTAGGTGTATCTCCTAATGCTGTCCCTCCCCCCTCCCCCCACCCCACAACAGTCCCCGGAGTGTGATGTTCCCCTTCCTGTGTCCATGAGTTCTCATTGTTCAATTCCCACCTATGAGTGAGAACATGCGGTGTTTGGTTTTTTGTCCTTGCGATAGTTTACTGAGAATGATGTTTTCCAGTTTCATCCATGTCCCTACAGAGGACACGAACTCATCATTTTTTATGGCTGCATAGTATTCCATGGTGTATATGTGCCACATTTTCTTAATCCAGTCTATCGTTGTTGGACATTTGGGTTGGTTCCAACTCTTTGCTATTGTGAATAGTGCCGCAATAAACATACGTGTGCATGTGTCTTTATAGCAGCATGATTTATAGTCCTTTGGGTATATACCCAGTAATGGGATGGCTGGGTCAAATGGTATTTCTAGTTCTAGATCCCTGAGGAATCGCCACACTGACTTCCACAATGGTTGAACTAGTTTACAGTCCCACCAACAGTGTAAAAGTGTTCCTATTTCTCCACATCCTCTCCAGCACCTGTTGTTTCCTGATTTTTTAATAATGGCCATTCTAACTGGTGTGAGATGGTATCTCACTGTGGTTTTGATTTGCATTTCTCTGATGGCCACTGATGATGAGCATTTCTTCATGTGTTTTTTGGCTGCATAAATGTCTTCTTTTGAGAAGTGTCTGTTCATGTCCTCTGCCCACTTTTTGATGGGGTTGTTTGTTTTTTTCTTGTAAACTTGTTTGAGTTCATTGTAGATTCTGGATATTAGCCCTTTGTCAGATGAGTAGGTTGCAAAAATTTTCTCCCATTCTGTAGGTTGCCTGTTCACTCTGATGGTAGTTTCTTTTGCTGTGCAGAAGCTCTTTAGTTTAATGAGATCCCATTTGTCAATTTTGCCTTTTGTTGCCATTGCTTTTGGTGTTTTAGACATGAAGTCCTTGCCCACGCCTATGTCCTGAATGGTATTGCCTAGGTTTTCTTGTAGGATTTTAATGGTTTTAGGTCTAACATATAAGTCTTTAATCCATCTTGAATTAATTTTTGTATAAGGTGTAAGGAAGGGATCCAGTTTCAGCTTTCTACATATGGCTAGCCAGTTTTCCCAGCACCATTTATTAAATAGGGAATCCTTTCCCCATTTCTTGTTTTTGTCAGGTTTGTCAAAGGTCAGATAGTTGTAGATATGCGGCATCATTTCTGAGGGCTCTGTTCTGTTCCATTGGTCTATGTCTCTGTTGTGGTACCAGTACCATGCTGTTTTGGTTACTGTAGCCTTGTAGTATAGTTTAAAGTCAGGTAGCGTGATGCCTCCAGCTTTGTTCTTTTGGCTTAGGATTGACTTGGCGATGCGGGCTCTTTTTTGGTTCCATATGAACTTTAAAGTAGTTTTTTCCAATTCTGTGAAGAAAGTCATTGGTAGCTTGATGGGGATGGCATTGAATCTATAAATTACCTTGGGCAGTATGGCCATTTTCACGATATTGATTCTTCCAACCCATGAGCATGGAATGTTCTTCCATTTGTTTGTATCCTCTTTTATTTCATTGAGCAGTGGTTTGTAGTTCTCCTTGAAGAGGTCCTTCACATCCCTTGTAAGTTGGATTCCTAGGTATTTTATTCTCTTTGAAGCAATTGTGAATGGGAGTTCACTCATGATTTGGCTCTCTGTTTGTCTGTGATTGGTGTACAAGAATGCTTGTGATTTTTGTACATTAATTTTGTATTCTGAGACTTTGCTGAAGTTGCTAATCAGCTTAAGGAGGTTTTGGGCTGAGACAATGGGGTTTTCTAGATATACAATCATGTCATCTGCAAACAGGGACAATTTGACTTCCTCTTTTCCTAATTGAATACCCTTTATTTCCTTCTCCTGCCTGATTGCTCTGGCCAGAACTTCCAGCACTATGTTGAATAGGAGTGGTGAGAGAGGGCATCCCTGTCTTGTGCCAGTTTTCAGAGGGAATGCTTCCAGTTTTTGCCCATTCAGTATGATATTGGCTGTGGGTTTGTCATAGATAGCTCTTATTATTTTGAGATACGTCCCATCAATACCTAATTTATTGAGAGTTTTTAGCATGAAGGGTTGTTGAATTTTGTCAAAGGCCTTTTCTGCATCTATTGAGATAATCATGTGGTTTTTGTCTTTGGTTCTGTTTATATGCTGGATTACATTTATTGATTTGCGTATGTTGAACCAGCCTTGCATCCCAGGGATGAAGCCCACTTGATGATGGTGGATAAGCTTTTTGATGTGCTGCTGGATTCGGTTTGCCAGTATTTTATTGAGGATTTTTGCATCAATGTTCATCAAGGATATTGGTCTGAAATTCTCTTTTTTGGTTATGTCTCTGCCAGGCTTTGGTATCAGGACGATGCTGGCTTCGTAAAATGTGTTAGGGAGGATTCCCTCTTTTTCTATCGATTGGAATAGTTTCAGAAGGAATGGTACCAGTTCCTCCTTGTACCTCTGGTAGAATTCAGCTGTGAATCCATCAGGTCCTGGACTCTTTTTGGTTGGTAAGCTATTGATTGTTGCCACAATTTCAGAACCTGTTATTGGTCTATTCAGAGATTCAACTTCTTCCTGGTTTAGTCTTGGGAGGGTGTATTTGTCGAGGAATTTATCCATTTCTTCTAGATTTTCTAGTTTATTTGCATAGAGGTGTTTGTAGTATTCTCTGATGGTAGATTGTATTTCTGTGGGATCGGTGGTGATATCCCCTTTTTCGTTTTTTATTGCATCTATTTGATTCTTCTCTCTTTTCTTCTTTATTAGTCTTGCTAGCGGTCCATCAATTTTGTTGATCTTTTCAAAAAACCAGCTCCTGGATTCATTAATTTTTTGAAGGGTTTTTTGTGTCTCTATTTCCTTCAGTTCTGGTCTGATTTTAGTTATTTCTAGCCTTCTGCTAGCTTTTGAATGTGTTTGCTCTTGCTTTTCTAGTTCTTTTAATTGTGATGTTAGGGTGTCAATTTTGGATCTTTCCTGCTTTCTCTTGTGGGCATTTAGTGCTATAAATTTCCCTCTACACACTGCTTTGAATGTGTCCCAGAGATTCTGGTATGTTGTGTCTTTGTTCTCGTTGGTTTCAAAGAACATCTTTATTTCTGCCTTCATTTCATTATGTACCCAATAGTCATTCAGGAGCAGGTTGTTCAGTTTCCATGTAGTTGAGCGGTTTTGAGTGAGTTTCTTAATCCTGAGTTCTAGTTCGATTGCACTGTGGTCTGAAAGACAGTTTGTTATAATTTCTGTTCTTTTACATTTGCTGAGGAGAGCTTTACTTCCATCTATGTGGTCAATTTTGGAATAGGTGTGGTGTGGTGCTGAAAAAAATGTATATTCTGTTGACTTGGGGTGGAGAGTTCTGTAGATGTCTATTAGGTCCACTTTGTGTAGAGCTGAGTTCAATTCCTGGATATCCTTGTTAACTTTCTGTCTCGTTGATCTGTCTAATGTTGACAGTGGGGTGTTAAAATCTCCCATTATTATTGTGTGGGAGTTTAAGTCCCTTTGTAGGTCACTCAGGACTTGCTTTATGAATCTGGGTGCTCCTGTGTTGGGTGCGTATATATTTAGGATAGTTAGCTCTTCTTGTTGAATTGATCCCTTTACCATTATGTAATGGCCTTCTTTGTCTCTTTTGATCTTTGTTGGTTTAAAGTCTATTTTATCAGAGACTAGGATTGCAACCCCTGCCTTTTTTTGTTTTCCAGTTGCTTGATAGATCTTCCTCCATCCCTTTATTTTGAGTCTATGTGTGTCTCTGCACGTGAGATGGGTTTCCTGAATACAGCACACTGATGGGTCCTGACTCCTTATCCAGTTTGCCAGTCTGTGTCTTTTGATTGGAGCATTTAGCCCATTTACATTTAACGTTAATATTGTTATGTGTGAATCTGATCCTGTCATTATGATGTTAGTTGGTTATTTTGCTCGTTAGTTGCTATAGTTTCTTCCTAGCCTCGATGGTCTTTACAATTTGGTGTGTTTTTGCAGTGGCTGGTACCGGTTGTTCCTTTCCATGTTTAGTGCTTCCTTCAGGAGCTCTTTTAGGGCAGGCCTGGTGGTGACAAAATCACTCAGCATTTGCTTGTCTGTAAAGTATTTTATTTCTCCTTCACTTATGAAGCTTAGTTTGGCTGGATAGGAAATTCTGGGTTGAAAATTCTTTTCTTTAAGAATGCTGAATATCGGCCCCCACTCTCTTCTGGCTTGTAGAGTTTCTGCTGGGAGATCAGCTGTTAGTCTGATGGGCCTCCCTTTGTGGGTAACCCGACCTTTCTCTCTGGCTGCCCTTAACATTTTTTCCTTCATTTCAACTTTGGTGAATCTGACAATTATGTGTCTTGGAGTTGCTCTTCTCGAGGAGTATCTTTGTGGCGTTCTCTGTATTTCCTGAATCTGAATGCTGGCCTGCTTTGCTAGATTGGGGAAGTTCTCCTGGATAATATCTTGCAGAGTGTTTTCCAACTTGGTTCCATTCTCCCCATCATTTTCAGGTACACCAATCAGACGTAGGTTTGGTCTTTTCACATAGTCCCAAATTTCTTGGAGGCTTTGTTCATTTCTTTTTATTCTTTTTTCTCTAAACTTCCCTTCTCTCTTCATTTCATTCATTTCATCTTCCATCAGCGATACCCTTTCTTCCAGTTGATCGCATCTGCTACTGAGGCTTCTGCAATCTTCACGTAGTTCTCGAAACTTGGCTATCAGCTCCATCAGCTCCTTTAAGCCCTTCTCTCCATTGGTTATTCTAGTTATCCATTCTTCTAATTTTTTTTCAAAGTTTTTAACTTCTTTGCTATTGTTTTGAATTTCCTCCCGTAGCTCAGAGTAGTTTGATCATCTGAAGCCTTCTTCTCTCAACTCGTCAAAGTCATCCTCCATCCAGCTTTGTTCCGTTGCTGGTGAGGAACTGCGTTCCTTTGGAGGAGGAGAGGTGCTCTGTTTTTTAGAGTTTCCAGTTTTTGTGTTCTGTTTTTTCCCCATCTTTGTGGTTTTATCTACTTTTTGTCTTTGATGATGGTGATGTACAGATGGGTTTTTGGTGTGGATGTCCTTTCTGTTTGTTAGTTTTCCTTCTACCAGACAGGACCCTCAGCTGCAGGCCTGTTGGAGTTTACTAGAGGCCCACTCCAGACCCTGTTTGGCTGGGTGTCAGCAGCGGTGGCTGCAGAACAGCGGATTTTCGTGAGACCACAAATTCAGCTGTCTGATAGTTCCTCTGAAAGTTTTGTCTCAGAGGAGTACCCGGCTGAATGAGGTGTCAGTCTGTCCCTACTGGGGCGGTGCCTCCCAGTTAGGCTGCTCAGGGTTGAGGGACCCACTTTAGGAGGCAGTCTGTCCGTTCTCAGATCTCCAGCTGCGTGCTGGGAGAACCACTACTCTCTTCAAAGCTGTCAGTCAGACAGGGACATTTAAGTCTGTGGAGTTTCTTGCTGAGTTTTTGTTTGTCTGTGCCCTGCCCCCAGAGGTGGAGCCTACAGAGGCAGGCAGGCCTCCTTGAGCTGTGGTGGGCTCCACCCAGTTCGAGCTTCCTGGCTGCTTTGTTTACCTAAGCAAGCCTGGGCAATGGCGGGCGCACCTCCCCCAGCCTGGCTGCTGCCTTGCAGCTTGATCTCAGACTGCTGTGCTAGCAATCAGCAAGACTCTGTGGGCATAGGACCCTCCGAGCCAGGTGTGGGACACAATATCCTAGTGTGCCGTTTTCCAGGCCCGTTGGAAAAGCGCAGTATTAGGATGGGACTGACCTGATATTCCAGGTGCCGTCTGTTTCCCCTTTCTTTGACTAGGAAAGGGAACTCCCTGACCCCTTGTGCTTCCCGAGTGAGGCAATGCCTCGCCCTGCTTCGGCTCGCGCACAGTGCGCTTCACCGACTGTCCTGTACCCACTGTTAGGCACTCCCTAGTGAGATGAAACCGGTACCTCAAGCAGAAATGCAGAAATCATCCGTCTTCTGTGTCGCTGGGGCTGGGAGCTGGAGACCGGAGCTGTTCCTATTCGGCCATCTTGGATCTCTCTCAGTCATATCATTAAGGACCCAGGATATTCCAGATATTTCTGTTCTGCCATCCTTGGCATGTTGGATCTTGGTTGCACAATGGCTGTAGTTGTTCCAGGCATCACATCAAATATGGGGACATCTAACAAAGGAGAGTGTGTTGTCTCTATGAAGCTTTTTTTTTTTTTTTTTTTTTCAGTTAGGGAGAAAAGCTTTTCCAGCAGCTCCTGGGCAGATTGATTCCTTCAGATTTTGTTGTCCAGGATTGTGCCACATGCCCATCCATCCCTAAACTAATCACCATCAAGGAGAACCTTAGATTAACCATGATTCACCCCCGGGACTAAGATAGGGCCCCTTCCCTGAGCATGTGGCTATGTAGAGTGAGCAGCCAAAGCAATCCATGGCTTTGCCAGCAAGTAAGAAGATTGGCAGCACACGGTGGCTCACGCCTGTAATCCCAGCACTTTGGGCGGCCAAGGTGGGTGGATCACTTGAGGTCAGGAATTCGAGACCAGCCTGGCCAACATGATGAAAACCCATCTCTACTAAAAATACAAAAATTAGCCGGGTGTGGTGGTGGGCATCTGTAATCCCAGCTACTTCAGAGGCTGAGGCAGGAGAATCGCTTGAACCCAGGAGGCGGAGGTTGCAGTGAGCCGAGATCGTTCCACTGCCCTCCAGTCTGGGCGACAGAGCAAGAGTCCGTCTCAAGAAAATTAAAAAAAAAAAAAAAAAGACTGGCATTGCATGGATTGGGACAGGCAACTAAAAGTATCAATATAGCACAAAAGTAAATTGTTGCTCAGTATTATTTGAATTGTCAAACGTTCCAAATTGGCAAAATAAAAATAAATGAGATGTTATCTGAAATACACACTTGTGTTCAATTAAATAGTTTTTAAAACTCTTAGAAAACAGAAATGTAAATAGAAAACATTACCCATTTATTTTGAAGTTATCCTTCACTGTTTGTGTTCTGTCTTTCACTAGAATATACTTATACAAGGACATTCTGCTTTTCTAATTTGCTTGAAAAGCTATTAGTTTACTTGCTTTCTTTTTCTCATTCATTCACTCAAGGATTATTTATTGAGTGCCTATTAAACAATGGACACTGTTCTAGCCACTGGCATTGTTTGATTTATTTCAGTAAACTAAAACAGATTTTAAAGCTCTGCCATCATGGAGCCAAATGTGGAAAATGAGAAAATAAACTATAAACATAATTATTAGGAAAATTATATTACAAGTTAGAACGTTAAGTGCTATGGAAAGAAGAAATCATACCAGTGGAATGGCCACATGACAGTGGCTAAAAGGTTTCAACAATAGTTATAAAGTTCCATTGTGCAATCAATTTCTTAAGCTAAGATTTAAACAGTGTAAATGTTTCCTAAAATTCAGGGATCACTGAGTTGTCCTATTTAGAAGACTTCACTAGGTACAGTTAAATGATTTTTATACAAACCCTAACTATTTCATCAGCCGTGTATCCTTATGTGATGTAGAAGAAATAAAAATTAATTTTGTCCCACTTTAGAGAAAAAGTATTGCCAAGGGCTTTATTGTTTCAGTTAAATAATTGTAACATTATCTTCTGGAATATGGAGGATATACAAATAGAGAACTTTACCTAGAATCCTGGCATAGTGTCTACTTTTAGACACAGATCAAGTTCAAAAATTAAAGAGGAAACACCTGAGAAGAAATCTGTCCTTTTCCTAATGCCATTTCAAAATCAATGGCTCTTGCCTTTGTTAATTAAGCAAGTTAAAACCTTTCCTTGTTCAAGAGAAAACAAAGCAAAACAGTATTTTTGCTATTAAAAATACTAACTAGGCCAGGCGCGGTGGCTCACGCCTATAATCCCAGCACTTTGGGAGGCTGAGGTGGGCAGGTCACTTTAGGCCAGGAGTTCGAGACCAGCCTGGCCAACATGGCAAAACCCCATCTCTATTAAAAATACAAAAAAATAAAAAATTAGGGGTGCATTGCGGCTTGCACCTGTAATCCCAGCTATTTGAGAGGCTGAGGCAGGAGAATCACTTGAACCTGGGAGGCAAAGGTTGCAGTGAGCTGATATCACGCCACTGCACTCCAGCCTGGGCGACAGAGCGTGACTCTGCCTCAAAAAAAAAAAAAAAAAAAAAAACCTAAAAAATACAGATTCAGTCTCAGTCACTACTTCTTCCTCAAGGGAACTCAGATATCTTATTTAAGAAGATAGACATTAACATCCCAAAATGGGTTTCTAGACAGGAAGCTCTGACAAAAGGTAAGATGTACAGCAAAGCATGTAGTGAAGTAAAAGCATATTTTTAGTGCCAAAAATATGAAAAATTATAAGGAACTTACAAAGACATTTAGTTCATCTTGGATTCCTTTCCCCTGGTCCTTGTTCTCTGCCAACTGTCAGCTAGCTGATCTGATAAACTAATGCAGTACTAATGTGTCACTCATTCTGTATTACATACATGCCCTTTAAATTCAGGACAATGCCTTAATCCAGCAGAGCAATTCTGCTGTCAAGAACTTCTTGCAACATGGCTAGCTGATAGAGGAAATATTGGAGGGAAAGACAGCCTTTCTTGTACCTCTGAAAGAACATCATATATGTAGCTGCACAATCTTCCTGGGTCTAGAATTGTTCCCCCCACCTCACACCCTCCGCCTAAGGACATTTCACAATTTAACCTGTCTGTTCTGGTGTCATAATATAGCTTTGTCAAATTGGCATCTTCCTGGGAGTGACCTCCCCTTCGACATAGATCAGAGAATTCAGGCAACCCAAAACCCCGATCCAGCCCACCCTGTCTTTTGAGAGGCTGTAAACTCAGGAGCTTCATTGGCAGAGATGTAGTATCACCTCAGCTTTGATTTCCCCTTTCTTTCTGGGTGATATTTACTTTTTTATATATTGTCCCTTAGGCAGAAATACTACACTCACCTTGTAGGCTTAGCAGGATGTCTACAGGGGGTTACCCCAAGCTTACTGTGTGAAACCCAAGCCATGCTCAGCTCACTTACTCATCCAGGAAGACGAAAGACAATTAGTGCCTTATAGTATGGTAGGTACAAAAGAAATGTTTTATACTCCAGATTTCCTCCCTACTCTACCTAATGGTATGGTACATATACAGCCTGATCACTAGAATAATCCTTTGTCATAATGAAGGCAGGATTTCTTGGTTTGATTTTCAGTAAAAATATCTCCTGGTTTTTTTTTTTTGGATCCCCTTCAATCTTAAATAAAGCATTTCCAAAGGTCTACCTTTGGTCCTGCATATTTTTTTTCCTGGGTAGTTCATATGTCTTCCAATGGCTTCTACACTTTCCTGAGTTGTGATTTTATTCTTCAGCTCTAGACCCAAGTTTATTTTCTCTTGGATGCCTCTAACTAGATTTGCCACAACTACCTCAAACTCAGCATATTCAAAATGGAACTCATTACATCCTTTTCAACTTTCTCCCATATTCTCTTTGGTTGATGGCACAACTTGATATCTTCTTTTCCCTCGCTATTTACATCTGTTCAGTCTCCATTTCTTACCCAGCTTATGCAGTTAAAACTCAAGAGACTCTATCTGTTTTTTATGATTTCCCATCAGAATCTTACCAAAGCACCGCTGTTTGCATGCTCTATATTAAGTCTCAGCAAAGAAAAAAAAACATCTTACTTTTATCCTCACTTTAATGGCCAGAGTTTCAGTGTTTGTCCTCTCTCCTTCCCATGGACTACTTGCAGTAATCTTTTAGTTCTCTTGAGCTTAGTCTTAGCACTCTCTAAACTGTATGCTGCTGCCAGATACTTTTTTCTAAAACCTAGGTCTCACTGGGACATTCACCTTCTCAGAAACCTTCAGTGGCCTTCCATGGGTGACAGTAAAGTCTAGTCTGGCATTTGGAAACCCTTGGTAATCTAACTCTCCCCAGCCACTACCCTTTTTCTCTGATTGGAATACAGTCACACTCACAGTCTCCCTTGGTGAAATTGTTTTCAACCTTCAAAACTCCATTTAGTGACTACTTTCTCTGTTATGTCTTTCTTAATACCCCCTGCTGAACTCCAGGGAAAATTACCCCCTATTTGGTATGCTCATCATATTTTTCTTTTTCTTTCTTTCTTTTTTTTTTCATTTTTTTTGGTTTGTTTGTTTTGTTTTGTTTTGTTTTGTTCTGTGATGGAGTCTCGCTCTGCTGCCCAGGCTGGGGTACAGTGGTATGATCTCGGCTCACTGCAATCTCTACCTCCTAGGTTCAGTTCTCCTGCCCCAGCCTCCCAAGTAGCTGGGACTACAGGTGCACACCACCATGCCCAGCTAATTTTTGTATTTTTAGTAGAGATGGAGTTACCATGTTGGCCAGGCTGGTCTCAAACTCCTGGCCTGAAGTGTACTACCTGCCTCGGCCTCCCAAAGTGCTGGTGTGAGCCACCACACCTGGTGCTCATATCATGTTGTTAATGTAGCTTTTGTAATATTCAAATAATTGGTGATGTACAGACCTGCCTTCTTTGTGCTGTGAATTCCTTTACAGTAAATGTGTCTCACTTATCTTTGAATTTTTGTTACACAACAGAGTGTGTGGCACATAAAAGTAACCAGCAAATATTTATTGATTGGTAACCATGTTTGTAATTGGTAATCATGTTCCTACTGTTCTAGAAATCTAATAATAAATGGTCTTTTAGATTAATATTTCGAAGCCCTCCAGCTGTTTCTCTCTCTGCCTCTCTCTTTCTCTCTGCCACCTTTGCAAGATCTTTCATTATTTTAATGACTCCTTTTACTCTTCGTCAACATTGATTTAGCAAATATTTGACTCAAGTACTTGAACTTGTCTACTTCCACTCCATCACTCTTAAGTTGTGAAATCCCAAAGTGAGCTATATTTTCCTGGTATAATTCTTGAGCAGAGCTAATAATAGGCACAGGAAGTACCTCATGTTTACTCCATTTTATTTCTACATTCTAGCATCAAACCTCTCATTTGTCAGCCTTTGTGATTTACTGTTCACTTATGATTGACTGTGACCATTTACATCTTCATTATTTATCCATAGCCAGCAGACACCTGCTTATGTCACTAGATTTTTTTTCTCTTTATGATGAAATCATTAGAGAAGGACTATTCTTCAAACATACCTTCAAACATCTTTCTACTTTCTCTAAGTCTTACTATCTTCAAAGATCCTTTGAAGAAAGAATTAAAAATTCCAACTTCTCTTTTCTGGGGAGTTGCTATACTTTTAAAAAGTGTAATAATTATAAGTTTCATGGGATAAAATTTTGTCATTTTAAATTTCTTAAGTATATTATAGTGTCATATTTTATTTTTATGAGTGCTTAAGTATAAGCACAATATGCAAAAAGTAACACAGATTTCATTGCACTAGAGTATCCATGAGTCAAAAGGGCATACAGAAGTTTACATTGAAAGAAGTCAAGTCTAACACATGACATTTATTATTGCAAAGTGTTGTATAGGAAATAAAATTCAGTGTGTCTGTAAATGCCCTAAATCCTCTTATAAGTTATTTGTCCAACATGTTAAGCCTAATGGAGAAAAATCCCTTTATACCAATAAATACGGCAACTTAAGCAGAAGATTCATGATGAAGCCAGAAAACTCTATAAATAATGGGATAGTACCCAGGGAGGAGGGAGATAAAGGAAAGGGCGGTAGATCATTAGCATCGTAAGGAAAGGATATTCCCATCAGTAAGTAAGCAGTGATATTTGGCCAAATCTAGGTCATGATCAAGGATATAATCACAAGTGAGATGTTTTACATTGTGCAATGTAGCTGGCATACTCATCTACAGATGGAATGGCTTGCTTCCCAGAATGCAGTCACTACTATATAACAGTGTCCTTATTATTTCTAGTTTGGAAAAGAGGATTGTAAAGCAGAATATCTCTGGTTCCGAACTCTATCCCATTCAAACCCAATGTTGACATGATCCACATTATTTTGTTTTCAGATATTTTTACAGACCAACTCTCTGCTGTATCATATCCAAGATTCAGGGTGTCAAAGATATGAAATTGTATATTCATTGTATTTTTTTGTTTGTTTTATAAACTAATGACTCAGAAACATATACCTATAGAGCCAGAATAGCCTAGGATAGAAACCGAGGAATTCTCTATCGGTAAAATATCTTTCTTTTTTTTTTTTTTTTGAGATGGAGTTTCACTCTTGTTGCCCAGGCTGGAGTGCAATGGCACAATCTTGGTTCACTGCAACCTCCGCCTCCCAGGTTCAAGTGATTCTCCTGCCTCAGCCTCCCTAGTAGCGGGGATTACAGGTGCTCGCCACCACGCCCAGCTAATTTTTTTTGTATTTTTAGTAGAGACGGGGTTTTGCCATGTTGGCCAGGCTGGTCTCAAACTCCTGACCTCAGGTGATCTGCCTGCCTCGCTTCGGCCTCCCAAAGTGCTGGGATTACAGGCATGAGCCACTGCACCCAGCCCTCTATCAGTAAGTTATCTTCATAACTCAGTCTCCTGGCAAGTTTTCCCTAACCCTTCAGCAGCTAACTAATCTTTCAAATAGTTTTCTAGAGAAAGTAGTTTCATAACTTGACTTGGTTCCATTGCTTTGCCATCCTTAATGTAAACTTCTTTTTAATTATCAGAGTTTCTCTTTTTAAAATTTAAATGCAGGTCCTATTATTTTCACGTGGGAAGCTCTGGAAGATATCTAATAAGACTTGTCCTTTAAATACCTATCCACTTCGTGTCCATGGATATAGTTATATCCCTTAATTCAATCTTCCCTGAGCTTAATCATCCATCTTTTGTTCATGGTTTGGCATTTCCCAAACGTTCAGCACTTCTTTTATTCTTCATCGGACATCAGGTTTTTACATATTCTTTAAACAGAGAAGGATCCAGATTTGCGAGGCTGGATTTTATATAATTTGGGAGCAGCCATTTCAGAAAAGGAATATTTTTTTAAAAGAAGTCTTTTTTATTTTTAAATTTTAGCAAAACACATGGCCAGGTGAGCAGATTGCCAGTGCCCCTCCCATGCAAGTGAGAAGTCCTAATGCTTTTGCTCATTATCTTCATGGTGAATCTGTCTCTGCCCTTTGAGTCGTTCATCCCATAAATTAACCACAGCTCTTTAAAAAAGGCCAAACTGTCAAAAGGTATAAACCCAAGTAAGATATTGCTATCACATATGCATGCTGGTCTGGTATTTACACTAAATTAATCAGCACTGTCTCCATTAAGTAAGAAATAGTTATTGCATGCATCTTTTGTATTAGGTGCTATATTAGGCTTATAGTTAAGGATGCTTAATAGAATATCACACCTGAAGCAAACTAAACCAACAGAGTCTACCCTTTCTTTCTTTTTTTTTTTTTTGAGACGAAGTTTCACTCTTGTTGCCCAGACTGGAGTGCAATGGCACGATCTTGGCTCACCGCACAACCTCCGCCTCCCGGGTTCAAGCGATACTCCTGCCTCAGCCTCCCGAGCAGCTGGGATTACAGGCATGCACAACCACGCCTGGCTGATTTTTGTATTTTTATTAGAGACAAGGTTTCTCCATGTTGGTCAGGCTGGTCTCGAACTCCCGACCTGAGGTGATCCGCCCACCTCAGCCTCCCACAGTGCTGGGATTACAGGCATGAGCCACCGCAACCAGCTAGAGTCTACCTTTCAGAGGCTGTTAAACTAAGCCAACACTGAAGCAAATGTGCATAAAGGATATCTATGAATATCTGAATGCATGTTAAATATGTAATGGATATATTAACATTATATATAAAATAGGGTGAGTGCATCTTGTAGTGATGGTTAGTGAAGCAGCCCTTGAAGTCTCCAATTTAATCTGAGGGAGGAGAGGTTTAAAGGTATGCTTCCTCTATAACTTCATTGCCCTTACCAGCAATATTACCTAGTGGCGTGAGGTTAATTTAAGGACCACCGTGACCGCTAAGTGCTATGTTTTCATACTTTTCCACACCTCATCAGGGCTCCTTTTTTTATTTGTGTTGCTCGGTTTCCATTCATTTTTGATGTTATATATATATATTTCTCTACATATAAAGATTACCCTGAGTTTTCAGACAACATCAATAAAGGGAAAGGTGCTACCCCATAATTACTGAAAGGACATCTTGCTGTCAGTATCTTGGAAGATAGGACAACAAATCATCAAACAATCACTTTCTACTTAGAAAAGCACAAGGTTCTGACTGGCAATCAAGATGGCTTTGTGAAAAACAAATTGAGCAAAACCATCTTAATCTACTTCTCTGAAAGGATCTGTTCCCCGTACCGCAAAAGAAATCTCTCTGTTCACTAGGATTTTTATTCCCTCCCATGTGACAGTCATTCTCAATGATTGAAAAAAATAGGAACTAGACTTTAGAGTACGATTTTAACTGATAGTAAGACAGTGCTCCAGGTGGGTCTGGGAGATAGAGCAAAAGTAGACTAACCCTCTAGTGCTTCTTTTGATGAGCCCTAAGAGCCATGAGTGAAAGAGGCTTGTTTGTGATGCTTATTATTGATTCCCCACGGACTAGAACGGTATGTGACAGTGCATGCTGGATAATGAATGAATGAATGTTTCCTGCTTCTCAGTGAAGGCATAAGTCACTGGATATTAATCAGCCTACTTTTTTCTTACCTTTATTGCTTCCCTGCCCTCTTCTTCCTTTCCCTGTCCCTCTCATCACCCAAAGGATAGATAAATTTTCAATGGCAGTATGTCCAGAGAGATTTCTAACACTTCATTAAAAAATGAATTTTATTGGCTGTGTATGTTCCCTCAGAAATAGGATCAAGCTCAGTTAGGAATTAGTAAGATATAAATTAAGGGCACCAAGCAGGTAGCATGCAGACAAGAACATACATAAATTCACTGGAAAAAGATTCTTGATTTTTAGTGGAACAGTACAGTACTAACCATGAATTAGCAGTATATGAGGTGTAACTGTTTTTTAAAGAAGACAAATCAGAAATGTGTAAAGTCAAAGAAATTTTAAGCCTCTTGTTATCTTAATTGAAGGATAATGATATTACGCTAGATATTTTGGGAACCCTTATTTTGGATTTCCCTAAGAGTTATGCAGCATGTGCTTTAGGTCTTTCCAGGAGTACTAAATATTTGTAATCTGAGGGTGCGCTTGATTTTTGGAAATAGCCAGAAGTTACATCGAGCCAAGTTTTATCAATAAAATACATGATCAAACTGAGTAACAAAGTATCTATCTGCTCAAAAATATTGTGAATATAAAATAATGAGACTAATTTCATTTGATTCAGAGGTTAATTCTGATGAGGAGTTTCAATTACAGTGTAATAGCCCTCACCAACACAAGTTTAGGACTTCCAAAGGTGGCTATTTGTAGGACAGGATTCAGCAGATATATCGGAACCAATCTTCTAACTTTACAGTTGCACTTGAAAATGTTACAAAACAAATGCTATAATATTTTAGAAGATTTAGAGCATGAAAAACTGGTAGATATCGGATAGCACATCTCTTAGAGTATTGTTTCCAGCTTTGTCCTCTTCTTTTTTGGGGAGGCTGGTGAGGATGGAGAAAGCTTATAATTTAAAAATAATATCTAACAAGTAGAGAACACCCAGAAGAAAACCTAAACATTATTCAATTTAGGCAAATTAGTCTGTATGAGAAAGTTATTGTTCAGAAAATGGTATTGATTGGCTTAATTTAAAGTCCCAACAGTTTTTCTCAAGGGTCTCTTGGATCCCATCCTTCCCCCCATACCCTACAAGCTAAGAAATTCACCTGCGTTGCATTTAGGGACTAGTTTCAACTTTGTGGAACTCAGGCAATATGGCGGTTCCTGGGGACAAGCTACACCTCCATGAAAAAGTTTTAAGGAAGATATTGACCAAGTTTCTATTTCACAGAGGCCAACAGACAAGACATGGGCTTAAAAAAACTGACAGCTTTTAGTGAGGCTTAAGGAAGTATTTCCTTTTCGAGGAGGTTAAGTATCAGAAGAGGTTCCTGAGGGAGGTCATGGAACCCTAACCACAGGCAGAAAATTAGAGCAAACATTTCTCTAGAGCCCTTCCTGTTCTGTAAGTCTATAATTCTACCTGTCAAGGTAATTTGATATTCTTATCCAAGTCTCTAGGGTGCTTTTGCCACCACCTAAATTGGTCTCATCAAAAACCTTATTGATTGTGCTGCCTCTCCCATCTTCTAAGATGGTGACAGTATTAAGGCAGTAAACTCAGATCTCAGACCTGTCACATACCACTTTTTTTGTCATTTCCCTCCACCTATACCTCCCCAAGATGTTTTTTCATTAAAATATTGTTACCAGTCACTTTAGAATTTCATTCTGTTCCTTTGATTCAAAAAAATTATAGATTAATTTCCTATAGTCACTTAAAGCACTTCGAAGATTTTAATCAACAGAGGTCTACATTGGCGTATTGAGCTCAGTTGTTTAGCCCTTCCAGATGGAGAGAAATATTCTCAAATACCTACTAAGAAAAATATGTCTGCAGAAACCTGCAGCATTAGAAAACCTTTTCTTTGCTGCAGATTGCAGATTAACTTCTAGCTAATCAGAGTTCAGCATTCTAATGGACTGTGACTGGAGAGACA
Organism: Nomascus leucogenys; assembly: GCF_006542625.1. Classification (NCBI taxonomy): domain Eukaryota; kingdom Metazoa; phylum Chordata; class Mammalia; order Primates; family Hylobatidae; genus Nomascus; species Nomascus leucogenys. The sequence goes on from NC_044406.1 coordinate 84,885,075, forward strand.
GTTTTTCCCCCAACTTCAGATCACATGTTTCTGCAGTTGTAAGGCAGATTTTAAAAGGCCTTGGGGATCACAGCCAGCCTTCATTATCCGTGCATGACCGCTTTGTAACCAACTGCAAGTTTAATATCCAAGGAGATTTGCACATAACAGTCTTTTTTCTTTCTTCTTGTTTTTAATAATTTACCTTTGAGATTCTCTTCACCACCATGGCTGGTGTGCAGAGATCTGTTTGTCTGTCAAACCTACAGATATGTAGCGCATGTGAAAGCTATATTAATTTTTTATTTGTTTCCTAAGGAGGCTGAACAATAAGCTGGTTTTGCTGAATACAAGAGGGCTACTTCAGTGAACACATACTTGAATTCACTTCAGCTGGCTCCCTCACCGGCAGCACAGCAGTTTCTCCTATGATTCTCCCCTCTGCCAAAAGGGAGTCACTTACACAAATAAACTCAAGGACTTTTTGTATAAACCATCCACCTGAACCTGAGAAGGTTTTGTCTGAAACCAAAAGATTACTAGAAAAGCTGTGTAAGGCAGGGTGTGGTGGCTCAGGCCTGTAATCCCAGCACTTTGGGAGGCTAAGGCAGGCAGATCAGCGGAGATGGGGTGTTCAAGACCAGTCTGACCAACATGGAGAAACCCCGTCTCTACTAAAAAAAAAAATACAAAAAAATTAGCTGGGCATGGTGTCGCGCGCCTGTAGTCCCAGCTACTCAGGAGGCTGAGGCAGGAGAATCGCTTGAACCCAGGAGGCGGAGGTTGCAGTGAGCTGAGATTGTGCCATTGCACTCCAGCATGGGCAACAAGAGCAAAACTCCATCTCAAAAAAAAAAAAGAAAAGCTGTGTAACACTGTGGATCCTGCAAGTATCTCATTCAAAACAAATGCCTCATTTTCAAAATTAGAACACTTCTTTTCTTTTAACTTCGGAGGCTCTATGTAAACACTAATCTCTACACAAGTGAATTTCCTCAGCGGAATATTGAGCTATGTCAATGTGACAAATGTCATGGATATCGGGCCTCTGAAATGCTAAGCACTGGCATTTTTAAGAAAATAAATGTAGATGTCAGTGAACCATAACCTATAGATGATTAGAAAGAAACTTACCATTCGAAAGTGGATAATGTTTTCTTCAAGGCTTTTAAGATTTTCTACAATAAAGAAATATGAGGTGCGTAGGGAACTATGTGTAGAGACGTTCTCGGTAATTTAATGTTTTGAAAACTCCCAGGCTGAAAACTATTATTATGTAAATCAACTAGTTCCAGCTGCTAATTCTTAGAAAATGGAAAGAGTATCTGAAGTTTAACTAGATGTTGACCTTTTATGTTATGAAGACTACAACAAGGAAGAAAGAATTAGGAAGTTTGTTAGGGGGTTATTTTTTAAGGTGGTCAGGGAAGGCTTCACTCATAAGGCAGACATTCAAGCAGAGACTTGAGGGAGATTTTTTTTTTTTTGAGATGGAGTTTCACTCTTGTTGCCCAGGCTGGAGTGCAATGGCGTGACTTGGCTCACTGCAACCTCCGCCTCCCAGGTTCAAGCGATTCTCCTGCCTCAGCCTCCCGAACAGCTGGGATTACAGGCATGCGCCACCATGCCCGGCTAATTTTGTATTTCTAGTAGAGATGGGGTTTCTCCATGATGGTCAGGTTTCGAACTCCTGACCTCAGGTGATCCGCCTGCCTTGGCTTCCCAAAGTGCTAGAATTACAGGCGTGAGCCACTGTGCCCAGCCTGAGGGAGGTACTTAAGAGCAGAAGGAATGCAAGTGTAAAGATGAGGAGCGAGGGAGACCAGTGGGGCTGGAAGAGAATAGCTGAGGAAGAGATGAGGACAGAGAGAGGTAATAGGAGGTCAGATCACATAAGGCTTTATATGCTATTGGAAGCACCATTTTTTTTCAACTGTGAGTAGGAATAGATGGGCTCACTGCCAGAAAAAAAAGAAGGGACAGAGATGAGGACAGGGCTTCAGGGGAAGGTGAAAATTAAAGGGTAGGACAGGGAAGTATAGTCTAGAATGGGTATGGAGGGAATGCAATGCTGTCTATAGGAAGAAATGAACGTAGTACCTCAGGAATCAAAGAGGGAAGAAAATTTCTATTTTGTTTCGTTTAGCAGATTACCTATGGTCTGTTATACTTCTGTGTTTCATACCATATTTACACAGGTTAATAAGCATGCCTTTAATCCCTGTCTAACTACAGTATCAATACATTTGTTCAGTGTCTGTTACTGAGGCACCTAACTACTTGAGCAAGCTAATCAAGGTTTCAATTACCCCAGTGAGAAAGAAGTTCTACTTCTCTGTTGCAATCGTAGTTGATTGGTTGATGAAGTATTTATGAGATCTTTCATAAGAGGAACTTTAAAGGTCACTTGTACCATAATAAGTGGAAATCGCTGGGAAAGAAAAAGTTTAGCAGTATTATAGTGCTGATAAAGTCATCAGAGGTACGGACTCTCAGAGTCTAGTTACTGCAGCTGAAAATTCTTTGCCCTGAGCATTTGTCATGATTCCTTCAATCCAATATGCCCTTTAAACACAGTGAAACTATAGAAAAGGAATATCTAATATTGTTGGGTGTTAATTAAGGAGTAGGCTTCCTTCCTTTCCTTAATGGAAAGCCTTAATTTGTCTTCAGTTGCAGCTGAAAATTCTAAAGAATCATTTCCACCATCTTATGTAGGTTTTTTCTCTAATGATCAGGTTGCTCAATTCCTTGTTCAGATGCTGAAAAACTCATCTTGACTCACACTGTATCTTCCTACTTGTAACCTGATGTGATCATTCTCAAATGGGAGTGAAAAAGACCTGTACAACTATATGAGTCCTGATTTACTTTTGATATTCTTTAAGATTTTCACCCACCTTTACTATAATAACAAATAAGGACCTCAGCCGAAGCTACAAATCAGTTAGAGGTAACATACATTGGGATCTGTGTTTCCTATCACCTCTTTTCTCCTTAGTTCCAGGCAAGTGCAACAAAAGTGTCAATAGTATAGGCCAGGTGTGTTAGCTCATGCCCGTAATCCTAGCACTTTGGGAGGTTGAGGTGGGTGGATCACCGGAGGTCAGGAGTTTGAGACCAGCCTGACCAACATGGTGAAACCCTGTCTCCACTAAAACTACAAAAATTACCTGGGTGTCGTGGTGGGCACCTGTAATCCCAGCTACTCGGGTGGCTGAGGCAGGAGAATTGCTTGAACCTGGGAGGTGGAGGTTGCAGTGAGCCAAGATCGTGCCATCGCACTCCAGCCTGGGCGACAAGAGCAAAACTCCATCTCAAAAACAAAAACAAAAAAAAATAACTGTCAGTAGTAGCCAAAACAATTCAAGCACAGAATATGTTAACTATATGAAGTAGAGGAAGAGGGAAGAAGAATTTTTAAAAAGAAAAAACTTTTTGGTAAAATGATGAAAAGTTATTGCATATAGAATTGCCTTTCCTGTTTCATTGTCATGTTTAGGACATCTTTGGGACAGGGACAGGAAACTGCTGCTATAACCTTACCTAGTTCACTGGTCTGGACAACCTGTCCATTGCTACCTATTTTGCCTGCTGTTATGACTGGAATGAAATGAGAACCCCACCAATAAGCAAAAAGTTTCCACCTTTCATCCTATCTCCTACTTGAAATCCCTCAGTAATGATATTCCAGCACAGCTAACAGCCTCCTATCAGTAAAGATGGGAAAAGAAAGCTTAGCAAGGCCTGGGGTAGGGAACCAAGTGTGGGCTAATTCTCCTGGTCCTTCCATAAACATTGAGGCAGACTAAGTGAATCCCTCATTCTAAGACAAATGTTCCCTAAAGAAATAAAATTAAACTCCTATTTTCCAAAGCAATTGGACTTTTATTGTACTGTGTGCTTTATTTTCTCAGTGAGGTGACAGAACTAGAGATGTTTAAAAAAAAAAACAACAACAGTAATTCCCCCCCAAATTTACTACCTTTCCCCAGGAACCTTCATCGCTCAGTTTTTGCTACAGTCCTGTAAGGCATGTTGAAACTTGAGTAAAATGATGCATGAATTTCTTTATTAGTCAAAATAGCAAATTAGTCTATCATCTTTATTATTTCTTAGATTTGTCAAATATGATATACTAACACCAAGAATTTTCTCCCAAAACCTCCTGTTGTTTATTCTACCTCTCTCTTTTTTCTCTTGGCACAGAAAGACAAGTCCTATCATCTGTTCAAAGTTGGTGGCTTAGAGAGTGTGTGAGTGTTTTGTTTCTTCAAATTTTTACCTGATGTTGCAAGATTTTCTTTTTTTTTTTCTTTTTGAGACGGAGTCTCGCTCTGTCGCCCAGGCTGGAGTGCAGTGGCACAGTCTCGGCTCACTGCAAGCTCCGCCTCCCGGGTTCACGCCATTCTCCTGCCTCAGCCTCTCCGAGTAGCTGGGACTACAGGCACCCACCACCACGCCCGGCTAATTTTTTTGTATTTTTAGTAGAGATAGGGTTTCACCGTGGTCTCGATCTCCTGACCTCGTGATCCGCCTGCCTCGGCCTCCCAAAGTGCTGGGATTACAAGCATGAGCCACCGCGCCCGGCCTGCAAGATTTTCGTATCAAAAAGAATTCTTCTTTCTCCCCAGTGTGCACGCACATATGTGGACATGCTCCTGGATTGGAGGAAATGGAGTACAGACCCTGAAATGCATGGGACCTTTGTATTGCCCAAATGTGGAATAATATAATGATAACCACCACCATTTATTGAACATGTTTTATGTGGCAGGCACTGTTATTAATAGCTTTATATGTGATTCCTCATTAAATTGCAGACCAACACTGTGAAGTACAGGTACAATCATGTGTTGCTTAATGACAGGAATACAGTCTGAAAAATGCATTATTACGTGATTTCATTGTTGTATGAACATGATAGAGTGTCCTTATACAAACCTAGATGCTATGGTCTACTACACATTTAGACTATACAGTATATGTAAGCCTGTTGTTCCTCAACTACAAACGTGTACAGCATGTTACTGTACAGAATACAGTATATAACACATTGGTAAGTATTTGTGTATCTAAACATCTAAACAGAAGAGAAACAATAAAAATACTGTATTAAAAATAAAAATGGTACACCTGTATTAGGGCACTTAGCATGAATGCAGCTTAGAAGATTGGAAGTTGCTCTCATCAGACACAAGCATACACATTAGCCTAGGACTACACAGGGCCAGGATCATCAATATCACTGTCTTCCATCTCTGTGTCTTACCCCACTGGAAATCTTCATGGGCAATAACACACATGGAGTTGTCATCTTGTGTGATAACAATGCCTTCTTCTGGAGGACTTGAAGGACCTGCTCGAGGTCATTTTACAGTTAACTTGTTATAAGTAGGTGTACACTCTAAATGGTAGAAAGTATAGTATAGCAAATACGTAAACCAGTAACATAGTCACTTATTATCAGTATCAAGTACTGTGTATTGTACATCATTGTATGCACTATACTTTTATAGGACTGGTAATGCAGTAGGTTTGTTTATACCAGCATCACCATAATAAGTACATGAGTAATGTGTTGTGCTCTGACATTATGAAGGCCGTTTCCTCACTAGGTGAAAGGAATTTATTGGTTCTGTTATAATCTTATGGGACTGCCTTCATATATGTGGTCCCATCTGTTGTACTACATGTCATTATGAGATGCATGACTATATTTCACAGATCGGGAAAAGAGGGTTAGCACAGTTAAGTAAATGGCCCAAGGGCATAAAGCACTATAGTCTCTAGAGGAGCTTGGATTTAAACTAGATCTCCCAGCCCCTCAAGGCCATCCTGTGTTCATTATGATATGCTATTTTACTTAGAAAGTTTGGATTATGGATCCCAACTTAAAATGATCCACATAAAGAGGACAATTTCTTATTATTTTTACTCTGGCCATAAAATTACAGGTAAGACATTTAAAAAAAATCAAGATGTGTAAAATTAGAATTATACTTATCTAGGAAATATGGAAATGGACGGTATTCTTGTCAGGGGTTATTTAATAAACATTTTAAGTGTTTTATTTTTAAAAGAGGTGACTGAAAGAAACAATTTAAAAATTCTTCAGTGTCTAGCAAAAAAAAAAAAACCCAGAAAACTTAAAAAAAAAAAAAAAAACTCTAAAAGCACAGTCTGAATTAAAGCTAAGAAAGAATCAGTTGCTCAGAGAGTTCAGGATTAAAAATGTGAAAAATATTTAAAAATTAGCTGGGCTTGGCTGGGCACAGTGGCACACACCTACAATCCCAGCACTTTGGGAGGCCAAAGCGGACGGATCACTTGAGGTCAGGAGTTTGAGACCAGCCTGGCCAACATGGTGAGACCCTGTCTCTACAAAAAATACAAAAATTATTCGGGCGTGGTGTCGCAGGCCGGTAATCCCAGCTACTCGAGAGGCTGAGATGGGAGAATAGCTTGAACCCAGGAGGCGGAGCTTGCAGTAAGCTGAGATCACGCCACTGCACTCCAGCCTGGGCAACAGAGTGAGACTCTGTCTCAAAAAAAAAAAAAAAAAAATTAGCTGGGCTTGATGGTGCAAGCCTGTAATCTCAGCACTCTGAGAGGCCGAGGCGGGAGGATCACTTGACTTCAAGACCAGCCTGGGCAACATAGCTAGGCTCCATCTGTAGAAAGGAAGGAAAGAAAGGAAAGGAAAGAAAAAAGAAAGAAAAGAAAGAAACTTTGCCAGGCATGGCAGCTCACACCTGTAGTCCCAGCTACTTGAGAGGTTGAAGCAGGAGGATCTCCTGAGCCTAGGAATTTGAGGTTGCAGTAAGCTAAAATTGTACCACTGCACTACAGTCTGGGCGACAGAGGGAGACCCTGACTCTAAAAAAAATTGTGGAATTTCCCCTATTTTGTTGAGTTTTCATTAAAACTCCTATCTCAGTGACTCATATTTAGTGTATAAAAAGATTTTCAATATAATACACACCACGTTTCTTTATATTGTTGCCAAATCATTTCTCTCCGTATCATTTTCAAATCCTTCCAACACCCCTGATCAATGAAGAAATACTCCTCAGTGTGATCACAGTATTCCTCTGGAGCCAGAGTTACCAATTTGTTCACCAGGACATTTCTAATTTACATAATTTTATGGTTATGTGACTCTACTATCATACAACTTCTGATACTGTAATGAACTGAAAGTCTTGCCAACTATATTCACGCGGGTAACCAGAATGATCCAAAACTCAAAAGAGAAAATGAATACATTCCTAGTTTTTTTTTTTCTTTTCATGAGTGCCACGTTACAGTGATATATATGGAATCGTAAAATTACCTTAGATGCCAATATTATGGTACAGTTGAAAATCATATTCAGTATAGTTATGAGGGTAGATAGTATCAGGTTGGTATATTTCCAGGCATAGATTATGTCCTCATAACTTCCCCAAAAAAGGAGGAAGGGGGTTTGCAAAATAAATCATTGAAAACAGATGTGGTCATTTGTCTGTCAATGACTGAATTCTTGCTGTTCAAACTTTTAAATGATTCTGTTATACATAATAATCACAGCTACTATATAATGAGCATTTCCTCTGTACCAGGCTTTGTCTTAAGTGTTTTATATAAGCATTATTTCACTTCATCTGTTTAACAATCCTGTGATTTAAGTAGTATCTTGATTCTGCAGATGTGGAAACTAAAGCTCAAAGAGATGAACTAACTTGTTCAAGGTCACACAGTTTTCAGGATAAGTGATGGAGCTTTGATGTGAAACCAGATTTTTCTGATTCCAGGATCTTTACTACCAATTGTTTTATTTCTCTGTTCCTGAAATATGCCTTCAGCTTTCAGTGATCTCATGGTGCTTGTAAAGTACTTCAGCAGTCATCTCTGGAATAGGAAGCCGTTAGAAGCAATGGAAGTAAGGAATTGTTTGCTGTGATGGTGGTGGTGGTGGTAGTGGTGGTTTATGTTTTCAAATATCAAGGCAAGGTTGGAAGATGCTTGCTTCGTGTAGACTTGACTTGAATGAGGCTGGCATCTGGGCTCCTTGGAATTTTCTGAATCAGTTTCATCCATTTCTTAAAGCTTAATTGAAATAAATGAGAGGTCTTAGCATTTACATGAATTTCTTTCTTTTTTTTTTTTTTTAAGCATATGACATTTTTAGTCCATAGGTCTTATTTAGTAATTATGCATAGCAAGGGAAATAAGATTTGTAATTTATTCACTTTTTTTTCAGTAAGGCAATAGAGGTTTCAGTGAGAGATTTAAAATTAGGTTGGTGAATATTTTGTAGTAAATCCTAGATACATTTTTCATTATATTTTACTCGTTTTGTACCTTTCACCAACTCTTAACAAACAGATATGCCAGTAAAACTGAGACTTTTTTCTGTAAACATATTTCTTATCTTGTATGAGGTTAGTACCAAAACACTTTTTCAATTAGCATCCTTTTAACAGAACACTGTCCTGTACAATGACAGAATCTAATCAGTTGGCATTTCCAACCCTGAGAAATAATGATTAATGCTTACTTGAGAATGATCTTTAAGTACTCATGAGTTAGTGTTTTAAAATGTTTAGTGAGGCTTGACAAGTACAAAGTAATGTTAATCACAGTCAATTGTTTAGGGGATTTTCTTAACCTGACCTTAAATTTGCTCCTACTGCTTTTGTTCTTTTGATTATTTGATTTTTATTTTGTAAGAATTAGGATGATGAGAATACATCTCATCCCTCAAAATAATTTTTTTCCTCACCAGCTTTTACATTTTTAGAAGGGTTAAACAATGTCTTAAAAACTAAAGATTATTGATATGAAAGTATCTTTAAGATTTCCCTTTCTCTTTTAAAATTATTTCCTAAGGAAAGAGAATTAAGCATGTATTTTCTATCCGTAATTTCCTAAAGCCAGAGCTAAGTAAAAACACCAAGAGGAATATGTTATTCTTTTCAGCATAGGGCCTTTTCATGAAAACAGCACTAGTGACCTGAATCTTATTCTAGTCTGTGTTGCTTGAAAAATATATGCCTTTGTAGATGTTTTCATTTACTGTCAATAATGCCAAACCACAGAAATGATTTTTTTAATTCTGTTTTGGCCTCTTAAAGATTACACGTGCCATTACAAATTGTGATTGTTTTGTAGTTAAATCTATTCCTGAAACATTTCAAATATAAACTGATAGACCTATTACTTGTTCTGTTTTATCCTTTAGTAGATCTACATTCATGTTTTAGCGGTGCCTGCTGCAAGCTTCCCTCTCATATAAAAATTTAATCTCTTGCCTTATTTTCTTCTATCGCAAATTGTATCAGTTTGATTTTTATATGAACTTTTTTTTAGTTTTAGCGTATTTTCCAGAAATAATAAATACATGGAGAATGCTACAGATTCAAGTTCATGTACAATATAATGCCTATCAATAATCTGTATCAACATTTCTATTTTCAAAATGTGGTTTTGATTTGGGCATTTCTTTTTGTAATCATTTCTACTGTCTTTATTAGATGATCTTAGTCGATCAAAGGATGCTTATAAAAAATCAACAGTCTTGGGAATCAGACTGCCAGGTTTATGAAATGAAAATATAGGATTCCCAGTTGAAGCTGAATTTCAGATAATGAATAATTTTTTAGTATCAATATATCCTAAATATTACGTGATTTTTTTTCTATTTAAGTATGTTCCAAATATTATATGAGACATACTTCTACTAACAAAAGTATTCACAGTTTATCTGAAATGTAAATTTAACTGAGAACCCTGTATTTTATCTGGCAACTCTATTTGGAAGGCATCATGATAGTGAAAAGGAACATAGAGGCTAATGCCAAACAATCCTAGGTGGTTGTGTTACTTAAGAAGCTGTGTAGCTTTGGGTATGTCACTTAGCCTACCTGAACCTAAATTTCATGTATAAAATGGAACAAATAATACCTACTTTGCAGGTTTTCTATAAAGATTACAAAGTATGTATTTAAGACTAGATAATGTTTAAAACTCCTGGTACATAATAGATTTCCCTTAAAGAGTAGCTGTTATTATCAGAACAAAGAAGAAATACAAATGCAAGTAACCAGTTGTTTTTTTCCCTCCATCTTAATAAACTTTTAGTGCAGATTCCTAATGGGAGCACTCAGCATGTGAACAACCCATTAGATTGATAATGTAATAGTCCACCCAGATCTTGGTGACTGTTTACCAAATTAGAGATTTGACCACTAATAAAATATATGCAAGCATTAGCCTTCTTTCTTTCCTCTGATACTTGCCTCTTTTCATGTTACTTACCAAGCATCATATAGCTTATTAGTATCAGGGCCTGAATATGTGATGCCTTTTCACGTTGTTTTTTCCCTTTTGAGTTACAATTTTACTTCCATCCTGTCTTTCTTAGACATCTATTTATTAATGTGATTAATTTTTGTTGAGATAATTTACATACCATAAAATTTACCATTGTAGTTTATATAATTCAGTGGTTTGGCTGGGTGCAGTGGCTCACGCCTGTAATCCCAGCACTTTGGGAGGCCAAGCTGGGCTTATCACTTGAGGTCAGGAGTTCGAGACCAGCCTAACCAACATGGTGAAACCCCAGTTGTCACAACTGGAGTGGGATCATACTGGCATCTGGCAGGTAGAGGCCAGGGATGCTGCTAAACATCCCACAATGCATAGGACAGCTCCTACCAAAGAATAATCTAGCCCAAAGTGACAGTCGTGCTGAGGTTGAGAAACCCTGCTTTAAAATTGTGATTCTAGTATGCCAGTTTATTTTTAAGTGGTCTTTTTAAGTCTTTGAGTTCGTCTACAATAGCCAGGTATCTTTGTGCTCCTAGCCTATTGCTATGGAGTCTAAGAGCACAAAAACAATGACAGGAGAAAGGGGAGGTACCAGTGAAGGTAAAATCATTTAGATTTTATAGGAAGAAATCAATTCTTGCACGTCAGGAGAATTTTGAAAGTGTTTTTAAGGCTATTTTAAACTGCTGTGTCTTTTAACATAAAGAAAAAAATTATTTCAATATAAACCCCTCCAGGCAAAGCCTTGTAGACGTATTCTTGTTATTGAGTCTTTTTCTTTAGGGTTTTTGGAACAAAATAGTTTTTGTCAAATAGCTTGTACATGCTATGAAGTATATTTAATCAATCATAATAGAAAAAAGAAACAGAGCAACTTGATGGAGGGAACTTGTAGTTGATATGTCTCTGCATTCGTGATTTATCTGAACTCAAAGGAAGTTGATATTCCAGCTGATCACATTAATTCAGCTTTGTCTAATACCAACTACTGGAATGTACTCATTCACTTATGTTCCACAAATAATCTATCCAAAATAAAACAGACAATAGCTTGAAATATGTTTCAGCATTTCTAAATATTTTGGCAAGTAAAAAGCTGTCATATTTGAAGGTATTTCTTTTCTGTGATAATACTGGTGATTGTTTCACGCCCTGCATGATGAGATGTAATCATTATCACCAGCACCAGGACCACCGTCATCACCATCATAGACTAAAATTCCTTGATTATGATATATCAGGATCTATTCTAAGCACTTTATGTTTGTATCATTTTTCCTCACAAAAATCCTATAAGGTAGTTTTTTTATTAATCTCAATTTTGCAGATAACAGAAAAGTACACAATAAAGGGGGTAAAATACTTGCTGAGTCATATTTCCTTACTAAGTCTTCTCATGTGTCAAACTAGTTCATATTTTAACAATAGATAAAGTATATTTATTGTTAAATTTGTAACATTGACGTCCTTAATTTTCTGGCACCCTAGATAATGGCAATTAAAGACTGAGTTATTTTTAAATCTTTTTTCAAGAAGAGATATTTTACAATTAATTGTCTCTCTCAAAAGTATATGTATGCACCTTCAGGCTGCTGTAATACCTTCCCATCTCTGCATATTCATATAAATTTAGAACTGTGCAATTTCTCCATTATATAAGTAATGGAAAGGTTTTTGGTTAACTTTGTTTATATGTATAGGAAGCAGTGAGAGAAAATTTAAAACTGTGCAATTCTTCCATTATATAAGTAATGGAAAGGTTTTCGTTTAACTTTATTTATATGTATAGGAAGCAGTGAGAGAAAACAATAAGAGAAGAGAAATGGAAGAGAAGACCAGGAGGGCAAAACTTGCAAAAGAGAAAGCTGAACAAGAAAAGTTAGAACGCCAGAAGAAAAAGAAACAACTCATTGATATAAACAAAGGTATGAAAATATTTCCAATTTTTACAAAAATGCAGAAAGCACAAAATAATTGCAGTTATTTATTTTTGGATTATAAAGTAAATTTTCATAGAAAATTCGCAATAGTATTAGTTACTTGTGCTAAATTTCTCTCATGATGCTATGTGTGTTTCCTATCTCCCTACATTGAGCATTCAGGATTTTTGATAACCAATGCAAGATGATATTTTGTTGAGATAGTGTTTTTCTCCCTACTTTTCTTACCATAGTATATTATATTCTGGCTGAGGCAGTGGGGAGGGAAAAAGAGGGTGAGATGAAATGTGAAAAACGGGTATGGGGAGACAAGCTGTTGCGGGAAGTCAGGGACCCCAAATGGAGGGACCGGCTGAAGCCATGGCAGAAGAACGTGGATTGTGAAGATTTTATGGACATTTATTAGTTTCCCAAATTAATACTTTTGTAATTTCTTACGCCTGTCTTTACTGCAATCTCTAAACATAAATTGTAACGATTTCATGGACACTTATCACTTCCCCAATCAATACCCTTGTGATTTCCTATGCCTGTCTTTAATTTAATCTCTTAATCCTGTCAGTTGAGGAGGATGTATGTCGTTCCAGGACCCTGTAATAATTGCGTTAACTACAAAAATTGTACAGCATGTGTGTTTGAGCAATATGAAATGTGGGCACCCTGAAAAAAGAACAGGATAACAGCAATTGTTCAGGGAATAAGAGAGATAACCTTAAACTCTGACTGCTGGTGAGCCGGGCAGAACAAAGCCATATTTCTCTTCTTTCAAAAGCAAATGGGAGAAATATCGCTGAATTCCTTTTCTCAGCATGGAATGTCCCTGAGAGAGAGAATGCGTACCTAAGGGTAGGTCTCTGAACCTATGCGCAGAGGTGAGATAGACTCCAGTCTCCCATAGCGCTCCCAGGCTTATTAGGAAGAGGAAATTCCCACCTAATAAATTTTGGTCAGACCGGTTGATCTCAAAACCTGTCTCCTGATAAGATGTTATCAATGACAGTGGTGCCCAAAACTTCATTAGCAATTTTAATTTTGCCTCGGTCCTGTGGTCCTGTGATCTTGCCCTGCCTTCACTTGCCTTGTGATATTCTATTACCCTGTTAAGTACTTGATGTCTGTCACCCACACCTATTGGTATACTCCCTCTCCTTTTGAAACTCCCTAATAAAAACTTGCTGGTTTTTGTGGCTTGTGGGGCATCACGGCTCCTACCAATGTGTGATGTCTCCCCCGGACGCCCAGCTTTAAAATTTCTCTCTTTTGTACTCTGTCGTTTTATTTCTCAAGCCAGCCGACGCTTAGGAAAATAGGAAAGAACCTACATGATTATAGGGGCAGGTCCCCCGATAATAAGCCTTAGCTTTTAACTTCATTTTGTTGGCACATGTCTGTTGGCAGTGCAGTAACAGTTAACAGTCTTCCTTGGAGGCTTGAACATTTTAAGTCCTAAGAAATATTGACAGCAGTATTACAAGTTGAGTAAAATAGGGAAAGGCATCTTGCACAGCTATAAACCAAAGTACAAGATGCTGGTATGTCCATATAGTTTAAAGTAAGTTGTTTGAGGTCGGGCACAGTGGCTCATGCCTGTAATCCCAGTACTTTGGGAGACCGAGGTGGGAGGTTCGCTTGAGGTCAGGAGTTCAAGACCAGCCTGCCCAACATGGTGAAACCCCATCTCTACAAAAAATATAAAAATTAGTCAGGCATGGTGGCAGGCACCTGTAATCCCAGCTGCCCAGGAGGCTGAGGTGAGAGAATTGCTTGAAACTTGAGGGCGGAGGCTACAATGATCCAAAATCATGCCACTGCACTCCAGCCTAGGCAATAGAGCGAGACTGTATCTCAAAAAATAAATTAATTAATTAATTAATTTAGTTAGTTGTTTTATTGGTTAGCAAGAGTGACTGTATATTGTTGGTGACTTGTTTGGTTTGATTGGTTTACTTTCTAAAGAAGAGAGGGCAAAAAAAGAAAGTGATTGGTATCAGGTATCTGCACACTGAAAATTTAAGAATAAAAAAAGCATGCATAGTCTTTGTCACCTGAGGTTTAGAGAATTTAAGAACAAAACAAATCAAAATCTGAACAAGATACAAGGTAATATGATTAATATGGACCATGTATTACTGAAGATAACAATAGTAAAAATTGCAAGCACTCTATAATATTGACCATATGCCAAGCATGGTTGTAAGACTTTTACGTATTTATTTATTTATTTATTTTTTTGAGTCAGAGTCTAGCTCTGTCACCCAAGCTGGAGTGCAGTGGCATGATCTCGGCTCTCTGCAACCTCTGCCTCCTGGGTTCAAGCAATTCTCCTGCCTCAGCCTCCAGAGTAGCTGGGATTACAGGTGCCTGCCACCATGCCCAGCTAATTTTTGTATTTTTAGTAGAGACGGGGTTTCACTGTGTTGGCCAGGCTGGTCTTGAACTCCTGACCTCGTGATCCACCCACCTCGGCCTCCCAAAGTGCTGGGATTACAAGCATGAGCCACTGCACCCAGCACTTTTACATATTTTAAGTCAATCCTCACAACATCTCTATGAGGTAGGTACTATTATCATCTCATTTTACAGATAGAAAACTGAGGCTCATAGAAATTAAGGAACTTGGCCAAGGTCACACAAATAGGAAGTACTAGCACCAAGATTAGAATCCAAGTCGTCTCACTATAGAATCTTTCCATTTACCTATGCCACTGTCAGGAGAAAATGATAACAGCAACAACTAACATATAGCACTTGCTATTTACCAAGAACTATTCTAGGAATTTTACATTTAGGAACCAATTTAATCCTCACAGAACCCTATTAGGAAAGTACTACCATCTCATTTTAAAATGACAAAACTGAGGCACAGAGAAGTTAAGTAACTTGCCCAAGGTCACAAGGATAG
This sequence comes from Nomascus leucogenys, assembly GCF_006542625.1. Classification (NCBI taxonomy): domain Eukaryota; kingdom Metazoa; phylum Chordata; class Mammalia; order Primates; family Hylobatidae; genus Nomascus; species Nomascus leucogenys. The sequence continues at coordinate 84,900,210 of NC_044406.1, forward strand.
TGAGAGGTAGAACTAAGATTTGAACCCAGGCAGTGTGTAACCAGAGTTAATTATTATTATGTGTTTTTAAGTATAATTATTAATTATAACAATCATTATCAAGTATTTTGCAGTAATGTCTCTTAATGGCTAATCTTCTAAAGTAATATCCATACTGTTAAGTTTAGTCTTCGTACTTTTAAAATGTATAAACATTTTCAGGAATTGACTATAGTTTATATCTTCCACCCAGGAAACAAATATAACATTTTAACAGAAGAAAAAAGGTAATATTATGTAAAAAGCTGTGTTAAAATAGAATAGTATCAACATAATTTAGCAAACGAACTTCATAATTAGAATCAGGAAAACTGGTCATGACCGAGGTCACTCTATTAGGAGGTAAGCACTAGAGTACAGCATGGCAATATGTGTTTATAGGAAGTTATCATTGAAAAGGTGAAGAAGTCAGTAGAAAAGTTCTGAAAGTGGCTGGGCATGGTGGCTCACACCTGTAATCCCAGCGCTTTGGGAGGACAAGGTGGGTGGATCACGAGGTCAGGAGTTCGAGACCAGCCTGGCTAATATGGTGAAACCCCGTCTCTACTAAAAGTACAAAAATTAGCCAGGCGTTGTCGTGCGTACCTGTAGTCCCAGCTACTCGGGAGGCTGAGGCAGAAGAATCGCTTGAACCCAGGAGGCGGAAGTTGCAGTGAGCCGAGACCTCACCACTGCACTCCAGCCTGAGTGACAGAGCGAGACTCTGTCCCAAAAAAAAAAAAAAAAAAGTTCTGAAAGTTAGCTCCTTTATGTGCAGGGAGGAGTAGTTGGAGAAGAGGCCTGAAGAGATAGTAGGGGACAGGGGACAGATTGTGGGCTCTCTTTCTTTTTTTTTTTTTTTTTTTTTAATTATACTTTAAGTTCTGGAGTACACTTGTAGAACGTGCAGTTTTGTTACATAGGCATACACATGCCATGGTAGTTTGCTGCACCCATCAACCCATCGTCTATTTCTCCTAATGGTATCTTTCTTTCTTTTCTGCTATGCCATGGGTCTTACGCTGAAAGCGATGGGAAGCCCATGAATGTTTATAAACTGGAAACTGATGTACATAGTCAGGATTCTTAGATCATTTTGTTTTTGTTTTTTTGTTGTTGTTGTTGTTTTTGTTTTGTTTTTGTTTGAGACGGTCTCACTCTGTCACCCATGCTGGAGTGCAGTGCCATTATCTCAGCTCACTGCAACCTCCCAGCCAGAAAGGTCATTTTGACAGAAGCAGAAGGAATGTATTGGAAGGGGAAAGCCGTAAGAAAATAGAGGTTATGAGGATAGTGTCATAGTCCTGACAAGAGATGATGGTGGCCTGAACTAATACAGTGACAGTGAGATTTAAAAAGCAACAAGAGGTATATTAGTCAGAGTTCTTTTGAGAAACAAAACTGGTAAGATGTGTGTGTACACAAACGCATACATACACACAGATTTTTTTTATGGAATTGGCTCAAGTGATTATAGAAGCTGGCAAGTTTAAAATCTGCAAGGCAGGAGGACAGGCTAGAGACCCAGAGGAAAGCCAATGTTACAGTTCAAGTCTGAAAACTATCTGCTGCAGAATTCTCTCTTGCTTGGGGGATGTCAGTGTTTTTGTTCTAGTCAGGCCCTCAACTGATTGGATGAGGCCCACTCACATCACGAGGTACAAACCGCTTTACCCAAAGTTCACTGATTTAAATGTTGATCTCATCCAAAAACACCCTCACAGAAACTACCAAAATAATGTTTGACCAAATATCTGGACATTGTGGCCCAGCCAAGTTGACATATAAAATTAACCATCATGAGAGGGTGTTAAAGGATAGAATTGACAGGTGCTGATGATTGATTGGATGTGTAAATCAAAGGAGACAAGTGTTAAAGAAGATGGTATGCTTCACAGAGAAAGCAAACTCAGAAATAGAGCAGATTTTCTCAGGAGAGTTACAATGACTGATATTATTTTAAACATGTTTAGTTCCACCTTGTAAAGATGGAAAATGTCTAAGAAGCCATTGTATATGTGATTGTGAAACTCAGGAAAGAAGTCTAAACTAACCATATCGGCTTGGGGATCATTGGTTTTTATTTGAACATTAAAGTTACAGTGTACTAGTTTGCCAGGGCTGCCATAAGAAAATGCCACAAGCTAGGCAGCTTAGAACAACAGATATATGTTGTCTGACAATTCTGGAGGCTAGAAGTCCAAGATCAAGGTGTCAGCAGGGTCATGCTCCTTTTGAAGAGTCTACGGTAGGATCTGTGCCAGGCCTCTCTCCTAGAGATTTTAGTAGTTTTCTGCTTTGTCACAGCATAACTTCAACCTTCACATGGCATTCTCCCTCTGTGTCTATCTGTCTTTTTACATGGTGTTTATTTTACAAAAATACCAATGACATTGAATTAAAGGCCCACCCTACTTTATTTTATTTCTTTAGAGATGGGGTCTCACTCTGTCACCCAGGCTGGAATACAGAGATGTGATCATAGCTCACTGCAGCCTCAAACTCCTAGGCAGAAGCAATCCTCCTCCCTCAGCCTCCCGTGTAGCTGCGAATATAGGTGTGTGCTAACATGCCCAGCTGCTCTTAGTTACTGTTTTTTTTCCTAAAATAAATATTTTAGAACAATCACCTCTTAATTACATAGTTCAACTTATAGCATGTGTGTTTGAATGGGATGACCATGGTAAAGTATAAATCAGAGGTTCTGAAACTATTTGATCTCAGAACCCATTTACACTAAAAATCATTGAGGACCCCAAATGCCTTTTGTTTATGTAAGTTGTTTATATTGACATTTGTCATCTTAGAGTTAAAACTGAGATAATTTTAAAATTATCGATTGATTGATTCAATTAAAATAACAATAGTAAACCTTTTCATGTTAAAATAAATAACCTTTTAAATGAAAACTACCTATATTTTCCAAAACAAAAAAAGAATTAGAAGAGAAAAAGAATAGCGTCATAAATCTCTTCACAGTCTGGCTTAATAAGACAGCTTGATTCTCATACCTACTTTTCTATTCAATCTGATTCAGTATCATTCTTCATGTAACTTCTGGAAAACTTCATGATACACTCAGGAAAGAATGAGAAATAGAAAGGCAAAAAAGTGTCGGTATTATTATGAAAATAGTTTTCACCTTGCAAATCCCTGAAATGATCTTGTGGGGCCTCCAGGAGTCCCCCACCACACTCCAGCATTGCTGGAGTGAACAACGAAAAGAGTAAGTGGTTAAAAATGGAGCCTATCGGCCGAGTGCAAAGGCTCACACCTGTAATCCCAGCACTTTGGGTGGCCCAGGTGGGTGGATCATGAGGTCAGGAGTTCAAGACCAGCCTGGCCAAGATGGTGAAACCCCATCTCTACTAAAAATACAAAAATTAGCTGGGCGTGGTGGCAGGTACCTGTAATTCCAGCTACTCGGGAGGCTGAGGCAGAGAATTGCTTGAACCCCGGGGGGCAGAAGTTGCAGTGAGCCAAGATCGCACCGCTGCACTCCAGGCTAGGCTACAGAGTGAGACTCCATCTCAAAAAAAAAAAAAAAAAAAAAAAAAAAATGGAGCCTATCCAGTTTTGTTCTGAGAATGTAATCTTTCTCCCACACTACAGCAATTCCTACCCTCCTCCAAGTATTTATTAACCTTTCACTGTTCTCCTAAAAATGTGTCTATAACAGACAAAGAAAGAAGGGCTTATTTTGATTGTGTCTAGTTGTTATAGGACCAACAAGTTGGTATGCCTGCTGCACAGTAACAGACCAATACCCTGAGACAACTGGGATGCAGCAGAGAAAGACATTAATGATTGCAGGGCACCAAGCAAAGAGATGGGAGGAGACCCTCAAATCCATCTCCTCAAGGAGTTCTGGGCTGGGATGTTTAAGTGGATCTCGGAGAGCAGGGGGCTGGAAAATTGGAGTCATTGATTGACCAGGGCAAGGGGGATGAAATCATCAGGATGTGGAAACTGCATTCTTTGGTGAGTCAGCATCTCGTGGGATCCTTCAGACCAGCTGATATCAGTAGTTTCATTGGTATGCAGCACTGAAAGAATAGCTCCAATGGAAAACTTAATGTTTTATAATGTTCAAGGTGTTATCTACACAGCAGTTAAGGGGAACTATAATCTTGTAACAGGGTCTGTGTGATTCTGAAGCAATAAGTACTGAACAACTATGAGGAAGCAGGTCAAGCAGGTCAGAGAGCAAGTTGACTTAATGATTAACTCTGAATCACTGAATGTGCTACAAGCTTGGTTTATCTTTTTCCCTTCTTTCTGTTTTTTTTTTTGTTTTGTTTTTTTTTTTTGAGACAGGGTCTCACTCTGTTGCCAAGACTAGAGTGCAGTGGTGCAGTCTCGTCTCACTGCAGTCTCCGCCTCCCAGGCTCAAGCAATCCTCCCACCTCAGCCTCCCCAGTAACTGGGACTATAGGCACACACCACCATGCCCATACAAAAAAAAATTTTTGTATTTTTTGTAGATGTGGGGTTTTGCCATGTTGCCCATGCTGGTCTTGAACTCCTGAGATCAAGCAATCTGCCTTGGCCTCCCAAAGTACTGGGATTATAGGTGTGAGCTACTGTGCCTGGCCTATTTTCTCTTCTTTTTTTTTTTTTTTTTTTTTTTTTTTTTGAGATGAAGTCTTGCTCTGTTATCAAGGCTGGAGTGCAGTGATGCAATCTCAGCTCACTACAACCTCTGCCTCCTGGGTTCAAGTGATTCTCCTGCCTCAGCCTCCCAAGTAGCTGGGATTACAGGCATGAGCCACCACGCCCGGCCTTGGCCTATTTTTATTTCTTTCTCTCCTTTCTTCCCTGATTAATTTTTAAATTTTTATAGGGATGGTTTCATAGTCTGTATGTATTTTCATTTGCTAATATTTAGTTAATTACCTCTTCAAATGTCATTGAGACCGTAAGATAAATATCCAAATAAGTTTTTATGCATATGCTCAGCTGAGTGATTTGAGCATGAAAAGTAAATTTTTAAAAATTGGATTTATTTTTTATGTGTTAGTACCGTAGCTCTATTTACATATCAATCAAATAGTAAACTACTGTTACCTTCTTGACTCATGGCCCATGTGTTACAAATATTATTATTATTTATTGTAATGTTACTTTATACTTGGACTATATGTGCCTTGGTACTTATAAATATGTTTCAAAAACAGATCCTTCCATTTCAAGTGTGTAGTTTTAATTATGAAAATGAAATCTCTTCCACTGAAAGAGAGATGATATAGAACATTTCATTGCCATTGCGAGGTATGTAATATATAGTACATAGAGGTATTTCATGCATGGGACCAGACATACATACCATTGGAACCATAGAATCTTACCTATAACAAAAGTAGAGAGTCCCTTGGGTAAAGTAAGTCACATTGGAAATTACAAATAACTTTTTAAAAAAGTGTACACTTTCCATAGAGCTTCTATTTCCTATCAGTGTAGCAAAGGACAAACACTTTTCCCCCGACTTTTTTTTTTTTTTACACATCTATTGCTTAGTAGATGTAACTTAGGACAAGTAAGGTATATTTATGTGGCATGCAAAATTATATACATTCATCAAGGAGAAATATTTGAGGATTTAATTATTCAGAAAAATAATAGGATAAAGCAAACACAAAAGATTATTTCTGTAATCTAGATGTGATCAACTGAGCTCAGAATTAAGTAACGATATCATGAAAACCAAGCAGCCAGAGGATTATATCTTTCAAGTTAAATCCGTAAAAAAATACCATGTACCAAGGCTATATTTTGAGAGAATTGGAGATCAGAAGGCAAAGGCCATGATAAGAAACAGTTTTTTTAATTGTAAAGAAGAAAATAGATATGATTAAATATTAAAGAGACAGGCATTTTATAAACATTAAGTGGTATTACTAAAAATTTAAATTCTGTGTGTTCAGAAGTGAAGATCAGTCTTAGCTCTGCTACCTAGCTTTATGACCTAGTTCTGTTGCCTTTTCTCTTCATGCCTCAGTTACCTCATCTGTAATATAGGATAATGACATTCACCTCCTGTAGTTTTAGTGAAGATTAAGTGAGATAATTAAGTATAGTACAAAACACAGGACCTAGAATATACTTGCTGCTGCTGATACGATGAAAGAGTCATTTTTATGCTTCCTGAAGAATCTGGTAAAAGCTCAAGAAATAGTCTCCACCCTTAAGAAGTTTTCATTTTTGTCAGAGAAATAAAATAAAGGTGACCTAGCAAGCATTAAACTGTGTGCTGATACATAATAGAGATTATTTGCTCTTTAGCTCTATCTAAAAAGGGAAATCAATGAGGTCTGGTAAAATTACATAAAGTTTCATGGAGAAGGCTAAATACAGCCTCTGAACATACCAGTCAAGCTAGAGTCTGAAGGATGGGTAACATTTGGCTGAGCAGAGGTGAAACTATCCAAGTAAAAGGGAATAACATCAGCAGTAGTGCACGTCAGCACATAAGGCAGCATGCTTTATGTAGGATATGTGTAATAGCCCACAGGAAAATACATCAAAACGATTAAGAGAATGGGTCCCAAGTTCAAGTCCCAACACTACAGTTTACCAGCCATATAATCTCTGACAAGGTGTTTCATCTTTCTGTGCCTCAATTTTTTTCTTCTGTAAAACCAGAGACTAGTGTTATTTATGCTGTAGTCTATTTATTGATTATACATTAATGGCATTTGGCCTATTACCAGTCCCTGATAGTTAAATGTTCAGTCAGTATTTTCTGTTGGTGTCATTTTAGTGAAGGGTTTGATTTGGAAAACTGTTGGAAAGGTAGGATGGAGCCGGGCTGTGAAGGAGCCTTCCAAGTCAGGCAGGGGAGTTGTGGCATGATGAGGTAGGAGAGCTAAGGTCATTATGGGAATTCACTTAGGGATTTTCAAGAAGTAAGCCAGAAGCACAAGAAAGGAGAGGAGACTACAAGGAGGATGTAGCTGGAAAAGAACAGTGAAAGGTGATGAAAAGGGAGTGAGCTCATACCTGATTCTCTCTTCAAAGGAGTTTAAACCTGCAGCAGTTTGAGAAGATGGTAACAGGAAGGGAAAAATTTCATAAAGGAGATTTTAAAAGGCAGTTGGAAGTTGCAAGCAACAGATTGACTGATGAGCAAGAGACATCTTTTTAAAAGAACAGCACAGTTTTACTAGTAGATAATTATATATTGATATATTTTGGCACATTAGACTATTTGATCCATCCAATCAATGTTTATTGCACCATTTTCCAAATAATTATAATTAGAGCATGCACAGTAATATACCACTTATTTAAATGTAAAATTGAGAAAGCTAATTGAAATGCAACAAAAATATGCTAAGTCAACAAATGTACTCTAAAATGCGTGCAACAGTATGCAAACTATGTAAAGTACTTGGTCTAATCTATGTTCTCCAATGTTTGGCTATATTGGTATAGATGATAATTATGTTAGGGACCACTAAAAAAAAAGATTAATTTATTCTGTAGGTAGAGAGAAAAAGCTTACCAAATATTTATAAATAAATCTCTTTCTTTTCATGTTTATGGAAGTCAGCAAATTAACTGCAAAATCTTAGAGGAAGCAATAGGAAAAAGTATGTTAAAAATGGGTATTTTGAAATTGCAAACTATAAGCATGATTCTTATGCAAATCTTAATTTAATCAGGAAGAGTTTTACTCCTCCTTATATAAGATTATATGGAAATCAGAATTGCCTGTTTACTTCTAGTGTCATGATAAAGAATGAGGTACCTTAGATTTGATGAAAAATCAGTCTTCAGAGAGTTGATCAGCAGTTTTTGCCAAATAAACCTAAACATTTAAACTCTGTGGTTCAGTGAGATACCATCTCACACCAGTTAGAATGGCCATCATTAAAAAATCAGGAAACAACAGGTGCTGGAGAGGATGTGGAGAAATAGGAACACTTTTACACTGTTGGTGGGACTGTAAACTAGTTCAACCATTGTGGAAGTCAGTGTGGCGATTCCTCAGGGATCTCGAACTAGAAATACCATTTGTCCCAGCCATCCCATTACTGGGTATATACCCAAAGGACTATAAATCATGCTGCTATAAAGACACATGCACACGTATGTTTATTGCGGCACTATTCACAATAGCAAAGAGTTGGAACCAACCCAAATGTCCAACAACGATAGACTGGATTAAGAAAATGTGGCACATATACACCATGGAATACTATGCAGCCATAAAAAATGATGAGTTCGTGTCCTTTGTAGGGACATGGATGAAACTGGAAAACATCACTCTCAGTAAACTATCGCAAGGACAAAAAACCAAACACCGCATGTTCTCACTCATAGGTGGGAATTGAACAATGAGAACTCATGGACACAGGAAGGGGAACATCACACTCCGGGGACTGTTGTGGGGTGGGGGGAGGGGGAGGGACAGCATTAGGAGATACACCTAATGCTAAATGACGAGTTAATGGGTGCAGGAAATCAACATGGCACATGGATACATATGTAAGAAACCTGCACATTGTGCACATGTACCCTAAAACCCTAAAGTATAAAAAAAAAAAAAAAAAAAAAAAAAAAAAAACTCTGTGGTTGATAGCAATTTTGTTTTTATCTGTTTTCCTAGTTGTAAAATAATTACATAAGTGAATAAACTCATTTCACATTATATTATTTTGATCTGAATAGGTCAATTTATGTTTCTTACTGTCATACCCCAGACATTAAATTATAGTCACCAAAATTATAGATTAGAAAACTCACAAATAATGGAATTGATTCAAGTAGTAGTAAATCACCTCCAATAATATAATGAGGCAATATCGGTACTATCGTTCCGGCATATTTTTACAACTGCTAATAAACAGCTCATAGATGCTAATACGAAGTAAAACAAGTTTATATGCTTGGTGGACCTAGAAAACAGTCTTTGGCCTAGCAAAGCCTTACCTGTGAAGAGAAAAAGTGTATCTGGCTGATACTATGTTTACTTTAAGTTACCTAGTTTCCTACCTTAGCAAAGATTTCAAGAAATCTATGTTTATATAAAAATCAGAATTTTTTTCTCTTTGTTCTCTAGATTTGATTTTTCAGTGAAAATTTGGGTTTTGTTTCCCCAAATAAAATTATTCAGTACAGTAAAGATTTACCCAGGTCTTTGGAGCTTCTCACACATTAAGGTGTTTAGTATGAATTCGTGACTTTGTTATTTTAATGAAATATCTTTAGGTCCATGTTAAGGCAATATGTCATGCTGCTGCCATTCAGTCAACATTTGTTGAATTTCTAAGTTCAAGCATTGGGATAAAAGATACTGAGATGCAAAGAGGAGGAGTTCCCATTGTAGCAATCATCAAATGATAAATCACACCTTGCTGGTTGAATCTGCTGATCCCCGATGGCTGTAATCTGTCAGATCTCTCTGTCATTGGTTTAGCCTGTGATTGAAGTGAGTTTACCCCTCTTGCCTTTGGAGCCAGACAAAACCGGTTCACATCATGGCCCTGCTCCCTACACAGTGTATCCTTGAAGAACTCATCTAACCTCTCTGATCCTCAAGGACAGAGAAAACAACAGCATCTACCTCACAAGATTTTCATAAGAACTAAATGAGAGAATACATGTAAATCTCTTAGTACTTGACTGGCACATGGTTAGCATGTAGTAAGTGTTAAATGTTATCCCTTTAATAATAATTATTTAGTGAACATATCAAGGAAAATTATCAATGGCAATAATCATTACAATAAGATCTTGATTGACTAGCCTAAGAGAAGTAGAGTTTTGATTAATCTAACTTTATAATTATATAGAAAGCTATTTATGCATCAGTCTTTATCATCTGAAATCTTTCTCAACTCTTTATACAACTCTCCTCGCACTCTCCCAGCCACCTCCCCCGCCAAAAAAATTTTGGCCTTACATGTTACACAGGTGGAAATGTGCAGCAGCATGTGGCACTTAAATATAATTTTGGACATGTAGCCAGCACACAATATACATTTACTGGTAAATCATTAGGATTTCGTTATTGTCTCTGGGCCATTATTCAGAGCATCAGTGATCAGTATACACTAGCATTGGAGCATGTGCTTTATCTGTACTATTTCCAGAATACACTCTAGATTAATTAAAGATTCTAGTTATTTTTTCCTGTAGCCTATTTGAGCCACTTATCACTAGTAATTTTTTTTTTCTGACCCCATACTAAAATAATTACATTTCTGGCTTCAGTTCACAGGAAATAAGTGCTAAATTCTCATTCTATCTGCCTTAGCAGTAAAACAAATTTCTACATCTACTAAAAATATTCTTTTAAATGAGAGACAAAAATAAATATGTGAAACAAGATAGGTAATATACTTTAGATCTCATTAAGAGTTCTTACATTCTAAATGCAGAAACTCAGATTTGCAAAAACTGTTAAGAGCTGTCTTCAGTGTGCCGAACATTTAACAAGATTTCATCAATTCCTATGTAGAAGATGAGTAACACTGGCAGTTACAAATTTTGCTTTTCTCTACAATATATGCTTGTTGCTATATATGATTTATGCAACTTTACTAGGCAGAAATCTATGAAAATATTAGAGCAGGTAAGTGAAAACAATAAAACTGACTATATAAGAAATTACCAAAAAACATTGTTGGTGGCCTAATCATTTATTAAAAACATGCTTTGTTCCATATTTTAATATTCTAATTCTTATTACAGAAAAGTGTCAAATGAATAACAGCTGTTATACAGCAACATTGCAATTAATTTGGCTCTGTTCTCAGTCAAATGTGCTTAGGTTCATGTCAGTAATTACACCTAACATTCACAGAACCAACAAACTGCACTGAACCCAACTGAGTCTCTAATGACTTTTTTTTTTAATTATATTTGTTCCACCCACATTGAATCCCCAAGCTCCTGGGCTGCTTTAGAATCAGGACAAAATCTACTGTTACACTTGGCCGGGCGCGGTGGCTCACGCCTGTAATCCCAGCACTTTGGGAGGCTGAGGCGGGCAGATCATCTGAGGTCAGGAGTTCGAGACCAGCCTGGCCAACATGGTGAAACCCCGTCTCTACTAAAACTACAAAAATTAGCTGGGTGTGGTGGCAGGTGCCTGTAATCCCAGCTACTCGAGAGGCTGAGGCAGGAGAATTGCTTGAACCCGGGTACTCCAATCTGGGCGACAGAGTGAGACTGTCTAAAAAATAAAATAAAATAAATAAATTCCACTGTTACACTAAATGTGCAAAAGGATTATGGACGAAAACCTTTCAGTGATTGTTAATTTAAGTCCACAAGTATTTATTCAGTGCCTACAGTGTGCTGATCTGTGGTGACATACCCTAATCAAAGTATGATTGACTGATAACTTAGCACTATTAACCTATTTCAGGGGTTATTAACTATCAGCCTTTCTCCCTCTCTTATGTGTGTCTGTTCTGTAAGAAATAATGGTTGTTGCTTCATGTAGTCCCATAGGTGTATGTATACACTCACACAGGACCGTATGTAGCGTATAATATATAGATTTAATATTTTTCACATTAATCTCTTAAAATCATCTATATTTCTTTTTTTATAAATAGTCAATCCTCAGTCCTCTGTTACACCCCTCACACATGAACAACCTATACAGTATATAGTATCTTAACTTGTTAGTGGGATAAAATGGAAAAGAAGACATCGTTTAAGAAAGCAATTATACCTTTGTCACAATGGTATTAGGAAGACATTAAAACCTAAACTTAGAATACCTGCTTGTCATATATATCAACAGTAGGTTTCATATGCTATTTCATAACAGCTTAGAAGATGATGGTATGATTCATTTGAAAATCAAAAAATAATTATCCTTTTAAATGTGCAATTAACTATGGATGGCATAATACTTTTATTTGTTTGAACCAGCACTGGAATCTACTTTAAGTGTACTTTAAAAAAAATTCTTTTTGTCAGACTAGATATTTCAGAGCTCCTGTATTTGATTTAGCCTTTTCTATTTGCTGAGCCCTGGAGAAAGTTGCTTAGGAATTATTTGGAGCATCATTAAATAGGATGGATGCATATAGGTCTAGGAAGACGCAGGCATAGCCCTGCTGAGGATTGGACAGGGTCCAGGAGGTTCCTTTTACATCCGTGTGGTTCTGTGGTATAAGACAACCACATTCTCAGAGTATGCTGGTTTAGGCTGTGTTGTAATCTGTAAATCATAGTATCTTGTTTTGTTTGTCTCTTTAGTCCCTTATTTTTATAATGTAATCCCTACCCCAATTTTTAAGCTAATAATTTTATGCAGTTGAGTGTTTGAAGTTGAAGAAGTTTTCCAAATTTCCTGTTGATCTCACCAATATCTACACATTCTTGGTTGAGTCACTACCTTGTCTAGTTTTCTAGAACAGTATTTCTGTGAAAGGAAAATGTGTTCCCTCTAGTCCTCTTTTGTCAAAAACCCTTTGCACTTGCTTTCTTTTGCCAATTGAACCTTTTTTGAAATGCATCAGTAGGGAGAGCTTGCCTAGCCTTTGCTAGACAGGAGTAGCTGTAGGTGCATTTAAACAATCCAACTTAAAAAGGGGATTTCTCTCTTTTTATTTGAAAACAATTGAAAATGAAAAGTGTATGTCTCAGGACAGAGTGCTTAACCGACCTCATTCTACTGAACTTCAGCATGGTATATGAAACTACCTCCCCTGTGTCTTCCCCAGTGTTTTAAAAAGATGCTTTACTTGTTTGAGGCAACTGGTTCTGAGTCAGAGCTCTATCCAGCATCACCAGAATCCATTATGTTGTTAGGTCTTGTTATACCGTTCTTTGCATCTCTTTTTTCTTCACTCAAATAGTCAATACAGCTTTGTTCTAAGGGCTATCTGATCATATTTTGAGGGGAAATCGAGATTGAGCTATAGAGATGAACTATGGTTACATTAACCTTTAAATGTAACCATACTCCTTCCCCCACAGTACATTCACATGCAGCCTGTACTTTTAAGTAATCCTGTAAGCTTCTGTGGCTAAAGCATGTTGAAAGTATCTATTTTCAATTGAGTAACATGACAGTAGGTGAAACCTCCAAAAGATACCTCCCTCCTCAAGGGTGGAAGTGGGGGTAGGGGCAAGGGTTGGCAGTGCAGTTTTAAGCCTATTCTCCCTCATCCTCTCTCTTTTTTTAAGAACCTAGTGGAACAAGGTAAACATCTTTATAAGGAAATGTATGAGTTAGCTCTTTTAAAACCACAGATAATTATAACCTTAGGAAAAGAGATCATGTGCCCTAGACTTCAGTAGTTGAAGGATGTGATTTTTTTTTTTTTTTTTTTTTTTGCGATGGAGTCTTGCTCTGTCGCCCAGGCTGGAGTGCAATGGTGCGACCTCAGCTCACTGCAACCTCCGCCTCCCGGGTTCAAACAATTCCAATTCTCTGCCTCAGCCTCCTGAGTAGCTGGGATTACAGGCACCCACCACCACGCCTGGCTAATTGTTGTATTTTTAGTAGAGACGGGGTTTCACCGTCTTGGCCAGGCTGGTCTTGAACTGCTGACCACATGATCCACTTGCCTCGGCCTCCCAAAGTCTGGTATTACAGGAGTGAGCCATTGCACCCAGCCGGATGTGATTTTTTTTTAAAGACAAAGTAACTAAAGACTAATCGATGCTGACATACCAAAGTAAAACCAGAAGTCTGTATTGAGGAACCATCTCAAAAACTTACTTTAAGACAGTATGTCTTAAAGAAAAAAATGTATTATTTAAATGGAAAGTAGGACCATATGCCAGGTTTTGTTTGGTTTGTTTTGTTTGTTGTCATGTTTTTGTTGTTGTTTGAGATGGGACATAAGAGACTAGTTGCTTGTCCACAGATATGGTAGGGAAAGGAAACCTTTTGGTGGAAGTTGGTCATCTCTTCAATCTCTGATATTCAAGGAATACCCAGTTTTGGTTCACCAAATGTAAGTCCTTTGTTATAAGCATCTTCTTTGATGTTGGTTTGTTTGGCCTGTAGACAGTTTCTGAAACTAATTTCTTATTTCCATGTAATACTTTCATATAATATTCATCTGTAAAACCATTTGGATTTTTCGAGTTGATACATTTTTATCATTCTGCTGCACCTCTCTCCCCTCCTTCTTTGGGCTTGTTGCACTGTCGTGCTCCTCCTGATGCACTGCTTCCTGGTGGGTGACATCATGATTTGTGAGCAACCCGATGTATAAATAAGGTGGTGAGAACTGCCTCAGCAATTCAGTTTCTATTTGAAAGGCATTAAGCAGCCTCTTTCTGTTTTCTTACATTTTCCTCTACTTTGTGTTTTCACAGTTTTATTAGGCACTGTAGAAGGACCTGTTTTTCTCTTTCACTCCATTTCTGAAAATCATTAGGTTGATTCAAAATCTTTTTGAAATGTAATGCCCGTTTATGCTGTAATATAACTGTCATACTGTATACATTTTGGTCACACCTGGATGTGGAGTTTAGCAATAACTAACAGCTACTAATTTTTAGGAGCATCCTAGGAATGCAGATGCTTTCAGCAGTATGTTTTAATTTTCACTGATATTAAAGGAGTGTTTATCTTAGAAGAGTGATAGGAAAGCACACATGAAATTTGGACCTTAATCCTTGACTATGTAGACATTGAATATTCATAGGTGTGTTGTGTGCTATGGTAGGTGTGGAAATATATGTGAGATCAATATCACTTCACCTTAATATCTTCAAAAGTGAATATGGATATGGTTTTATTAGCTGAACTCATTAGCAAAGATGCCTTTTAAAAATAGCAAAGGTTACAGTATATATAATGTGTATGTGAATATCCACATATTATTAGATAGATTCCAACATGACTATTTGTATGTGTTTCTGTTAACAATATAATTTACTATCACAGCTCATTTTTCAAAATTCCATTGAAGTATAAAGCTGGTTAGAAAGACATACAGTATCTTTTTCTTTTTTTCAGCTCTCCTAAGGTATAATTGACAAATAAATTGTACATATTGATGGTGTACAGTGTGATGTTTTGACATATGTATACATTGTGAAATGATTAAATCAATCTAATTAACATATTCATCACCTCATGTACTTTTTTGGTGGTGAGAACATTTTAGATCTACTCTCTGAGCAATTTTTTAGGGTACAATACAGTATTATTAACTATAACCACCATGCTGTACAATCAGTCTCCAGAACTTATTCATCCTGTCTAACTGGAACTTTGTACTCTTTGACCAACATCTGCCCATCTCTTCCCCCAGCTGTTGGCAACCACCACTCTTTCTGCTTTTATGAGATTGACTTTTTTAGATTGCACATGTAAGTGAGATCATGCAGTATTTGTTTTTATGTAAACAAGCATACAGTATTGATGTCAAGGTCTTGTATTACCCACCTTAGAACAAGACAGTAGGATCATTTTTATTCAGTTAATGTTCATTTATACTTACCCACATATTATTAATTTTTTTTTTTTTTAGACAAGGGAGTCTCACTCTGTTGCCCAGGCTGGCCACGAACTCCTGGGCTCAAGTGATCCTCCTGCCTCAGCCTCCCGACTAGCTAGGATTACAGGAGTATACCACTGCCCTAGCTCCACATTTTACTCTTCATTCTTTTTTTAGCATTTCAGAGCATCCATCTGGGATTAACTCTTTCTGCCTGAAATACTCTTTCCTTTGGGCAATGATAGCAAAGTATTTGGGCAGAGCTTCTTCAAGAACTTTCTGAGTCAAGTCAGACCCAAGCCTTGTCCCACCCCTCCCCCAAGGCATGGGACCTTTGCCCTTCTTGTTAACCTCCTATGAGCTTTCATTCCTATTGTCCCATCTCACTAACAGTGTTCCTCGTGTGTTCTGACTCATCACTTCAGCTGATTCTCTCTCATCCGTTAGTTTACCTGGTTTCATTTTCTGATTTAGGGCCTTGCATAGTTTGATTGATTGGTCTCAGTTTCAAGTCATAACCTCCTTGCTTTCTCGAGGCTCATCCAGCCCCACTCCCCTCACCCCACCCCTTGTTAATTAGCAGGCCAATGTACTACCATCTTTCAGCCTGAGTTTCTTCTTCTGAAAGAACACCGCTGTTCTCTGTTGATACTGTAACATCTTGGCAGGTGCCTCAGGAACCCTACTACTGTGGGTTTAGTACTTCAGATTCTTGCCATGCTGCAGCTTCAGTATAACCTGGGAATTGGTTAGAAATGCAGAGTTTCTGGCTTCACTCTAAACCCACTGAATAAGAAACTGGGTGGGAGTAAGGGGACAGCAATCAATTTTCTAACAACCTCCCTAGGTGATTCTGATGTACGCTAAAGTTTAAGAACCCTAGAGCCCAATGACTCATCTTATTTCACAAGTGTGGCAACTGAGTTACAAACAGCACTCGCTCCAGGTCCATAAAGCCAGTTTAGTGCTAAACAGTAGAGCCAGGAGTAGCCTACTTCAGCCCACCACCTTGTCTACTAGGCTTCTGTATGTTACTTGTGCTGACCATTGTTTTTAGTTAAATATTAGAACTGAGTCATGACATTGCTGTACATTTGCAAATGTGAGGCTTGTCCTCTAAGCTCTGCATTCCTTCTGCCAGTGACAGTATCAGTCAGAATCAAGTAGTTCTCAGTGACAAAGTGGGAGGATACCCTTGGCATTGGACTCTATACAAGGAACTCAGTAGAGTCTTTGTGTTGTTCATTATGGCTTTGGTTGATGTATAATATATTGCCATGTTCTTAAAACTAAAACATGCTAGAACGAACTCAACAAGTGATAAGGAATGATCCTTTGCATCGTGTGTGTGTGTGTGTGTGTGTGTGTGTGTGTGTGTGTGTAGATGTATTAATATTTAGTTTGTAAAATGAATTACCGGAGAATTTCTTAAGTAGCAATGTCCCTGTATATTAAAATCTAATTCTTTGAAAGTGGGAAGGGGATAGATAATGAGTTGGATAACTGTTCAGGAACATATCTACTGAAGAGCACATTTACCTTCTCTTAGTTCCTAGTATACTGTTAGTATACTTATTCAATAATTGTCCTTATTTGTATGTACTTTAAAACATTTTGTTCACCCTTGCTGGATGTTCTCATATCTTCTTCAAATAACAAGTAAACATGTCTGAGAGTTTCCATTTGTTTTAGTTTCACATCTTTGCCCTATAAACCCCCATGGATCTGAACTTTAGAGGAAAGGAAATCCGAAGCTACTATTTCAGTCTTTTCTGCTTTCAATTTTATTTTTAACAACCAAACAGTTCTTTTTGATGATAAGGAATCAGAACATTGAGACCATTTTCTTACTAAATCATGCTTATGTGGATGGAAAAAGTTAGTGCAGCCTCTAACGGAAGTGACTTAACCACTGGGAAATTCTTCCTTTATATGATTTTATAAATACAAAAGTAAAGAAAATTGCATTAAGAAATTATCAGGAATAGTAACTACCGCATAATTTTGAAGGCCCTGTAATCTTTCAGATGTTGATAAGAAACTTGTGAAAAATGGACAACCAAGATAGTTTATGATGTTATAGATGAGTTTTGTTTTACCAGAACTGGTTACATAATTTGTGGAGTTCCTTGCAAAATGAAAATGTGGGGCCTCTTGTTCAAAGATTATTAAGAATTTCAAGATGGCAGCAGCAGAGCAGTAAACCAAGTGTGGGGCCCTTCTGAGAGCAGGGCCCTATGTGACTGCTCAAGTTGCACGCCCATGAAGCCTCTGTGGTTTACCTAATTGAGACAGTTAATGAGAGAAGCAAAATTTGCACCACTTTGTTCCTGGAATAAAATGAATGTTTTGACTTGAATAAAAGTGAGAATCTTTTAACAAAAAGCCACTTCTACAAAAGGCTTTTCCTGTGAGTGACCTCTTTTATTCATTTCAAAATGTCTATCTTTTTCTATCAATTCCAGCATGATCTTTGTCACAAATAAAAAAGGGAGCTTTTCCCATGAGAACTTCTGTCAAGAAACAATCTTCTTCAACCCTCTTCTGATATGTGAAGAAATAGTTCTTATCTCTCTTAAAGTAGGTTTGAACCTTTTTCTCTGATGAATACTTTATATACTCTAAGCAAACAGCTTCAAATTTCTCACAGATTTTGCCGATGAGATTCCCATTTCTCTTTTTTAGTCCCTAATGACTGAAGGTATCGTATCTAGGGATAGTTTACACCACATTCTCTATAAGTAATGTAATAGGACTTATAGCATTTCATTTTGCAGCATATCTTTGGGTCTGTTTGCACTTAATGTGGAGTTCGCTTTGAGTAATATCAGTCCTTTGAATTTGTTTTATGTGATTTGGTTTTTATAAAACATTAGGACGCTCTCTAGATTATCCAGTCCAGTTCCCTGCCTCTAGGTGTACCTGAATGTAACTCTGTAAGACAAATGTTAAACAGTAAATTTCTAAATGTTCCAGGAAAACAAAAGTGTAATGCTACAAATAATCCTTTTTTTTTTTTTTTTTTTTTTTTTGAGACAGACTTTTGCTCTTATTGCTCAGGCTGGAGTGCAATGGCTCAATCTTGGCTCACCACAACCTCTGCCTCCCTGGGTTCAAGCGATTCTCCTGTCTTAGCCTCCCGTGTAGCTGGGATTACAGGCATGCACCACCATGCCTAGCTAATTTCGTATTTTTAGTAGAGACAGGGTTTCTCCATGTTGGTCAGGCTGGTCTCGAACTCCCGACCTCAGGTGATCTGCCGGTCTCGGCCTCACAAAATGCTGGGATTACAGGCATGAGCCACCACACCTGGCCTCAGATAATCCCTATATAGTGAGGGATGGTCAGGGAAATACCAGCTGTACTTGTATTCCTGACAAGTTCCATTATTCTTAAATGTAATCATGATTCTTTTTTTAATTGCAATTATTTGACGTGTCTTATTCCTTTACTTCAGTGAAAGTTTTATTTGTAAACCTAATCTTATTTATATTCTTTGCCGAGAAAATAGAAAGCAGACTTTTCTGCCCAGTATAGTCCACTGTGTAAAACTCTTGAAAACTTTCTCATCACATTTGTCAGCTGTCTCTGATACATAGACCTGAGTTAATGATTGTTATTGTTTACATTTCTTTTTTCTTTAATGAAAAATTATTGAATTATTCAGTTTTTATTAAAAGTTCAATAATTTTTATATTTCAGATGCTGTTTAGTATTCAATATATTCACAGCATACTCCAAGTCTCCCTCACTGGTCCACTGGTTCTAATATTTACTAGAATAATTTTATTTACCATATGTTTGTGTCATATTGGAAATGTTAGGGGAAAAATTGAATTTTGAATGTGAAAGGTCCTTTCTTCTTTTATCAAAAGGAAAAACATGCATTCTCTGACATTAATAAAAGTCATGCTGACGTTCTCTTACAAGAAACTCACTAAAATGACAAAGAGCATGAAAAAATGTAATTAGGTGTTTGGTTGAGCTGAGTTGGTTGGTTTGTTCTCCTACCTGATAAATTCTAATACACAGAAATAAAATTCCAATTAATGAGAAAATGCAAACATGGCAGATATATCGATATTCTAGATAATATTGAAGTACTTGTCATTATTTCATGTGCTTACGATAGAAAAAAATAAATTTGACTTTTTTGCAAATATTGCTGAGTTTTCCTCTGAAAAGCACTATAATGAGTGGATTTATTTATTCAATTCTCAGTGAGTTACTAGCTAAATCAAGGTTTTGGAAAAATAAACATGTATTCTCTATCTCTAAGTATATTAACTAATCTATAAAGGCTTGACATTCATTAATGCTTGCTGAGGGAAAAAATGAGTTCTAGAGATTGTGTTTTGCTCAGTACTGCATAACTTACTTTCACAAGCTCTGCTTAAGCTTTGATTTCTGAATCTCTCCCCAGTGAAATCATACCTCAAAGATGTTTCATTAAAATGATAAGATAAGCTCCCTGGCATCCCTATGCTGGAGTGGGGGCAAGGGACAGAGTTCTGGGAGATCTTGCAAAAGCGTTCCTAAGCTTTAGGGAAAGAAGTGCAAATTATTGACTTCAGTGAAAAATTGACAACATCTCCATGGTGAAGACAATAGCCAAAAGGGCAGGCCAACTGTGTGCCAAGCCTCCGCTTGTCTTGATCTTGTTCTCATGGTTGTGCTGATGACTCATGGAGGTTGGATTTGTGTAATGTAGGAACCATTAGAAAATCCATGCTTTTCAAGTAATGCATTTTAGAAAAATACTTTTAAATGCATATTTTCATTGTCATAACCTGCATTGTACAATCTTCCACTTTTCCTTCCCTACCTCTTTTCTATTTGGAAACATTTTCTCAGAGTGTTGGTAGTAGTTCACATGGCTTAATTATGTCTCTAAATATTAGTTCAAACCATATGAAATTGTTGCCATTTGACCGTTTTTTGCCTACAAAATGACAATGTAATATGGTTCAATCTAATAAGAAATATATAATTCTCAAACAGAAAGGTAATATCCTAGTATTACTTAATCACTTTTTGTTGCGGATGAAACTCAGATTCTACCTTAGTTGATCATTTACTGGCTGTGAGATAATTTTCTCACAGATTGTTGGCACTGAAAGAGAACTCTTAAATAGGAAAACCCTCTCCCTGGGCATCCAGGGCCACCCTGGAAAACAAGCCTTAATGAAGTCACCTGATAGGTAACCTGGTCTCCTGTGGATATAGTTCTCCTGTTTGCATTGTACATCTTTAGGGAAAAAATGCAGTATAGTTGGTTAATTTATCAGTCTTTATTTTTGTTCCAATGAAACAAAATGCCCTGGCCATTCTAATTAGATCAAGAGTCACTGTGATGTCTTGGATAGAGCTGGGTGTTAACAAGGTTTTTCTCAGCTACCAGTTTTCAAATAGTCTTTTAAAAGTGGATGATTAATCCATCCAGCACTTGTTGATTTCTCCCGGTTTGACTCTGAGGTGGAAGTGACATCTTCCTCCTCAGTTTACTACCCAATTCAGGGTGTACCTTAAAATAGCTTCCTCTAAACTGGATATAAAGATGTCAGCAATGTATAGATTCTCTAAATATGCTTTTCCTTCTTTGTTCAAGACAGTGCTAATGTGAGTGCTTAGTTACTAAAACAAATATAATGACATTTTAAAAGCCTCACACAGTTGGATAATTGCTTTAAAGAAATCATGGTACATTTTTTTACTTCCTCTTCCTGAAATAGAAATCATAGTCCTATTGAAGACCCAGGATTCCATACGTCATAAGAGTATAAGTAGTGTATTCCTTTTAAAGGATTGGGATGAATTTCCCCTATACTAAAAATCACTAGCTGCCATAGAAGTGCTGAGTGAAAAATGGTTCTTATCATTTCTTTGTGGACTGCAATTTCCCCCTGTTGATATAGGCTATAAATAGGAAATAAACAGCCTTGAATGAAATCAGATATAGTATGCAAAGATTTCACTGATGAGTTTAGGTGAGCAGCTGATAAAAAGAACAAAATATTGCCTGGTCCTAAATCTTTGCCAAGGAACCTTTAGTAACCTCCTCGCTCTCAACCATTTTGGCAAATACCACTTTTTAACTCCATATTTTGGAGAGTAACAGATATTTGTTTTTGAATTTTTTTTTACATAAAAAAGAGTAAAAATAATTAAGAATATTAAAAATTATGACTTATGCGAACAAGCAAAATAAACATAGTCTCGAATATCTTTTAATACAATTAGCAGTTCCTCCCTTTATGACATTTATCTGAGATAATTTATCAGCATTTGGACTATACTAAAATGAATTGCTTTTCTAAACAGTAGAAACTTGGCTTCTGTAAATACTTGATCCGTGCCTAAAGTATAAATGTAAAAGTAGGCTTTTCTATTAATTATTATTTGAAAAACCAAAAGTCTATAGCATTTTTCTGTGTTCTTCAGATATATTACATATCAAACAAGTAAAGACTTTTAAAGAATATTTCATTTTTACTTTATTAGCAAATAATTCTCTTTATTATTATTATTACTGGCCATGAATTCTTTTAATCTCCAAATTAGCCCACATAGAGAAAAAAAAAAAAACACAATTTGCCTATTTGGAAGATGCCTTACAATTCTCTCTTTTACATGGTGCTATCTGTTGAGTAAGTGCCCAGTGGTTATGCATTGATAGTTTGAAAGAGTTAATTGGAAACTACATAAGAATTTGCTGAAAGCATGATTGAAGCAGTGATGATGAACTGCATCTAAGTTCGCCCTGCTTTCCTCTCTGGAGCCCGCTGTTCCAAGAAGAGACAGTTAAAAACAAATTTGAAATTGTAAATCTTTTCTAGTTAATCCCAAGCAAGAAATTAAGTGCCTATTTGCAAGTCTGGCTCTGACCATAACTCTATTCATTTTACTAAAATATAATGGTATTTGCAGTCAGTAGTGACACAACAGTAACTAGATGGCAACATAGTAACTTCATAAAATAGCATATGATATAAATCATGGAAGTTTTTGAATTAAAAATATCAAAGAACTGCAAAGGTCAAGTAGACACATCAACTTAAAGCACTTATGAAGTTAAGCTCTAAGGAATGACAATCTTTTAATGCCACTATTTTCTCTGGTTTTACCATCTTTGGGGAGGTTATTTAAGCATAATTTTTATTCATGACTTTATTTTAAAAGAACCACATAATGTTCAGAAATTGATATAATTATATCTCTGAGGTATTGGTGCCGAATTTTGTAATTCTATACCATCTTATAAGTGATCAACTCTCATGTAATTCAATGACATCCATATTATTTACTCAGTAATCTGTAATTATAGATTTCCTCTAATGAAGCACCCTATGCTTTATTGTCCTGGGTTCTCAGGAGCTCTGCGGGTGTCAATTTTAGAAAATTTGGAATTGGAAAAGCTATGTTTTCCCAGATGAGCATTATAAAGTAATGAAGAGGTTAGTGTTGCCTTGATTGTTTGAAACACCAAAAGGCAATACCACCCAATATACAGTTATCATATTAGTTGTAGTATACCATCTTCTTTTTTTAATTTAAAGGTTAGATTCAATTAAATGGTAGTAGCAGTATGTTAAATTTACTATGAGTATATGCCTTAGGAAGTTATTTATCTATTTATTTTGAAGTTAGTTGTTTTCTATTGGAGAACAACTTCTCTTTTACATAGTAAAGTATATAATTAAGGTCTACCTGAATTTTAATTATTAGAACAGAATACTATTAATACGTATTTGTAAAAATTGTCTAAATTACCTGAATTTAGAACATTTAAGTTTCTAAAGCACTCATTCCCTCATTTGATTCCTTGAATAGATCTGGTGAGCTAAAGTATATTTATGTGGTAGTCTTTCTAAAAGCAATATTCATTTAAACTTGGCAAGTGTAAAGTATCTAGGCTTGATTTTTTTTCTTTTGCTATTTTTTAGAATTTACGTGTATCTTTTCTTTCCTAAATTAAGCACATGAGGGAAGATGTATAGGTGTGAACACTCAGGGTATGTACAAAATTATAAAGAGAAGCAGCCTAACAGGGGGAGTTGAAGAAGCCAAAGAAAAATGTTTGGAAGCAATTATAAAACCATTGTAGTTTGGATTGGATCTGATACACATTGAATCTTAGAAAAGAGGATGATGTGATTAAACTTATAGTTTAGTAATGGGAGAGACTAGAAACAGGGAATTCAACAAGTTAATCCATGTAGTAGTAATCCAGGTTAAGGGTTGAGTGATAATGTTGGAGAGGAAACTCTGATTCTGAAATATTTTGCCTGTGAAGAAGTGGTATAGCTGAGTCACAGTTTAAATTTGGAGATGAAAAAGTGTCAAAGACCATGCATAGATTCCAAGCCTGGGGAATAATCAGAAATGAAAAAATTGGGATGAGAAGTCATTAGGGGTATGGTTGGGTGGGGAATTTGTGCATGATTAAATAAGTCTTAGACATGCTAAATCTGAGATGATGGAAAATCTTGTAAATAACGTTGTTTGAGGGTAGCTGATAATTTAGACCTGAAATGGGACTGAGGATGAATGGTGAGGATGTGGATTCCATTCCAAGATGGCCGAATAGGAACAGCTGCAGTATGCAGCTCCTAGCGTGATCAACGCAGAAGATGGTGATTTCCGCATTTCCAACTGAGGTACCTGGTTCATCTCATTGGGACTGGTTAGACAATGGGTGCAGCCCACAGAGTGTGAGCCGAAGCAGGGCAGGGCATCACCTCACCCGGGAAGCACAAGGGGTCAGAGGATTTCCCTTTCCTAGCCAAAGGAAGCCATGACAGACTGTACTTGGAAAATCGGGACATTCCCACCAAAATACTGAGCTTTTCCAATAGTCTTAGCAAATGACACACCAGGAGATTATATCCCGTGCCTGGCTCAGCAGGCCCCATGCTCACGGAGCCTTGCTTACTGCTAGCACAGCAGTCTGAGATTGACCTGCAAGGCAGCAGCCTGGCAGGGGGTTGGGCATCTGCCATTGCTGAGGCTTGAGTAGATAAACAAAGTGGCTGGGGAAGCTCGAACTGGGTGGAGCCCACCACAGCTCTGCAAGGCATGCTGCCTCTGTAGACCCCAACTCTGGGGGCAGGGCATAGCTGAACAAAAGGCAGCAGAAACTTCTGCAGACTTAAACATCCCTGTCTGACAGCTCTGAAGAGAGCAGTGGTTCTTCTAGCACAGTGTTTGAGCTCTGAGAACAGACTGCCTCCTCAAGTGGGTCCCTGACCCCTGTGTAGCCTAACTGGGAGACACCTCCCAGTTTGGGCCTACTGACACCTCATACAGGCGGTGACCCTCTGGGACGAAGCTTCCAAAGGAAGGATCAGGCAGCAATATTTGCTGTTCTGCAGTATTTGCTGTTCTGCAATGTTTGCTGTTCTGCAGCCCCTGCTGGTGATACCCAGGCAAACAGGGTCTGGAGTGGACTTCCAGCAAACTCCAACAGAGCTGCAGCTAAGGGACCTGACTCGTAGAAGGAAAACTAACAAACAGAAAGGAATAGCATCAACATCAATAAAAAGGGCATCCACTCCATACCAAAACCAAATATCTAGGTCACCAGCATCAAAGACCAAAGGTAGAGAAAACCAAAAAGATGGGGAGAAACCAGAGCAGAAAAGGTGAAAATTCTAAAAACCAGAGTACCTCTTCTCTTCCAAAGGATTACAGATCCTCTCCAACAATGAAACAAAGCTGGACGGAGAATGACTTTGACGAGCTGACAGAAGTAGGGTTCAGAAGGTCAGTAATAAGAAAATTCTCTGAACTAAAGGAGGATGTTCAAACCCATCGCAAGGAAGCTAAAAATGTTGGAAGATTAGACGAATGGCTAACTAGAATAAACAGTGTAGAGAAGACATTAAATGACCTGATGGAGCTGAAAACCATGGCATGAGAACTACGTGACACATGCACAAGCTTCAATAGATGATTCAGTGAAGTGGAAGAAAGGGTATCAGTGATTGAAGATCAAATTAATGAAATAAAGCGAGAGGAGAAGTTTAAAGAAAAAAGAGTAAAAAGAAATGAACAGAGCCTCCAAAAAATATGGGACTATGTGAAAAGACAAAATCTACATTTGATTGGTGCACCTGAAAGTGACGGGGAGAATGGAATCAAGTTGGAAAACACTCTTCAGGATATTATCCAGGAGAATGTCCCCAACCTAGCAAGGCAGGCCAGCATCCAAATTCAGGAAAAACAGAGACCGCCACAAAGATATTCCTCAAGAAGAGCAACCCCAAGACACATAATTGTCAGATTCACCAAGGTTGAAATGAAGGAAAAAATGCTAAGGGCACCCAGAGAGAAAGGTCGGGTTACCCACAAAGGGAAGCCCATCAGACTAACAGCAGATCTCTCAGCAGAAACTACAAGCCAGAATAGAGTGGGGGCCAATATTCAACATTCTTAAAGAAAAGAATTTTCAACCCAGAATTTCATATCCAGCCAAACTAAGCTTCATAAGTGAAGGAGAAATGAAATCCTTTACAGACAAGCAAATGCTGAGAGATTTTGTTACCACCAGGCCTGCCTTACAAGAGCTCTTGAAGGAAGCACTAAGCATGGAAAGGAACAACCGGTACCAGCCACTGCAAAACATGCCAAATTGTAAAGACCATCAAGGCTAGGAAGAAACTGCATCAACTAACGGGCAAAATAACCAGCTGACATCATAAGGACAGGATCAAATTCACAAATAACAATATTAAGCTTAAATGCAAATAGGCTAAATGCCCCAATTAAAAGACACAGACTGGCAAATTGGATAAAGAGTCAAGACCATCAGTGTGCTATATTCAGGAGACACATCTGACGTGCAGAGACACACATAGGCTTAAAATAAAGGGATGGAGGAAGATCTACCAAACAAATGGAAAGCAACAAAAAGCAGGGGTTGCAATCCTAGTCTCTGATAAAACAGACTTTAAACCAACAAAGATCAAAAGAGACAAAGAAGGCCATTACATAATGGTAAAGGGATCAATTCAACAAGAAGAGCTAACTATCCTAAATATATATGCACCCAATACAGGAGCACCCAGATTCATAAAGCAAGTCCTTAGAGACCTACAAAGAGACTTAGACTCCCACGCAATAATAATGGGAGACTTTACCACCCCACTGTCAATATTAGACAGATCAATGAGACAGAAGGTTAACAAAGATATCCAGGACTTGAACTCAGCTCTGCACCAAGCAGACCTAATAGACATCTACAGTACTCTCCACCCGAAATCAACAGAATATGCATTCTTCTCAGCACCACATCACACTTACTCCAAAATTAACCACATAGTTGGAAGTAAAGCACCCCTCAGCAAATGTAAAAGAACAGAAATCACAACAAACTGTCTCTCAGACCACAGTGCAATCAAATTAGTACTCAGAATTAAGAAACTCCCTCAAAACCACACAACTACATGGACACTGAACAACCTGCTCCTGAATGACTACTGGGTACATAACGAAATGAAGGCAGAGATAAAGATGTTCTTTGAAACCAGTGAGAAGAAAGGCACAACATACCAGAATCTCTGGAACACATTTAAAGCAGCATGTAGAGGAAAATTTATAGCACTAAATGCCCACAAGAGAAAGCAGGAAAGATTTAAAATCAACACCCTAACATCACAATTAAAAGAACTAGAGAAGCAAGAGTAAACACATTCAAAAGCTAGCACAAGACAAGAAATAACTAAGATCAGAGCAGAACTGAAGGAGATAGAGACACAAAAAACCCTTCAAAAAAATCAATGAATCCAGGAGCTGGATTTTTTGAAATTATCAACAAAATTGATAGACTGCTAGCAAGACTAATAAGAAAAGAGAGAAGAATCAAAGGGACACAATAAAAAATGATAAAGGGGATATTACCACCGATCCCACAGAAATACAAACTACCATCAGAGAATACTATAAACACCTCTATGCAAATAAACTAGAAAGTCTAGAAGAAATGGATAAATTCCTGGACACATACCCCGTCCCAAGACTAAACCAGGAAGAAGTTGAATCTCTGAATAGACCAATAACAGGCTCTGAAATTGAGGCAATAATTAATAGCCTACCAATTAAGAAAAAGTCCAGGACCAGATGGATTTGCAGCCGAATTCTACCAGAAGTACAAAGAGGAGCTGGTACCATTCCTTCTGAAACTATTCCAATCAATAGAAAAAGAGGGAATCCTCCCTGACTCATTTTATGATGCCAGCATCATCCTGATACCAAAGCCTGGCAGAGACACAAAAAAAGAGAATTTTAGACCAATATCGCTGATGAACATTGATGTGAAAATCCTCAATAAAATACTGGCAAACCGAATCCAGCAGCACACCAAAAAGCTTATCCACCATGATCAAGTTGGCTTCATCCCTGGGATGCAAGGCTGGTTCAATATATGCAAATCAATGAACATAATCCATCACATAAACAGAACCAACGACAAAAACCACATGATTATCTCAGTGGATGCAGAAAAGGCCTTTGACGGAATTCAACAACGCTTCATGCTAAAAACTCTCAATAAACTAGGTATTGATGGAACATATCTCAAAATAATAAGAGCTATTTATGACAAACCCACAGCCAACATCATACTGAATGGGCAAACTGGAAGCATTCTCTTTGAAAACTGGCACAAGACAGGGATGCCCTCTCTCACCACTCCTATTCAACATAGTGTTGGAAGCTCTGGCCAGGGCAATCAGACAAGAGAAAGAAAAAAAGAGTATTCAAGTAGGAAAAGAGGAAGTCAAATTGTCCCTGTTTGTAGATGACATGATTGTATATTTAGAAAATCCCATCATCTCACTCCAAAATCTCTATAAGCTGATAATCAACTTCAGCAAAGTCTCAGGATAGAAAATCAATGTGCAAAAATCACAAGCATTCCTATACACCAATGACAGACAAACAGCGAAATCATGAGTGAACTCCCATTCACAATTGCTACAAAGAGAATAAAATACCTAGGGATCCAGCTTACAAGGGACGTGAAGGACATCTTCAAGGAGAAGTACAAAGCACCACTCAACAAAATAGAAGAGGACACAAACAAATAGAAGAATATTCCATGCTCATGGATAGGAAGATTAATATTGTGAAAATGGCCATACTGCCCAAGGTAATTTATAGATTCAATGCCATCCCCATCAAGCTACCAATGACTTTCTTCACAGAATTGGAAAAAACTATTTTACAGTTCATATGGAACCAAAAAAAAGCCCGCATTGTCAAGACAATCCTAAGCCAGAAGAACAAAGCTGGAGGCATCACACTACCTGACTTCAAACTATACTACAAGGCTACAGTAACCAAAACAGCATGGTACTGGTACCAAAACAGAGAGATAGCCCAATAGAACAGAACAGAGGCCTCAGAAGTAATACTACACATCTACAACCATCTGATGTTTGACAAACCTGACAGAAACAAGAAATGGGGAAAGGATTCCCTATTTAATAAATGGTGCTGGGAAAACTGGCTAGCCATACGTAGAAAGGTGAAACTGGCCAGGCGTGGTGGCTGACGCCTGTAATCCCAGCACTTTTGGAGGCCGAGGCAGGTCGATCACGAGTTCAGGAGATCGAGACCATCCTGGCTAACATGGTGAAACCCCGTCTCTACTAAAAATATAAAAAATTAGCTGGGCGTGGTGGCCGGCACCTGTAGTCCCAGCTACTCGGGAGGCTGAGGCAGGAGAATGGTGTGAACCCAGGGGGCAGAGCTTGCAGTGAGCGGGAGATCGTGCCACCGCACTCCAGCCTGGGCGACAGAGCGAGACTCTGTCACAAAAAAAAAAAAAAAAAAAAAAAAGCTGAAACTGGATCCCTTCCTTACACCTTATACAAAAATTAATCAAGATGCATTAAAGATTTAAATGCTAGACATATAACCATAAAAACCGTAGAAGAAAACCTAGGCAATACCATTCAGGACATAGGCATGGGCAAGGATTTCATGACTAAAACACCGAAAGCAGTGGCAAGAAAAGCCAAAACAAAAGCCATGTGGGATCTAATTAAACTGAAGAGCTTCTGCACAGCAAAAGAAACTACCATCAGAGTGAACAGGCAAGCTACAGAATGGGAGAAAATTTTCACAATCTACCCATCTGACAAAGGGCTAACATCCAGAATCTACAAAGAACTTAAACAAATTTACAAGAAAAACAACCCCATCAAAAAGTGGGCAAAGGATATGAACAAACAGTTCTCAAAAGAAGATATTTATGCAGCCAACAGACACATGAAAAAATGCTCATCATCACTGGCCATCAGAGAAATGCAAATCAAAACCACAATGAGATACCATCTCACACCAGTTAGAATGGCGATCATTAAAAAGTCAGGAAACAACAGATACTGGAGAGGATGTGGAGAAATAGGAACGCTTTTACATTGTTGGTGAGAGTATAAACTAGTTCAACCATTATGGAAGACAGTGTGGCGATTCCTCAAGGATCTAGAACTAGAAATACCATTTTACCCAGCCATCCCATTACTGGGTATATAACCAAAGGATTATAAATAATGCTACTATAAAGACACATACACACGTTTGTTTATTGCAGCACTATTCACAATAGCAAAAACTTGGAACCAACCCAAATGTCCATCAACGATAGACTGGATTAAGAAAATGTGGCACATACTCACCATGAAATACTATGCAGCCATAAAAATGGATGAGTTCTTGTCCTTTGTAGGGACATGGATGAAGCTGGAAACCATCATTCTGAGCAAAGTATCACAGGGACAGAAAACCAAACACCACATGTTCTCACTCATAGGTGGGAATCTAACAATGAGTTTACTTGGACACAGGGCAGGGAACATCACACATGGGGGCGTGTTGTGGGGTGGGGGGCAGGGGGAGGGATAGCGTTAGGAGAATTACCTAATGTAAATGACGAGTTAATGGATGCAGCAAACCAACATGGCACATACATACCTATGTAACAAACCTGCACGTTGTGCACATGTACCCTAGAACTTAAAGTATAATTAAGAAAAAAAAATAGGATGTGAATTAAGGCATCACCACCATGGACAGGAACTAGAAGCTTTGAAACTGAGATAACTTCTCAGAATCCAAGAAAGCAGTGGCCACAGACTATCCAGTGACACCTTGGCCTGTTTTCTAAATAATTATCTTTCAGCAGCTTGTTTCAGTTTTATCAACAGACAGCAGTAAGACTGCTAGGAGCAGAAATATATTCTAGTTAATTGAGAAAGAATCCAGAGTCAGACTGGCTATTTCCTGGAGGAGATTATTGAACTGCCCTTAAGAAATTATTGAGGGATTTAGATCAAGGCTTAAAGGTAAATCCTTCCCTCTTCCATCTTGTTACATCAAATGTAAATTACAGTATTGAGTTATGATAATCTGTATCAGAAGCATATACCTTCAGCTGTTTTTCTGAAGCTAGTGACAAGAGACAGGCTTTATACATTGCTGACCATGTTTTGTACCATGTCATCCTCCACTACTTTCACATTAGACAAGAGATTGATTCTTGACCGAAAAACAGCCTACTTTGGCTGCTCTACTTTGTAAAAGATAGCCTGTAATATACACCTCTTCCAAAAGGCTGTTCTGTGCTGGTTGAATCAATTTGATTATTTTTCTTAGGGAGTTTGGACTCAAAGACACAAAGATGGAAAATTAGTTGGTAAATGGCAGAAGAGAAAATTAAAACAGATACTAAGAGTAGGTGTACATGGGTAGAGCTCATGAGTAGGGGAGAATGGACATCAAGATACTAAAGTGATAACATTAATGAGTCACTAGGACTATTGTGCCTGGAGGGAGAGTTGTGGTTATATCTTGAATGATCCTTGGGTTCTTTGTGAGGTCTGACCATGCAGCTGCTGAAACCTGTTTCCTTTTCTTCTTTACTTCTGCATATATGCTTATACTAACCCCTCATCTTTGTTTTCTTGCAAGCCATATAGCATGTTTATCAAAAGGGTTATAGCAGTAGCCAATTAAGTAACAGACACTCCCTCTTTTCCTTCTCCTTCTTCCCTGCCCCAAGCCACTAGTGGATCTAATTTCTCTAAGGAAAAAGAGGGGCAGGGGAAGTGAATGGTGCCACCCATTTGCCCCTTCAGGTACCTGGGTCCGAAAGACAAACCAGCAATGTGGGAGGGAAACACTTTGAAGCATATGTAAGATTAATAATTAAACTACAACCAGATAGTTATGGAATCTTCCCAAGCTGTTATTAAAAGGACTTGAAAGGAAGATTTGACATTGTATGTCTGGGAGCAATGGTGAAGAAAACCAAAAAACAATTTTATGTTCATACCCTCACTGAGATAAGACTTCTCAATAAACTAGTTATTAACAGTTATACATGCCCTTTTTCAAACTACTTTTGCTTTTTTAAAAAAACAAAAATATATAATATCATCATATAAAAGAAAAGGATGATACACTCCTCAATTTGAAAAGGGTGGTTGTAATAAGGACACATAAGTTTGCAGCAGTGTGCATTCAAAAAATAAGGTGGTCTCTCTCTCTCTCTCTCACACACACCCACACAAACACACACACACACGAGATTTATTGTACTTTAAAAATAATGAACACCGGATCACCTGAGGTCAGGAGTTTGAGACCAGCTTGACCAACATGGCAAAACCCCATCTCTGCTAAAAATACAAAAATTAGCCTGGGCGTGGTGTCACCTGCCTGTAATCCCAGCTACTTAGGAGGCTGGGGCAGGAGAATCGCTTGAACCCAGGAGGCACAGGCGACAGTGAGCAGAGATCGCACCACTGCACTTCAGCCTGGGTGACAGAGCAGGACTGTGTCTCAAAAAAATAATGAATAAAAATAAGAAACAGTTAAGTTCCTGTGTAAAAAATAGAATAAAGTTGTTACAGTAGCCCCCACTTATCTGAGAAGGATACACTCCAAGACCCCGCCCCCTGCCCCTGCCCCAGTGGGTGTCTGAACCCTATATACAACGTTTTTTTTTTCTCCATACATACATACCTATGATAAAGTTTAATTTATAAATTAGGCACTGTAAGTGATTAACAACCACAATAATAAAATAAAACAATTCAGCAAAATGGGGTTACTTGAAAACAAGTACCAGGATACCACGACAATTAACTGATCACTGAGATGGTGGCTAACTGACTCCTGGGCAAGGAGCATCTGTAGCATGGAGACACTGAACAAAGGGCACCATGCTACTCAGAAAGGCATGCAATTTAAAATGTATGAATTGTTTGTTTCTGGAATTTTCCATGGAATCTTTTCAGACCATAGTTGACTGTGGGTAACTGAAGCCATGGAAATTGAAACTGGATAAGGTGGGATCTACTGTTTTGCCTTCCTGCAGTTATGCAAGAAGTTGGCAGGGGAATTGATTCATTATTTAATTTGATAATGAAAGAAAGAAGAACATTAGGATTCAAAAGTTGGATTACCAAATGATGACTTGTCAACTCATTCCCTGCACTGCAAGTATCAGCAAATTAAGAGTACCAGTTCCTTCATTTGCCACATTTTTATACTCCGTGGGCTGCCATTACTATTCTCATGTGTCACTTTTGTTACAGTTACCTGACTGCACTCTCATGAGGACAGTTCTTGAAAAGCCGCTTCCGTCCCATACTTGCTTTGTGTCTGTGCTTGGCACTGAAGAAGACACAGATATACATTTGATCTCCTTATGGTGCTCTGGAAGTCAGAATGTGTCCTTTCCCTCTCACCTTCCTGATTAGGCTTGTGTTTGTGTGTCTTATGAAGATGGTTAGCTATATTTTATGGTGTTATATTCTGAGATGGCAATCTAGTTGAAGTCCATAGGTAAGGAGCTAGGTCTTTTGTAGAGAAGCTGAGTTTATTCAGTGTTATTCAGAGGCAGTCTCAGACAGCAAAGCAAAACTTGAAAAGCAGATTTCCCCCTGGCTTTTGAAAAACCTCTCTTTTTTTTGTGACTGTTCTTTTGGAACTGGACTTTATGGTCTCTAAAATGTAAATTCAGAAAGAAATGAATGTGTAATTGTTGCTTCATTATCTTGTGTCATTCTTGGCTTTGGCTCTCCAAATGGAAGCATTTCAATTGCAAGTAGACTTATATTGAATGCTGATGTTCTTTCCCGCCTTCCACCTGTGATGAGGCCTTGTTTTACTGATGTGGCTGGCCCTTGCCAAGGTCCTTCAGCACCTCAAAAGCAGATTGTGAGATCCACACATATCTGTACCTAGCATGACTTTCTTTTTTTTTTAAAGACACAGCATCTCACTATGTTGGCCCACACTGGCCTTGAACTCTTGAGCTCAAGAGATCCTCCCACTTCAGCCTCCTGAGTAGTGGAGGCTACGGGTGCATACCACCACACCCAGCAATTAGCATATGCTTGTCGCTGACAGTATATGCTCTAGAGCAGGGGTTGGCAAACATTTTCTGTAAAGGGCCATGTAGTAAATATTTTAGGCTTTGGGGGCCATAAGGTCTCTTATTGCAACAACTCAACTCTGCTGTTGTGGCATTAACACAGCTATAAACTAAACATAATGAATGATCTTGGCTGTGTTTCCATAAACATAAGGACTAAAATTTGAATTTTGTGAAATATTATTCTTTTTAAAATGTGAAAATCATCCTTAGCACATGGGCTGTTAAAAAACAGCCGGTAGGCTGGATTTAATCACAAGAAATGTAGTTTGACTTCCTCTACTCAAGGCGTCTCGGGGTCCTAATGCTGGTTCTGTCACTTCACAACTATGTGGCCTTGAACAAGTTAATTCACCCAAATTACCCTCAGTTTCTTTACCTGGCCAATAAAATAGGTTGGTGTGGAAATTTCAATATAAATCTCTTCGAATACTGCCTGCCATATAGTAAGCATTTAATAAATGGTAGATATTATTAATATTCCTACCTCCAAAGACATCTTTGTTTTATCTTTTCAGAGATTAAACTCAGATTACTTTGGTATATCATTTTGAATTGAGTTACATTTGTTCTTTTTCCAAGTTTGTTTTTTTGCTTACTTTTCCCTTCACAAGCCTTCCATGCCCTTAGTAAATGATTGATTCTGATAAGACACACAGAGTATTTCAAAGGTCTCTTTGAAATATTAATTATTTAAAATATCGAATGTGAGATTTTTTTTTTCCAGAGGCATAAACAGTGGTTTTTCTGGTAAGCGTTAACATTCAGGTTTATTGGGTGTTTGTTTATTTATAGAGTGTGTAATTTTCATCTCTCAATCTTCTAGCATATAGGTAACTGGGAAAAAATGAATAAGCATAAACATTTTTTTGACCACCGTTTGCTATCAAACTCTCTCACCTTATGCAAAGTGTCAAAAGGTGCCTTTGGCTGAAATGTTTCTTCACTGAAACTCTACCATTAGAAATAACAAGCTTCTCTTTAAGATATACATACATTAGGGAAAGCTAACTCACCAATTCAGTTCCCCTAACAAACTTTTAGGTAACACCTACCATGTAGACATTTTGGGAGAAATCACTTCATCCATCCTTCATCATTTATCAGTTTGGGGTATAATATCCACTTATGACCCCTAATACAGTATTTATTCCATGGCAAAATGTACCTAAAGCATTAATTTTAAAAGTATTTAGGAACAGTAGTATTCACCATGAAGTTTATCTGGGATTTGATGATTTACCTCACTATAGGAAACTGTTAATTACCTGTTCTGGCAAGGAGATGAGATAATAGAATGAATGAACTCTCTAACCGACATTTTCCCCTATGGTTTTAACTTTAATTGCGCTGAGATTAATTTTCTTTTTGGTGGATACCACTGTGCAAGGCCTCAACCTGGGAATGTAATGTTTTTCTGTTTTGTTTTACAAACTTTCAACTACCACATCATGTAATTACTACACTGCCCCTAGCTCATCCTGTGGATTCTGGTAATATCTTCTAAGCTCCTGTGTCCTCTTTTCTGTCTTGAAAAGTTTTCTTCTTTTGAATAAGAGCATCTGCCTTCATTATTTTCCATAGAACTTTATACTTTCTATTTATGCCCTCTTCTAATCTCTTTGGAATATCTTGATTTCCTTAAACACTTTCTGGCTGTAAATAACTTCATCGACTGTTATCTTAGTTACCATCTGTTGATTTTCCAAGTCACCATTAACTCCATTCTTCACTCACTTCCAATTAAACCACAAACTAACAAAATCCTCTTGTCGGCTAAAGGCTTTCTAGGTGCTTGTGGACTGAAATATAAGTTGATGACTATTGACACAGTTCTTTGCCAAATGGTTTGATTTCTCTTATTTCTGATTCATTTATGGTTTTACTATTACTCTTACTGATAGATATTAAAGTCTTGCAGAACAATGTGTTATTTTCACCATATTGTGGTAACCTTTTACTTAGTCTTTATTATCTCCTATTGGTTCATGTTAAATTCTAAGAGTTGTTTGTCAGCTGTGGGCCTTCATGTTTGTTAGATCTCAGAGAAGGGATTTTTATTTTGCTCTTCTTTAATAAATAAGCAGTCTTCAATTTTGTGTTATCTACAAATCTGTATATCTTGCAGCACGTTCTTAATCTGGACCGTGATAGATACTGTGAAAAAGATTGAATCTAGCACTGGTTTTTCTTGCATGCCACTTGTCATCGCCTTCTTATGCTGTCAACTTCCATTTACT
Source organism: Nomascus leucogenys (assembly GCF_006542625.1). Taxonomy (NCBI): domain Eukaryota; kingdom Metazoa; phylum Chordata; class Mammalia; order Primates; family Hylobatidae; genus Nomascus; species Nomascus leucogenys. The sequence continues at coordinate 84,936,341 of NC_044406.1, forward strand.
ACTGCTGATGACCTTGCTCACAAAACAATTTTACATTTCTATTTATTCTTTTACAAATAATGACCAAATTGACCATCTGACTTTACCTAGAGTTCTATGCAGAATAATATTTGTCACTGCAAATTAAACTGTATTTGTCATATAATTGATTTCTCTCCCAGTCTGGTCCATTTTGCATGCTACTGTGAGTCTGATCTTAAATGCCACCTTTGTCACATCACTGTCCTGTTGAAGATCAATCAGTGGGCTTTTAGAGTCCACTGAAGCACATTCAAGTTTCTTAAAATGATATCCAAGCTCCTTTAGAACTTTGCTCTGATCTTACCTATCCAACTGTAACTCCTGTATCTTTCAACTCTATTTTTCTCCTCATGCTTTATCATGGATACCATCCATATTTTATTTCAGGTGGCTATGCTGATTCAAAGTGGCCTCAACTCTTTTTACCCCCTTAAAATTATGTGATATACATAGACAAAACTAATATATGATGATAGATATTCAGACATATGTTTCCTCTGAGTGGGCAAAAGAGAATTTTCTAGAGAGATGGAAATGTTCAATATCATGATTGTGGTGGTAGTTACATGGATGTATGCATTTTTCAAGACTCTTCAAACTGTACAATTAGTATCTTTCCATTTCAACATTTGTAAATTTACACACACACACACACACACACACACACACAGAGTGCACATGTATGTGCACTAGGAGTTCAGATATTTAGATTTTATTATCTGTGAACCAGTATGATCTGGTTTTTTTTTTTAAATCTGTTTTTGTGTCTTTTACATGAAATTATAATAAAGTGCTCTAGAAATGTAATGTTTTCAGAGGCTTAAGTCCCATTTCTTCCATGAAATCTTCCCCAACTCCTCAAGCCCACAGAAAGCATAGTTTTATTTTTAAAAATGATTTCATATGTGTAAGTATTATCTCACATGGAAGGGTCCTACTTTCAGTAAGAAGCCTTTTGCTTCTATGGGATCATTTAACAGTGATTGGTTCATAGCAACTTTTTTCAACTTTGAGCAGCTCAACTTTTGCAGAAAGCTTTAATTATACAATCTAGAATTCAAGGAGGCTATAACAGTGAATTAAAACCATTATGCCTGGGTTGTTTTTTAGGAAATGATTTTTATAGTATTGGCTTTACTTTAGTAATTTTCAAGGTGTGATAAACTGGAATACAGTCTTAGGGAATGAGAGAGTCCAGGGCACTTAGTGCTTAAGTTCCTAGAGGAGTAAGGGGTATTCTAATTAATAATGTTTGATAAAAAGGAAGGAGAGCACAGAGTAGTTTCAAAAACTATGAAGGGTCAGAGATTTTGCCCTACTTGCATGCCAACAAGTTAGCCTGCTGCAGTTTCAGCGATGCTGGCAGAACACACAAGACTCTTGGGTCAGAGACACATAACTCTTGTTATTCATGACACAGCAAGTAATATGAGCTTCACGTTCACATTGTTTTCCTTTGCCCTCCAACCCCCAGAGTTGGAAAGCAAACCTAGACCAGGGTTGGGGAGGCAAACCTAGGTGGATGCTGCACTCACGGTGGGTTTGTGTCATTGCTGAAGAATCCCATGCTTAGGGAACCCAAATCTTTTATAATGGACTGAACACAAACCTGCCTGACATTTTTCCTAGAGGGAGATATAACCTGTCTGCAAAGCAAATGAACCTGTCGTCTTCTCTAGAGGAAGACACTGTATCTTCCAAGGTTGTTTTCTGTAAAAACATCCTTGAAAAGATAGTACAGAAAAAGGCCATCAGTGCCTCTGTTCACAAAATGTGCAGAAATGTGAGAAACCCATAGAGAATTGTCTGTAAGTAAGTATGTGCTAGCCAATAGGGAATAGGCTTGCACAAAGGTATAGCAGAGGTAATTAATTTACCTAGTGCTAATTGTAATCTGTATCATCTCCAAACCCTTTTGTGAAAATTAAGACAACACAACACAAGTAAATGCTGATACTGAAAATTAAGCAGCAGACATTCGGCATGTACTAAATGATAAATACTATGGGAAACATGAAAAAGAAGGTACAACCCATGCCTTTTATTTGATATGATGATATGTAGCTCATGCAAAGCCCACAGACTGCATGCAGCCCACCTAAGTCCTTAGTAATGTCTGTGACTTTCAGGATGATTAGAAAGTTGCTTCTAAAGTGTTACCTCTCAGATATGCCCATATGTTATTATTTTAGTGGCTAAAAGCATTACAAAATTTTCCCTTGATACTCTTTCACTCAGTTAAATAGGTATTGTACGTTGTAAAAAACACATTTTTTGCACGTGTTCAATAAAGTTTTTGTCTTTTTTAATGAAATAAACACATAAACATTTTTTTTCTTGAGGTTGAACTCATTGACCAAAAAAACCTACTCACTACTAATTACACCTAAGTAAGAATTAGTGTTTCTATGAACTTGGAAATTCTAAGTGAACTGTCAACCTCAAATTAAATCACATACAAAATTTCACTGAAATGCATTCAAAATGAAGAGTAACTTCTTTCAAAGGATCATGTTGACTTCCATTTTGTTTTAGGAAGACTAACTGAAATATAATCAATCCCATGATTATATTCATAAAACCTTGATTCAGTAAGGTTAGACGTTTTATGAAAAATACTCAGCTTCTTTGAAAGTTATCGTGGAGCAAAAGAAAAAGTAATGGGGGACTGAAGCCTACATTTCTTTCCTTTAATACATCAGTGATATTTACAAAGATTTTCTTTTTAGCAGAACTATTTAGCATGTACGTTCTCAGAAGGGACATTATTACCCCAAAAGGGATGAGTACTGGTTCTTGGGAATGTGGGTGGAAAAACATCTTGGATATTGCAATGGTTTCTAGCCTTCCAAAGGACCATGGTACATAAACAGATGTAGAAGATATCTGTGGCATTAAGTGTTAACAATAGGGGGCATTAGAAAAAATATCTAAAAAGACTCCCAGTGGGAGGAAGACAATAATGAAAAAAGGTTGAGAGACACTGCTCTAGCATAATATTTCGACAAGTATAGTGAGGTGGCAACTACTAAATTAAGCGAAGGTATTTATTTTTAATCCTACTTGACTTTATTTGTTTTGAGACAGGGTCTCACTCTGTCACCCAGGCTGGAGTGCAGTGGCATGCTCGTGGCTCACTGCAACCCCAACCTCCCAGGCTCAAGTGACCCTTCTGCCCCAGCCTCCTGAGTAGCTGAGACTAATGTGTAGTGTAGCACATTCCACCACACCCAGCTATTTTTTTTTTTTTTTTTTGTATTTTTTGTAAAGATGGGGTTTCACCATGTTGTCCAGGCCAGTCTCAAACTCCTGAGCTCAAGTGATCCTCCCACCTTGGCTTGCCAAAGTACTGGGATTACAGGCATGAGCCACCGCACCCAGCCTCCTCTCAACTTTTTGTCATATTTGTTTTTCCATCTTTTTATCTAATTACAGTATAATAGCATTAAAGAATTTTAATAAAACAATATCTATAATGTTATACATTTTTATGTTTGCATATTATTTAGATAAATCATAAATACATTTTTTCAGTAATTTACATATATTTACTTTTCTACATAGTCTTTATAATTATCATTTTTGTAAGGATACATAAAATTTCACTTGTGCTGTTGTTCTCACGTTCTTGTACTTATATGTCTCTAAAAATTCCTTCCCTGTCTTCTTTGCAATTCTGCTTCTCCTGACTGTCTGTTAAAAGTTGGGTTTCTCTGATTCTGGGGAGGGAATTAGGAAGACATTAGTCAAAAGACACAAAATTTCAGCTGGACAAGAGGAATAAGCTCAAGAGAGCTATTGTACATCATGGTAACAGTAGTTAATAACAATATATTGTGTATTCAAAAATTGCTCAGAGATTTTAAGTGTTCTGACTACCAAAAAATGGTGACATATGTTAAACAGCTTGATTTAGTCATTCCACAACGTTTATATATATTAAAACATCATGGCGGGGTGCGGTGGCTCATGCCTGTAATCCTACCACCTTAGGAGGCCGAGGTTGGCTGATCACTTGAGGTCAGGAGTTTGAGACCAGCCTGGCCAACATGGTAAAACCTCGTTTCTACTAAAAATACAAAAAAAAATTAGCCGCACATGGTGGCGCACACTTGTAATCCCAGCTACTTGGGAGGCTGAGGCAGGAGAATCGCTTGAACTTGGGAGGTGGAGGCTGCAGTGAGCCTCGATCACACCATTGCACTCCAACCTTGGCAACAGAGGGAGACTCTGTCTCAAAAAAAAAAAAAAATCATATACTGGGTGTGTGTGTGTGTATGTATGTGTGTGTGTCTGTGTGTGTATAATTTTTACTTGTCAATTAAAAATTCTTAAATATTTTTTAAAAAGTTGAGGTTCTCTGGAATTGCATCTTCTATTCTCTCCTTCTTCTAATATACTTTTTCAGGGTAGGTAATCTCATCCACCATCCAATGACACCCAAATCTTTATCTCCAGCCCAGAGTTCACTCTTGCATTTCAGACCCACATTTCCAACTTCTTTTTCATTATTTCTACTTATATATTTCTTAGATGTATCAAATAGATCACATTTTCTCATACTTGTTTATCCCTGGTCATCTAAACTCCTCTCCTTAATCTCACCCTCCTTCTCTTGCCTGCTAAGTCCTATTGACTGTATTAATGCCTTCAAAATATCCATCCTCTCCATTCACTTTGCTCACTGTTTAGTTCAGGATATGTGTTATTTAGACAATTACGCTATGCACCTAAAAATTTCCCTGCCGTTTTTTTTTTGTTTGTTTTTTTGTTTTTGAGATGGAGTCTCGCTCTGTCACCCAGGCTGGATGGAGTGCAGTGGCGTGATCTCGGCTCACCACAACTTCCACTTCCCAGGTTCAAGCGATTCTCCTGTCTCAGCCTCCCGAGTAGCTGGGATTACAGGCGCCTGCCACCACACCTGGCTAATTTTTTATATTTTTAGTAGAATCGGGGTTTCACCATGTTGGTCAGGCTGGTCTTGAACTCCTGACCTCAAGTGATCCTCCCACCTTGGCCTCCCAAAGTGCTGGGATTACAGGTGTGAGCCACTGTACCCGGCCAAAATTTCCCTGCCTTTTGTCTCACCATCCTCTGAGTCATTCTCCGTAATGCTGTCTAACAAGTCTTTCTAAAGAGTAAATCTGATCAGGTTACTTCCTTTTGTTTACAGTTGATATGCCAGTACAGTAACCACCATCTGCATGTACAGTAACCACCATCTGCATGTGGCTATTGAGTGCCTGAAATGTAGCTAATCTGAATTGACGTATGCAGAAGTAAATATGTACTAGATTTCTAAGAGTTAGTCTGATAAGAAGAATGTAAAATACATCATTTTGAAAATACATTTGGTTGAATGTTTACTTAATGTATTAAAAATCAATTTGGCCAGGCAGTAGCTCACGCCTGAAATCCCAGTACTTTGGGAGGCCGAGGCAGGCGGATCACTTGAGGTCAGGAGTTCGAGACCAGCCTGGCCAACATGGTGAAACCCCAACTCTACTAAAAATACAAAAATTAGCTGGGCGTGGTGGCAGGCGCCTGTAATCCTAGCTACGTGGGAGGCTGAGGCAGGAGAGTTGCTTGAACCCAGGAGGCGGAGGTTGTAGTGAGCGGAGATTGCACCACTGCACTCCAGCCTATTCAACAGAACAAGACTCTGGCTCAAAAGAAAAAAAAATCAATTTTACCTTTTTTTATTTTTTAATATTACTACTAGAATATTTAGCATTATTTATGTGGTTCACATTTATGGCCTGCATTTTATACCTAGTGAATATTGTCAGCTTATCGAATAGTGTTCAAGCCCCATATCATAGAATTTTCATCTTTCATCATCTGGGCACTAATTCCTAGTTCATTTCAACTTCTGCCAGCTATTGAGCAGAGTACTGGGCTTGGTATTAGACTGATCTGAGTTCATACCTGGGCCTCTCCACCACAGTTGAAATACATATAGTACTTATCTCAGTATGTTGTGAGGATTAAAATATCTAACAACTGTAAAGTGTCAACTGCATATAATTTAATTCTCCCAGGTACATTCTAGCCATACCAAACTACCTTCAGGTCTTCTTTTTTTTTCTATTGAAAAGAGCAGGTGATACTTCAGATGTGTCTGTGACCTTAATGAATGTTGTTTTGTTTGTTTTGTTTTTGTTTTTGTTTTTGTTTTTGTAGATGGAATCTCACTCTGTTGCCCAGGCTGGAGTGCAGTGGTACAATCTCGGCTCACTGTAACCTCTGCCTCCCAGGTTCAAGTTCAAGCGATTCTCCTGCCTCAACCTCCCGAGTAGCTGGGACTACAAGTGCCCACCACCACGCCTGGCTAATTTTTATATTTTTGGTAGAGTCTGGGTTTCACCATGTTGGTCAGGCTGGTCTTGAACTCCTGACCTCAAGTTAGCCACCCGCCTCAGCCTCCCAAAGTGCTAGGATTACAGGCATGAGCCACCACGCCTGGCCTCTTAATGAATGTTACAACTACACAATCCCCTTTCCATGTTTACTCAATGGGCTCTACTTCATTTTTCCTGTTTTCACCAAATATTAGACCTGAGAACCTCAGTGTTTCTATTCATTTTTTTTTCATTCAATACCCCATCCTAGAGAGTTTATTTTAAAAGAATAAATTATTATAATATTGAAGAAGTTTCAAATCAAATGCAGAACATAATCAAAAAATATTTTAGCTTGCTCTTGTCCCATAAGAAAATGTATTTTTGGCTGGGTGCAGTGGCTCATGCCTATAATCCCAGTACTTTGGGAGGCCGAGGTGGGTGGATCACCTGAAGTCAGGAGTTCGCGACCAGCCTGACCAACAGAGAGAAACCCGTCTCTACTAAAAATACAAAAACTAGCCAGCTGTGGTGGTGCATGCCTGTAATCCCAGCTACTCAGGATGCTGAGACAGGAGAATCCCTTGAACCCCAGAGGCAGCGGTTGTGGTGAGCCGAGATCACGCCATTGCACTCAGCTTGGGCAACAAGAGCAAAACTCTGTCTCAAAAAAAAAAAAAAATGTATTTTCATTTGTGATCTCATACCCCATGGTTAATTTTTTAAACAAAGTAGGATTTAGATTTAACTTTGGAATAGCATCGGAAACAATGTCCTTTCCCTCTTCCCTCCTTCTCTTAACCCTCTTGCCTGCAAATTGTCATCTACCTCAGACTCACACATTTAGCTACCCTTAAGGTAGCCACCTATTTAGGGTCCTTTTCATCAGTTAGGCCAGTTAGGAAGAGCAGGCTGAGCTCACTGGGGATTATGCACAGTGTAATAGAGACTTTCTGGCCACTGACACCTTGAGACAAACACTCTAACAAATCTTTAAAGTGTTTTTCATGGCTAGAGTTGTCAAAGATAGGAGTAGGGTAAAATGTTTTAAATGCTGTTTCTGTTAGGAATTTCCACGAACATCTTCTGAGCATCCCACTCATGGCTCCTTAACAGTTCTTTCCCCTAGGAAAAGTTTAGACACACAGCAGCATTCTAAAAAGGAAGTGGGACTCTGGCTGATGTCTCTAAAAGTTAAAATGTGGCCTTTCAGATAATGTGGTCAGCTTTTCTTTATACAGTGTCAGCATCTCAAAATGGTAAAGGATATGGATTAGCTAAGAATTGAATGCAAATGTGTTTTGCAAATAGTGTTTTCTAAGATAATCGCAGATGATGGTTGAATGCCGAAAGTGTTAATACAATCACTATTTAACCTTGTGTGACTCCGCTTCATCAAATCACGCCCTGCACATTGATTGCATTAAGCTGGGTCAGTGGTTTCTTGCTTAGGAGTATCTTATAAGAATCTTAACAGGAAGGCAGCAGTAGCTGATCAGCTACTGTTTATTTGCATACTGAGCGTGTCATCAATAATACAAAAGACAAGGTCTTTAAGTTGAAAGAACGGTGGGATTGGCATGAATTTTGCTTAACGGTGCATAATAAGCAAAGTAGTCTGTGGTGCCAGAAACTGACAGGATCCATTATGTTAAAACAGATATATGTCTTTAATTTAGGGATATTATGTAAATCTGACAGGAGTTTTTCCCTTTATTTTCCTGTAGTTTAACTTTAATTGCTCCAAGATTAATTCTGATTTCTCCCTTTCTCCAGAGGGTGATGAGACTGGTGTGATGGATAATCTTCTAGAAGCCCTACAATCAGGTGCAGCATTCAGAGACCGTCGAAAGCGGATTCCAAGGAATCCAGGTAAAACACATTCCACCTCACATAGTATTGTAAAATATGAATGTTCAGAGCAAAGTAGCAACACCAAAAAAAAAAAAAAAAGGAAAAATAAAAATACTTCCTCATGAAGATTTTTTTTAACAGTTGATCTCAGCTCATGTGTGAAATCTCAGCAGGCATCTACATGATTGCAAGTTTCAACTTGGTAAATGTATCTTCAAATAACTAGACTTTACAACAAAAATCGGAAACAAGGACTCCCACTGTGTTTAATATTAAATATTTTAATTGTTATTTTATGAGCATGTGGTTTAGGTGGAAAGTAGTTTAAAACCATAAATGTAATTAAATCATTAAAAGTAATTGGCCCTAAGGACATCACATTAGCTATTCACAGGTAAGGAAACTGAGACAATGCTTGTTTCTAGAGACCATTTTGGTTTTGCAGTGCAGTCTGTTCTCTGTGATCCATGTTAATAAAGGGAGGAGAGGCACAGATAATCCAAGATCCCCTCAAATCCCAAAGTTTTTGTTTTTATATTTGATTAGTAACAGTTAAAGCCACACTATGAAAATAGATCTCAGGGGAAGAAAAATCATAAAAGAAGTAAAACAACCTCCCTCACCCAAGTGAACTAGAAAGTTGTCCACTTTCTCTGTTCATACCCTATGGTAGAAGTAAATAATGTAATAGCTCCTCTAAGGATAATCCAAGTAGGCTGAACTGTCTACCTCCTCTCAGTAAGGTTTTCTATTTGTAGTTCATATCTTTCTTGAAGTAGAGAAAGAAATTAGGTATGTTGATTTTAAGACTCCTCTTCATGGGCTATAAAGCTATATGGAGAAGTAAATGAAAAATGGAAAATTAATAGTCAATATGTAAACTCTACTTCATTTAGATTAATAAGATTTGCCTTAAATAGCCTGCAATTCCAAAAATATTCTCTATTTGGACTGGAAGTTACCATGTGTCGTTTAATGGAAATTAGTAGCTCTCAAAACCATTGTACTGCAACAAATGAATGAGAGAAATGGGGCCCAGAACATAGTTGTCCAGGAAAGCTTTTGGCAGTGATGACCTTGATGGCAGAAGGCAATATAAGTTATATTCATCTTTTTCACATTTGGGTGAATCCTGATGGATATTGGGTAACATTCTGCCTCTGCTATTTATGGATGGTCCCTGAGAGATTAGCCTAAAGATAAGATTTGATTGAGAGGAAACAAGTGTTTTGATTGGAGTATAAGACTACTTTTATGTGTATGAATGCATCGTTAATGGCCTACAAAAAGGGTGGAAGGCTGGAGGAAAAAAAGAATGGAAATCTGTATTTATAAGTTCATATTCATTTTGAAGGTAATGCTGCATGGCAGAATACTAGGAGCACTACTCATCTATAACTATGAAGCAGCCATTCCACTTATCTGCAGCCTTTGTCTGTAAATGAGAATGTTCTACCATGCCATCAGAAGCCCCTATCACCTCTTAAGGAAAATAAAAACCTTCGCTGCTCTTTCTTGAACTATCAGAGCAATAGTAGTCAGTGAAAGGTGAACTGAAATAATTTTTGTATCAATTCAGTTCTCTGTTAAGCAGCTGATAAGTGAAAACATGTTATTCTGGGCCATAAAAGAACTGCCATAATTTTTCTAGGCTGTTTATTTTAAAAATGCACATTTGCTAAAGCCCTTGTCTGATTAGTCTCACACCTCATACTGATTCTAGAAAAACTGTACTTGGAGAGAGAGATCATTCCATGGGGTTTCTGTGAGTTTGGTACTCAAGGGAATATAGTGTTGTCAACTGTGAAACACCAAGAATATATTCACAAACTGCATAATTTTGTAGTACTGATTCCAAGTAATCTAAATTGGGATTTCCTTTGGTTTGTAGCTGGAGTGCCTCCATGAACACATAGGGTTAAAAATATCACTTGATTTAGCTGTGGCAGTCATTCCAAGTGGCAGCAGCCAAAGCAAATGTCCAGAGGTAAAACGAAACTCGAATTCAGACAGTGGCAGTGGTTGGGAAGCACCTTGGTCATCAGTAGAAGAGCTGGAAGTGAGGGAGTGGGGACAGAAGGCACAGAGTTTACAAGTCTGCCAAAAAACTCTGTCTGCCTCTTTCTGGAAGAAGCAGAACCAGGGACTTTTACAGATTTCCTCCTTGCCTCAGCCCTTCCTAGCTAGATCATCTTTTCCTGCTAGTCCCCTGTTATTTTTACTTTCTTAGGCACCTGATTTGTTTCCTTTCCAAGATCCCATTGACTTGGTATTCTTATACTTTCCCTGTTCAACGTTGACATCCTTGATCTTTTCCAACAACCTCCACTTCAGCATGATGAGATAAAAGCAGAAAAGCCTAATTATAAAGAAGGCTATTTTCCCCCAAGTAAAGTAAAAGAAAAGGAAAATCCAAAAAACTCTAAAATCAGAGTCAACCACAATCAACAAAGATGTACTTACTGCTCTGCTTGCCATTTTCATTACCATCGCTTATAGATGGGAATTACTGTTATGTAAAACACGGAGCTCTACCATTGTGTTTCTAATTGTAATCTTCTTATTTATTTTTTAGTTATTATTATTTTTTTGAGACGGAGTCTTGCCCTGTTGCCCAGACTGGAGTACAGTGGTGAGATCTCGGCCCACTGCAACCTCCACCTCCTGGGTTCAAGAGATTCTTGTGCCTCAGCCTCCCCAGTATCTGGGATTACAGGCACATACCACCATGCCCAGCTAATTGTTGTATTTTTATTTTATTTTTATTTTTATTTTTATATTTTGAGACAGAGTCTCGCTCTGTCACCCAGGCTGCAGTATAGTGGCACGATCTTGGCTCACTGCAGCCTCCACCTCCCAGGTTCAAGTGATTCTGCTGACTCAGCCTCCCGAGTAGCTGGGACTACAGGTGCCCGCCACCGCGTCCAGCTAGTTTTTGTATTTTTAGTAGAGATGGTGTTTTGCCAGGTTGGCCAGGCTGGCCTCAAACTCCTGACCTCAGGTGATCTGCCCACCTCGGCCTCCCAAAGTGCTGGGATTACAGGCGTGAGCCACCATGCCTGGCCAAATTGTATTTTTAGTAGAGACGGTGTTTTGCCCTATTGCCCAGGCTGGTCTCAAACTCCTGACCTCAGGTGATCTACCCACCTGGGCCTCCCAAATTGCTGGGAGTACAGGTGTGAGGCACAGTGCCCGGCCATCTAATTGTAATGCTTTTAAATTTATATGTAAACAAAATGAGGTGATAGTCTGTATTCTTCATTAGAAAATCAAAATGTTAATAAATGATATGATTAGTTGCCTAAATTATAAATCGCCCACTCTGAGCCTGTGCCCCCTACCCAAGACCTACCATATTTAGTAACTCAGAAGGAGCTTCCAAATATTGCCTCCAGCCCATTCAGCGGAATGTGCTGTTTCAGTTAAGTACCAAAAGCCATTTCAAGGTAGACTACAGAATAAGGCAGAAGATAATAAGTATCATACAAGAGGTGTTAATAACATATTATGTGACTTCAGAGGATGGGACTTGCATGCATTATCAGATATATCGGAAAAATAATAATGGAGGAAAAGACTGAAGGATGAGTAGGGATTCCAACAGTGAGAGCTGGAGTTGGGGATAGTGGGCATTTTAGTCAAAAGAAATGTCATTAAGAAAAACAGAGGCAAGAAAGTTCAAAGCATTTGCAAACAGTACAGTAAGAAAATGGGATATATATAGTATAGAAGTATAGGGGTAATTCTGGAAAATTAGGTTGGCTCCATATCATGGCGTGCTTGAATGAGAGACTAAGGTGTTAACTTACAATTCTTTAAGCAATGGGGATTTATTGAAGGTTTTTAAGCAGTGGAGGAACACAATCAAAGTTACGCATTAGAATATTTAATCTAAAGGAGCATAAGTAATCAATTAGGAGTGTATTGTCATATTCTTATTTGGAGATAATTTAGAGTGAGAGAAGTAGTCAAGAGGCAAAGATAACCCTATGGCTTTGAGTATGACTGGCTTAAGAAGACAGCTGGGTTACTCAACTTTTTTTTTTTTTTTTTTTTTTTGAGAAAGAGTCTCGCTCTGTCGCCAGGCTGAAGTGCAGTGGTGCGATCTCTGCTCACTGCAACCTCCGCCTCCCAGGTTCAAGCAATTTTCGTGCCTCAGCCTCCTGAGTAGCTGGGATTACAGGCACGTGCCACCACACCCAGCTAATTTTTTTTTTTAATTTTTAGTGGAGACGAGGTTTCATCATATTGGCCAGGATGGTCTCGATCTCCTGACCTCATGATCCGCCTGCCTTGGCCTCCCAAAGTGCTGGGACTACAGGTGTGAGCTACCGCACCCAGCCGTAAGGTTACTAAACTATTAAGATCAAGAAAAGGAGTGGTGATAGTAGAAGAAGGTAAATTCAGTTTTGGATAAGTTAAACTGAAAGTGATAGCAGAACATTGAGGTCAAGATGTCCAGAAGGTTCTTGGAAATATAGTTACAGATTTCATGACAAAATGAATTATTGAGTGTTCTGGATATAGTGTGAATAGGGGAAGGGATTGTTATACGGATTTTTAAGAGAAAAGAAAACCAAAGACAGAGGCTTGAAAACGCCTTCACTAAGGGGCTAAAAGAAGATAGACAAGGAGCAATTGGGCAGGTAGGAGGAGAATCCAGACATTATTGTCCTAGAAACAAAGGAAGAGGGAAGTACTAAGAAGGCAGGAGAGGTGAACATTTTTGACAATGAGATATGCTCTGGTGGAATAAAAAAGGGTAAAAAACCAATGATTTGTTATTTGGGAGCTTTCTAATGACTTTTTGAAGAGCATCCTTTCAATATTGTGATGAAACTGGGAAGAGAATACAGAGCTATGCAGAGTAGATGGTGAGGCTATAGGGAAAGATCATATTCATTCAACAGTTGAGCAATCTTATTGAATGCCTCCTCGGTGCATTATACTGAGTTAGGTACTGAGGATACAAAATCAAACGGGAGCCTAGAGGAGCTCACATACTGTTTGGGAAAACACAAATATAAACCACGTGATCAATTTACAATGCGGTCTTCTATATGCTGTAATAGAGATAGGAACAGTAAGCCTGTGCAGCACAGGAGTTAGAGTAACCACTCCCAAACCCCCACCTCTCTCCTTTGTGTCTGTATAATATGGGCTATTCTTTCTAGCAGTTTGGTGGGTGAAAGGTACATCTCATTTTTCCTTAACAACCTAGTATGGATTTATCTTCTGTGAATTTTGCTAAGTCTTTCTTGATCCTGTGTTGTTACAGCCTTTGTTACCACATAAGATAATAAGTTGCATACGTTTACCATCTACTTTGTAAAGAATTGCCCTGACTGTGTAATTGTAAGATCAAAGATAAGCTTTGGAGGAAAAAGAAGCACATAGAGAGACACCTGGCAGGAGTGAAAACGACTCTTTTTTTTTTTCTTTTTTTCTTTTTTCTTTTTTCTGAGATGGAGTCTCACTCTGTTGCCCAGGCTGGAGTGCGGTGGCGCGATCTCGGCTCACTGCAAGCTCCGCCTCCCGGGTTCGTGCCATTCTCCTGCCTCAGCCTCCCAAGTAGCTGGGACTACAGGGCCTGCCACCATGCCCTGCTAATTTTTGTATTTTTAGTAGAGGCGGGGTTTCACCGTGTTAGCCAGGATGGTCTCAATCTCCTGACCTCGTGATCTGCCCTCCTTGGCCTCCGAAAGTGCTGGGATTACAGGCACGAGCCACCGCGCCCGGCCAGAAAACCACTCTTAAAATACAAATACACAACTCCACATCTGTTTTATTGCCAAATAGCTATAGATACTTAGAGCTTGCTTCTCTTTCTTCAACCAACCCGACTTTTTTATTCTTTGCCCACTGTAAGTAAATATAAATGGACTTCTCAGCAATAGGTGGATATCTAACTTAGCATTTTGGCTGTGACTGGATTTTGAAATATAGTTCTAGACATTAAACACACAAGAGAAGCATTATGAAGAAATGAAACCAGGAAACAATAAATGTATTTTGGTTTTAGAACCACACAGGGCAACCAAGAAAACTAAATTTCAAAAATCAGGAGCAACTCAGGAGACACATGATCCTAGTTTTATGTATCAGCAAAATTACAGTATAAATGAGAAAGTATAATTTACCATTTGAGAACAGATAGCGGACAAGAAACAATGTTATACAACAGAGAAAAAGAAACCTCCGTATGTATTAGAGAAGAATAATTTCACAGCAAAACAAAACCCACATTTCCCCAGGCCTCTACTGCCTCATGTAAACAAGAAAACTGAAATTTTGCTGGCTCTTGTCTCTACGTACACATTCAGGACCTCATCTGCTATAAGGGCTCTATGAAGCATTTCTGGGAGTTATCGGGGGCATTTCACAGAAACAAGCACACACCACCGTTCCTCCACCTCTGCTATAATACCATGCATTTCCACGCTTGCTGTCTTCTGTAGCAGCAGGGACCCGTGCCTTCACAACGCCAGAGTTTGACAGTTGTCATTGACAAAGTAGGGGGGAAATGCCTCTCTCTTTTCCTTTAGTGCGGCACTCCACCTCCGTACCAAGTAGTACTGCTTATGCCTCAGACTATCACAGATAATTTTAGAGAAAGAGCTTTCAATTTTAAATGACACCCTCCCCCGCCCACCATCACAGAGGATTTGACCCAAGATGGCAAGAGCCAAAGACAAGCTCATAACAGATCTCGTGTAATACTCAGCATCATCTTGATGACCAAGGTCTGTTGTGGTTTTGTGCTTGTTTTGTTTTATTATTACTAGGTCTTGCTGGTCATTCATTCCAAGCTGTTTACTTCTTTCTCCCTGAAGATAAGTTCTTCTTCGTGAACTTTCTCAGTCTCTGTTTTATAAATGTCAGAATCTTATACTAGCACACTAAGCCCCATTTAGTCTATAATACATTCATTATATTGTAATATACAGTTAAAATCTGGTTTTAGAAAGTAATGCAAGGAAATAAATAAAAGCATGACATTCATCCAAGTAATACTTACTGATCAAATACTAGGGGCCAGGCAACAGTGCTAGGGCCTTGGAGTACAAATATGGGTCTTGCCCTTAAAAACTCAGAGCCTCATGGGAAAGACATATGATATAAATTTCATAATATAAGTGTTCAAAAAGTGCTAAAAAGAGCAACTAACCGCCTGGAGAATTCAAGAGAGGCTTCATGATGAAAGTGGCTTTTGATCTATGTTTGGAAGGATGAATAGTAGTTTGGGGGAAAACAAGAGGAATGGGCTTTTCAGATAAAGGAAATGACAAAAACGTGATGGAGATATCAAAGAGTAAAGTGGCAATGATGAAAAGTTAGTTTGTTGTAGCAAAGAGCCAGCAGGGGGTTTAAAGTAAAGGATTACATGATTTTACACACACACACACACACACATACACACACACACACACACACACACATAAATGAGCTGAGGCTGGAGATAGATTTTGGGGACATCTGCATATATATATGTTTATTGAAACCTTGGGATCACCCAGAAAGAACGTCTCAAATGAGAGGGTTGAGGATGGTACATTTGGGAATTATAATATTTAAGAGGCAAATAGAGAAATCAACAAAGGATACTCAGAAAAAAAAAAAAATTAGAAAGGGAAGAAGAGAAGCAGTAAAAAGTGGTACCTAAGAGCTGGGCACGGTGGCACGTGCCTGTAATCCCAACTGGTAAGAGGAATGCTTGAGCCCTGGAATTTGAGACCAGCCTGGGCAACATAGTGAGACCCTCTCTTAAAAAAAAAAAAAAAAAAAAAAGGTAGTACCTGGAAGACCAAGAGTAGAGAGAATTTCAGAACGGAGAATTAGTCAACATGGTCACATCCTACAGAAAAGCTAGGCAGAATGACAACTGATAACTGACCAATGGGTTTTTCAACTAGCAGATTATACCTGACCTTTTCCCAAGTACTTCCAATGTAACTGTGAGGGCCAAGAGGCAGTTTTTTGTTTGTTTGTTTGTTTTTTGAGACAGGGTCTGACTCTGTCACCCAGGCTGTAGTGCAGTGGTGCGATCACCACTCCCTGCAGCCTCAAACTCCCAAGCTCAGATGATCCTCCCACCTCAGCCTTCTGTGTAACTGGGGTGACAGGTGCATGCCACCACGCCCAGCTATTTTTACTTATTTATTTTTTTTGTAGAGATGGGGTTTCGTCATGCTGCCCGGGCTGGTCTTGAACTTTTGGGACCAAGCCATCTGCCCACCTCAGCCTACCAAATTGCTGGAATTACAGGCGTAAGCCACCACGCCACACCAAGAGCCAGGATATAATGCATTAAATAATGAAGAATATATTTTATACCTTGAATGCTGAGATTTGAGGGAAAGAAAAGTAGTTAGAAGACAATGAAAAGATAAATTGTGTCTCTTTTAGAGATTCTGACAGGAAACGCTAGATACACCAAAGATCTTGAATGGAATTGTCAATCACTAATAATTATGCCAAATTTTACTTTCAAATATGTGATGCCCCCTGCTTAATTCAGTTGCATTTGTTGAGCATATACTGTGTGATTCAGCTAAACTACCTTAGCATGCCTAGTGATTTCTAGTTGTGTGATACGTAATTCATAGCCTCCAATGTAGAGTTTTACTCTCATAAGTTAAAATGAAGAACATTTATGGCTCATACATAGAGGGACTGGATTGAGGAGGGTAGAGGAGAGATATTCTTGAGTTAACGGGATAGAAGAGGGTAGGATGGAAAAGGTGCCAAAAATGAATAGGAGCTGGGCACAGTGGCTGACACCTTTAATCCCAGCACTTTGTAGAGCCAAGGCAGGAGGATCTCTTGAGCCCAGGAGTTCAAGACCACCCTAGGCAACACAGGGAGACCTTGTCTCTACAAAAATTTTTATTTGAAAATTAGCCAGGGGCAGGGTGTGGTGGTTCACACCTGTAATCCCAGCACTTTGGGAGGCCGAGGCAGGGAGATCACGAGGTCAGGAGTTTGAGACCAGCCTGGCCAACATAGTGAAACCACATCTCTACTAAAAATACAAAAATTAGCTGGGCATGGTGGCACACGCCTGTAATGCCAGCTACTTGGGCTGAGGCAAGAGAATCATTTGAACCCAGGAGGCAGAGGTTGCAGTGAGCCGAGATCGTGCCATTGCACTCCAGCCTGGGCGACAGGGTGAGACTCCGTCTCAAAAAAAAAAAAAAGAAAAGAAAATTAACCAGGTGTGGTGGTATACACCTGTAGTCCGAGCTACTCAGGAGGCTATGGTGGGAGGATCACTTGAGTCCAGGAGGTTGAGGCTGCAGTGAGCTGTGATTGTGCCACTGCACTCCAGCCCAGGTGACAGAGCCAGACTCTCTCAAAATAAAAGAGGGGTGGGGGGTGGGTGGGGCCACCTTAAGAAAATCTTTGTCAACTTCAGAATTAACCGGTTTGCAAAGGGTGAAAGTCAGGAGCAGGTGGGTCGTAGTACATATGTAATTCTCTTGAGAGGAGGGAAGCAGGTGGTCGAATAGGGGCAAATCAGATATCCTTATGGTAGCCACTTAGTTTTTTCAGCAGCATGAGTCCAGGAGTCTCGGAGAAGTGATAAACATCCAGGTGATAGTTAATAACATGAGGGTGGGTCAGATAATCTCAGGAGAATGAGTGGAGCAGTGATCCTAAGACAGAGCCCTAGAGAAAAGAAACATTTATGGCAGTGATTCTCAGCCCTGGCCACACACTGGTATTACTTTGAGGTACTTCTAAGAAATACCCACGTCCAGTTCCTCTCTGAACCAATCAAACTGAAATCTATAGGATTGGAGCACGGATGATAGCAAGTTTAAAAATTATTTAGCCAATTTTATTGTGCTTCCAAAGTTGAGAACCACCAATTTATGGGACTAGCTCGGAATTTGGAGCCTATGAAAAACAGCATGGGCCAGGTGCAGTTGCTCACGCCTGTAATCCCAGCACTTTGGGAGGCCGAGGTGGGTGGATCACCTGAGGTCAGGAGTTCGAGACCAGCCTGGCCAACATGGTGAAACCCTGTCTCTACTAAATATACAAAAATTAGCCGAGCATGGTGGCAGACACCTGTAATCCCAGCCACTTGGGAGGCTGAGGCAGGAGAATTGCTTGAACCCGGGAGGTGGAGGTTGCAGTGAGCCCAGATCGCACCATTGCACTCCAGCCTGGGGGACAAGAGTGAGACTTCGTCTCACAAAAAAAAAAAAAAAAAAAAAAGAGCGTAAAGGTATTGATTATGGAGATATGGGGAGAAGAAAGCTATTGTGGTATCACAAGGGCCAAAGGAGTAGAGCTTTTCAAAGAGAAAGGGCTTAATAACATCAAATATAGCAGAGATTACATGGACATAGAGTGTGGAATAATAGACATGGGAGACTCAGATAGGATGTAAGGGTAGGAGGGGGGTGAGAGATGAGAAATTACTTAATGGGTACAATGTACATTATTTGGATGGTGGTTACAATAAAAGCTCAGTCTTCACCACTACAGGATATATCCACGTAACAAAACTGCCCTTTTACCCCTTAAATTTATACAAATTTTTAAACATGTACCTGAGAGGATGACTAAAATAAGGATTGGAAAGGATCCACTGGATTTCACTAATAGAAATTCATTGATGACCTTAGCCAAAAGAGTTTCAGGAGAATCTGTTTGGAGGGAGACGATAAGAAAGGTGTAGAAGTAGGCTGGGCGCAGTGGTTCACACCTATAATCCTAGCACTTTGGGAGGCTGAGGCCGACAGATCACCTGAGGTCGGGAGTTCGAGACCAGCCTGACCAACATGGAGAAACCCCGTCTCTACTAAAAATACAAAATTAGCCGGGCGTGGTGGTGCATGCCTGTAATCCCAGCTACTCGGGAGGATGAGGCAGGAGAATCGCTTGAACCTCCGTCTAAAAAAAAAAAAAAAAAAAGAGAAATGGAGTAGAAGTCAGATTGCATTGAGTGCTATTAAAGACCACTTAATTTAGTGTCTTTTTTTCATCACTTCATATGAATCTTCTGATGAAGTGTGTACCTGTATTGGTTATGTAATTTTTGTTTCCATTTTCTTTTTATTTTTAAATGAAAATTAAATTTTACTTTTGGGGCCAGGCGCGGTGGCTCACGCCTGTAATCCCAGCACTTTCGGAGGCTGAGGCGGGCAGATCACGAGGTCAGATCAAGACCATCCTGGCCAATATGGTGAAACCCTGTCTCTACTAAAAATACAAAAATTAGCCGGGCGTGGTGGCACGTGCCTGTATGTAATCCCAGCTACTGGAGGCTGAGGCAGGAGAATGGCTTGAACCAGGAAGTCAGAGGTTGCAGTGAGCCGAGATCGTGCCACTGCACTCCAGCCTGGCGACAGAGTGAGACTCCGTCTCAAAAAAATAGATAAATAAAATAAAATAAAATTTACTTTTGGGACAGACATACACATGTATTGGCTAATAAGATCTAGCTTTGCATTAAGGAAGCTAGAAACTGAAGATTGCTATGTAGTCTATCCTTGATCATTCCTTGACAATTAGAGAACAAATTGAACATGGACCATTTATCCGCTATTTATATGCAAAATTGTTCTAAGTAAGTATTGATGATGTTCTCTATAGAAATTTCAATCACTCATTTGCTTGTCTGTTCTCCTACACAATATTATCGCCTCTGCTGCACATTTCCTCATTGGTGATCCCTGCAGGAAAGTAGGAGATAAGGTCAATTCTAGTTGACTTTTATGAGAATATGATTATAGCAGGCTTTCTTTAGTTATTGGAATATGTGATAAGTTAGGACAAACAATTATGCAGCAATAAATTTATCTTGGTTGTTTTAAGTTCATGTCAAAAATTCAGACATGCTAATGTTGGTAGCTAAGCTCACACAACTACCTGCTTATTTACAAACCTGCAATTCAGGAATAAATGATTGGGATCTTATATGGCAAATGCATGATGCCAGTCTAACAGGAGCAGATGCTGTGCATTTGCAACTACAAAAAACAAAAAGATACTCAACAGGTTGTCATAAGTACCTTAAAATTTCTAGAAAATTAAGTGCTTTTACAACTAAAGGAAAATAAGCATTTATTCTAATTGGTGGCCTTGATTGTGGGAAAGTTCCTCTCCTATAGGCTCATTTCTATATTATTAAGTATTTTCCTAAATAGGAATAAGAAATTTTAAGCTCTGCTTGCTTTACAGCAGAATCCATCTGCTTTCCCAGCGGACATCCCAAGACAACCAGATTTACCTGGACATGAATGTACTTCTGACCCTTCAATTTTCATTAAACCTTTGGATACACCTCTTCTGTGTATTAAAATTTGAACCTTACTCCTGCTAGTTCCTTTTCTTGTTGCCCTTTAACCTGAGAGGAGTGGAAGCTGAAAGAAGGAAGGGAGAAAGCAGTGGGTATCTTAAGCGCCACAGTTGTTTTGTTTTGGGTTTTGTTGTTGTGATTGTTTGTTTTGAGGTAGGGTCTCCCTCTGTCACCCAGGCTGGAGCACAATGGCATGATCATGGCTCTTTGCAGCCTTGACTTCATGGGCTCAAGGGATTCTCCCTCACTGCCCCTCAACCCCACCCCCAGCCTCCCGAGTAGCTGGAACTATAGGCTCACAGCACTGTGCCTGGCTAATTTTAAATTTTTTTGTAGACAGAGTCTCACTATGTTGCCCATGCTGGTCTCAAACTCCTGGGCTCAAGCAGTTCCTCTGCCTCGGCCTCTCAGAGTGCTAAGATTACAAGTGTGAACCACTGCACTCAGCCCACAGAACCCTTTTGAGATTCCAGTTCTTCTATTATTTCTTGGTATCTTTTGCATTTGCAAAATACCTTGAATCTAAGATAGTGCCTCACCTATTCCAGGAAGCCTTTTAAAGTTATGCTCAAAGTCAACTCTCTTAAAGATATATTGATAGATGATACAAAGTATAAAAATACTGTGCTTATAACTATATTCTGCTATTAAAAGATTGTGATTTATTTTTAGCATCTAGCACATAACTCATAGCATATGCTTTTGATACCTGCTTGTTGAATACTTCACAATTATTTTAAAAAGATTGAATCTACACAAAAGCCTTTTTCATATATTATACCTAAAGCTGTCTCTGAAGTTTGAAATTTGAGGGATGGAGGAAATGGAAATTTTATTCTACATCACTGTAAATGAAATCCCATTAAAGCTGAGTTTTTATGAGCAAACTCGCATGTCCTATGTATGTTACCTTCATGTGACCTTTCTACTCAGTAATGTTTATGCTTGACAAGTAAAGAAAAATGCCGACTTTATATAAAAAACACAGCATAACTGTATGCCATTACTCTTATTCTTACATTCATTGTGTTTGCATTTGACTGCTACCTCTATGTCATTCTCAACTCAAATCATGGTTTGTTCCGCTCCCACATGGCTACTTAGAGGGCAAATTCCTAAATACTGCCAGAGAAAATAAGAATAGAGTGACAATAATACCCTTTTGTTTCAGCTTTACATATGTTCTCGTCAGTCTTTGCAAATACTGTGATGCTCTATAAGATGGGGAAACAGAAGTTACTGAATTTCTTTAGAATATCAGTAAGTAAATAATTGCTTTTCCAACTGTCATACTTATTTGCTCAGAAGAATAGATCTTTCTCGTTTAAGGGTTTTATTCAGTTCTACGTAATAGTATGTAAGACTATTATAAGGATTTGATCTGTTTGTTTGAGGGACTTCTGGAATCCAGGATGGTATTTTCCCTTTCCACTTGGGAAGGTTTTAGCTTCAGATTTTAGGTTTACTGGTCTGTTCTATTGTTTGTCTAGCATAGATATGGTATACCACAAGCAATACAATACTCTCTGGGCAATGAACAGAATTTTTTTTTTTTATTTCATACATTATTCACAACTCTGCAGTGGTTTCAGAAAGTCAGTGTATATCCTGGACACAAAGAAATGAAAAACACAAAAACAAGGATATGATTTTCCTATAGTTCTTTGGAAAGTTAATGCTATTGTGCATGGATTTCATTTTTATTTCAGTTATAAGACCTGTTAGAGCTTTAGCAGCCTTATAGTTATTAATCAAAAGTATACATGTTTATCTTTTTTCATAATAAACCGATAGATTATCTCCAAATACTTGGAGCTAAACTATGAAGGAATGTTTGTATCAGGAAGGGTAAGCAATATGATTTTCTGTGGATAATCCAGTGTTTATTTTAATTATGTTTGTGACATCATCTCAGTTGTCTATATCAGTACTACCTTATGTGGCAGAGATAATGAGAAATGACAGCGCTTTGTACATAATATTTGTGGATTTAATTCTATTGTCATATCATCAACCATAAACAATCATGAATTGAAAAGAAAAAGGACTTTAAAAAGTACTTTTCTAGTACATAGATTTTACTTTATGATCCAAATTTAAACAAACTCTTTTGCACCTGGAAGAACATTAAAATAAGCTCAGTTAGTAGTCCTAAAAACCCAGAACGTGGAAGCACCCAGATGATGCCTATCCTTAGTGACTGGGTTTAATAAATTAGTGAGTAATGGGCCAAGATAGAAAATAAATTTAGAAATGAAGTTCCAACATCATGTGTTTCTAGGAAATTATTAGAGAATCTTTTAAATGTTGAATTTCCATGGGATACAGGTTGGGAAGGACAAATGGGAAGAAAAATGTCACATCTAGCAATTGAAATAATTTTTTTTTGTTGCCATAAACAGTATTGATCAGTTTGCATGGCTTATTTAGAACTGAAACTTCCTGGCAGAGGAAGGTGCAAAGCACTGAGAAAATATTATGGGCAAGTTGAATGCTGTCCGCACAGATTGTAAGCATATAGATTATCCCTTTTTCACTTTTTTCCTGCCTCCCGTGCTTTATGGTCCTGAGGCTTTTTGCACACTACTTTCCTCACTTTGTTCTCCTGATTCAGAAGAATTTTGTTTTATCTGTTTATCTCCCTCGTAACACTGTTTCTTTTTTCTTTTTTGAGAGGGAGTCTCGCTCTGTTGCCCAGGCAACAGAGTGCAGTGGCGTGATCTCGGCTCACTGCAACCTCTGTCCCCAGGGTTCAAGAGATTCTCGTGTCACAGTCTCCTAAGTAGCTGGGATTACAGATGCCCGCCACCATGCCCAGCTAATTTTTCTTGTTTTTTTTTTTTTTTTTTTTTTTTTTTTTGCATTTTTAGTAGAGATGGGGTTTCACCATGTTGGCCAGGCTAGTTTCGAACTCCTGACCTCAGGTGATCTGCCCACCTCGGCCTCCCAAAGTGCTGGGATTACAGGCGTGAGCCACCACGCCCAGCCCCTCACAACACTGGTTTTCACCTCCATTGCCCCAACCTGATATTCTACACATTAGTTGTGGGTAAGAAAAACTGGGGGGAAATCAGGAAAATATAGTTGTCTAAGCATTGTTTGAAGTCTTTTATCTGTCTTAAGTCTCAGCATTCTGTCTGGTTTATGGGATGGAAAAAAATCCAAGAGCGACGATACACACTACTCCAAATAAACTCTCTCTTAATTTATGTAAAATTGTTCTAATCTTGGTGGGGGTGGGGGAAGAAACGTTTAAAAGGGATAGATAAAAATTCCTGGATGAAATTCTTGGTTGCCAGCCTTTTTGGATTATGACCTCATCACCACTGGAATTTATAAGTGTTTGTGATAGTGAGTAAGGCATCAAGTAGATAATTAACCTTTTGTATTTCTATGTTAATGATTTCATCAATTAGTATACACAATTGCAAAATGACTACATAATTATTTTGCTCTCAAAAAAGTCTACACTCTTAAAAAAAACTTTAAAAGGAAAAAATGTCTTTTCATAAAAGTTCCTCAAACCACAGTGCATATTTATTTACATTTGACAAGTGTGAATGTGTTTAATGAAAAGGAAAAACTTCTGTATTTCAATATGTAGAACAGGTTGGTAGGTTTAGCATTTTTTATTTTTGTCTCTCCAAATTCAGTCAAAATAGTTCTTACTAAAACAGGTCATACTTAAATTCTACTCTAAGGAAAGTTCTTTATTATTAAGGCATGTAAAACAAAGAAAAAAAATAATTTAAAGCACTTTCCTTATAACCTAATTAATATGTTAATGTTTTTCTCTAATATTTTGAAAATGTACACCTATGTTCATCCACATGTTTTTGTTTTGTTTTTTTTTTTAAACTTGGAGGCTTGCTCCAGTAAAAGTAGGGCTCTGTAGTGCATGTGTTTATCTGTTTACCTAAACTGAAGTATGGCCCCAGGAAAATAGTATATTTGATTGATTGTGTGTTTTTTTTTTAAATCAAATCATGCAAATCATTTTAATTATGCATAACTTCAAACTACTACTTAACTCCCATTCTTGACAATTAAAGAGGTTTTGTTCTCCTAATTGGCTGGGTTATAAAAGTTAAATGTTGCAAAAAAAAAAAAAAAAAAAAAAAACCATGAAAGAAGCTCAATTTTGAAGTATGGCTTGTTTTCTGGGCCCTATAATATGTAGTACATGTCCTGGCATAATTGAAGGTAAAAAGGGTAGTGGTTAGGTGGAATTCATCACAGAGTATCTCTTCCTCTGTGTCCAAAGCTGCTTTTGCACCAATTAGCTATACCTTTTCTTCTAGCCTTGGGGTGTAAGATTACTAGAGGCAACAATTTCTGAAATATTTTCTTTCTAATATTTAAGCAAATTTCCTTGCAGAGCTGACTATTCTTTCACGGTTTCTGGTTTTCTTTTTCTTTTTTTTTTTCTTCCGTCTGCTGCTTCTTTCCACTAAGCTGCTAAATCTTTTGCTGAGGAATTAAATGTAATGTTTCCAGAAACATTAATAGCTTGTGCCCTTTTCTGAGTGTCCTACTTCAGAAATATTGCAGCTGCAGTGGTATTACGGGCTATCATTTCTTCCTGTTTCTCTCAGCAGGGAAGTTCCAGCTTTAAGGTAGATCTGAGTTCTTTTATTCCTGGGCTAGGTCTCGGAGATTTTCTTTTTCTCAATGATGTGAATGCCTTAGTCAGGGTTTTAAAAGCCCATTGCTTCTTTGTCAACTTATTTCACATTGGTTCACTATGCAGCTCATAGTAATAATGGAGACCGGGCAAGAGTATAAATGAATAATTATAAATCAAACCCTCCTATTGGAAAAGCAACCCAAAGCAGGGGGCTGTGTGAGTACTGTCATGGTAACCTCACCTCTAGAGATGGTGGGTGGTGCGTTAGCTCTGTATGTAACAGGGAAAATCCTCCACAGGCTGTAAAATGTTGAAAGCACGGCTAAAATAAAAACAAACCACTGTTACATTTTTTACGGTAGTTTGGGTTATAGGACTACAATGTGGCCAAATGAAAAGGTTTTTTAATTTGACTTGCGTTTGGGGCAGAGAATGGCAGGGCTTTGTTGAGGCTCCCTCCCTTGTTTATTTCTTCCCCTCCAAAGCATGCCTTTTATATGGTTCTTCTTTCTTATCCCATTTCACTTGTCATTTTATTTGTTTTCAATTTAAATATCACACTATTTATGAAATAGTCACTGCTTTTGAAGTTCATTTTACAGAGCCGTAAGTTTTATTAAGACAAAATAATTTTCTAAAAATATTAGTTGAGAAAATTAGTTAAATCCTCTTCAAATAATAAAAGAAGGCAGATTTAACTTATTCAATTTTGACATCTAATTTGAATCTTTTGTGCTTGTTGTCCTAAAAGCTACTACCACTTGTTAAATTTGAACAAGTGGAGAGAACAAAACAGACATAGAATATTCTACTTAACTAGCTTTAAATTAATTTTAGATTATGCAGAACCACATCTTCATTATTAAAGTCAGAAATTCAATATGTATTCTAAATTGTTCTACTCTTCTAACTCCTTTAATAATGTCAAGATTTTGTAACAGGAAAACAGGGAATTAATATTTTGTTATGGTATAAATGTTTTTCTTTCTAACCTAACATTAAGTTAAAAATTATTTTTTCCCACACTTATGACTCTTCATAGCTAATTGAAACAGAACTCACATGAGTAATTTATATTACTGACTACCTGCCACTTAAGCATTAATGGAGACTGAGCAAGAATATAAATGAATAATTACAAATCAAACCCTCCTTTTGGAAGAGCACCCCAAAGCAGGGGCTCTGTGAATACTGTCATGGTAACCTCACCTTTATGGAAAGAGAAATAAAGTTTTGAAATAAAAGGAAATAAGCCTACTTTGAAAAGATTGTATATCATTAACAATTTTTGTGGTTTATATTTTCCTGAAGAAGCTAGTTTTAAAACATATAAACACATTAAGTTGGAAGTGAATCTTACTAATGCCAGCACTAGTTATAATTCATGATTAGCACTGGGGCAAGCTGATAATTTGAAAATCTCACAGATTTTTACTGCTATTTGTACCCGTCTATGTCAACTGTACCAATGATAAAATAATAATCAAAGGACTGATGGCTTAATATAATAGCTATTGTGCTCTAAATATCTTTTATGCTTTGACATTCAATGTCTCTCTTGCTTTCATATCTGCTTTCAAAAATCTACTACCCATTCCTGATAGTATTTAACTGGAGTTATTAGTCCTTTGACAGTGCTGCATGCTATTGACAGTATCTTTTAATTTGCTTAATTTCCTGACATTTGCTATGTTAATTTTTTACTTTGGGACTTTTTAATGCCAGATTTGTGCTTAAAATAGAAAAGCCCTCTACTAATAAGATTTAGTCATATCAGTACTACGGAGTTGTCCCAGATGTAATAGGGAGAGATAAAGAAGGGATCACAGATAATAAGTTTGCCCTGCTTTCCCCACAAAGTTATTACCACAAGCTGTAAGTCTCAGCTTTTATTGATAAATATAAATACGGGTTATGTAAGGAAAGCCTATGCCTATTTATAATAGCATTCAAATCTGGTGTTAGTAATTGCTTTAGGCCAGACCACTCCATAAACAGTCCCAAGGCAATTTCAAAACGGGTATTTGTTGCGTAATCTGTTTTTATTATAAATGCTTTTTGTTTTATGATTTTTGTATTAAAGTAATGAAACTAAATAATACTTTCTGGTTAACTAGCAGGTAAACAACTTTATGCAATATAGATGTATTATATTTTGTGAAACCACCGATGGTCATTCAAAGGGAAGATTGTTGGGAAGGGGTGGAGGAAGGTAGTATTTTCAATTGGTTACCCGGCTTTTAACAAAACAATTCCTATTATAATCCCAGGGAATTTCATCTGACTAAATCTCCACTCAAATGACAAGCAAGGAGTGAGAGCTGTAGCCAAAGGGACAAAGAGTAGGGGGAACCAGTGTCTGAATGAGTCCCACCATGGTGCCCTTTAGTGGGTCCCATTGTGCCCTTGGTTAGCACTTCTCACCATTGCTTATGAAAATACTCAGCATTGAATGATGCTGTATGTCTTACATTCTACTCACTAAAATTGCTTATGCAATTTCAATTGGCTATGGTATTTATCATTTACTGTCCTCTGCATTATATAGCATGGTTAAGCCTAAGAAGCAGCTGCCTTTTTTTTTTTTAAGTGGATCAAGCGATTGTTATGTATTGTGTGACTATCAGTTCAAGTTTCTTGAGTGCTGTAGCATCTAGATGAAGGGTAGTAAATAAACATTAGGCTCTTAAAATAAAAAGACTTTTATGCGATTCTTCAAATTCTACATTGCCTGGAAATAAATAGTGGTTATTGGGCCCTTTTATTTTAATAAAATTTAGATATATCCACCGGCTGTGAGCACATATAAATCTGCACTTTAACGTTAATGGAAGTTAGGCATGGGAATCAAGAGGTAAAAATCCTAGAAGATATTATAAAATCATGTTATGTAGCTCAGTTTTTACAGTGGTTCAAATGTAAGGGGTATTCTACATGCCATAAATTACTATGTATACAATCTTTAACCTACAACATCCTTGAATAAATAGCTTTAGAATCATAAGCTTGGTTAGTTTCTTTTAAAGTATAGGGAGGCGGTGAATGTATTTTAATTATAAAAGCCTCTTAGAAAATCTGACATGGTAAAAGGAGCTATATTATGTGTACACGTATGTAGCTCCTTTGGTGTTTGGTAAGAGCACTAGTCGCCACTCTAGTATATTTTCCCTTTGTCTGCTCGGGCTGTTTTCGGTCTGAGACTTTCTCATTCCGCAGCCCCCACCTCCGCATAACTTTTGCCCTGATTCCTTCAATTGCATAGACTCTTTTCTTTCTCTTTTCATTTCTGAGGTGAATCTGGGAGCTCTTATGTCCCACAATTTACTGAAGTGCTATAATTATAGCCTTTATCTTTTATTAACATACCTACATGCTATGCTTTTCTGTGGTAGCCCAGAATATTAATGCAGTTAGCACCCTTCATTAAGATGTACTGTCCATTTTGAATGACAGCTTTAAGTCACAGAATAAGCCTCCTATACAATGGGCTACTTTTTTTTTTTAAAGGAAGAAGGGAAGATTTGTAATTTTTAAGAAGTGAAAACTATAGAAAATCTTTCTTTGCTAATCCTTCCAACCCACCCAAAAAAGAGCAAGTTTTGACGTTGAAACTTCAGGAAATCTTCATACTGATAGGATCTTTTCCACACTTTAAAAAGTTAATCCTTAAGTTAATCACCCTGCTTATTTCCTACAGTGGCTAAGAAGATAAAGTGAGATGGTGAATGTGAAACTTCTTTGAAACTTTTAAAGTGTATTTATTTAAAATTTGAATAGAGCTTTAAAGTGTTTAGAGATTATTATCAATACTATGTTAAATCAATGCCACTTAAACCCTTCAGTAGCTTCCCATTTCTTCTAGGAGAAATTTAAATTTTTTACAGTAGCTCAAAAGGCTCTGTGTGATCTGACATGTGTGTACATTACCTGCCTCATCTCCAGCAGTCCAACACTGTGAGAAAATGTGATATCCATTACATTTGAACCACGAGACTGTTGTTATATTAGAAAGGGAAGCATTGTTTTGGTGCAGATATCTTCCAGTATTCGTCTCTCAAACGGAGTCTTTTTGGTAAAATTAAGCGGGATTTTGACATTAGAAGACATGATGCCAAGTTTAAGTTGTATGATGATTATTTTGGTGTTATGAAAATAAGTACAATGTTATCGGTTTCATTTATTTCTATTATATAGTTGATTAAAATAATGAACAATTAAGATGTAAGCAATGATTTATGGGGTGCTTAACTCATAGCAGTAAATATAGTATGTTGAACTTACAGTTGCATTGCCTATTAGGCACTTTCGATGTAGAATAAGTCTGATATTTTCTAAATGGAACAATTAGAACAAATCTTATTTTAAAGTATGCCTTTCCCCCATACTCCATGCTCCAAATAATTATAAGAAAACCTACTGCTTCTGTTATTACAAGTTTACAAAGCGATAGAAATATTGCCTGTAACCTGGCCTTCATAGTTCAACTTTAGACTTCTTTTTTTATTACTACATCTATAATGTGGAAAATGTTTTATTTTCCTAGCTAAATTATGCTATTGTAGTAAAATTTTTGAAAGGAAAATTATTTTGGATCAAGGACAAGCAACTCTAGCAGTTCAGTTGTTTTTTTATCTCATTATTTTTCAATCTAGGAAAAATATTTAAATATATAACACCAATATTTTGCTTGGATAGATTGAAGCTTCAGATGTTTTAGTTACAAATGGACTGCAAAAATAATATCTCTTAAAAAAAGAAACCAATATAGTCAAATATGCGTCTAAGAAATACAACTTGTGCGTACATCTTATAGTATCTCTATAAAGATTTCATCTTGTTTTTCTGGTTGAAGTGTTCATTACTAGAGACAAATGTATTTTTAAATCTTGTGATTAGAGGGGCCACAGCCATCATAGCTCTATTAGAGGCAGAAATATAACATGAATATTTTAGTGTTTCATTTGCTTTCATGAAACTTATGAACAGAAGCTATCAGTGTCTACAGTTTGTCTTCAAATGACAAATTTAGCATTCTGTAAAAAGTGATGCTAAGACTTCCTGCTGAGGTCATCTAGAGTTTGACCATCCTGAGAAATGACTGTGGGTAGATTCTTATTCTCAAGTGCTAGAGGTTCTTCTTCTCTTTTTATATTTGATTTTGATGGTGACCAACATGACTGTGTGAAAAGGAATTGTACCACGTGAAGGGGTACACTTATAGAATTACAAATTGGTCAGTGCCCCTTTTCTAGTATTCCAGAATCATCTGACTAAAATGATTTTGTTTAGTTCCATTTCCTAGAAGTTAAAACACAAAATACAATGGACGTAGGCTTCTGAAGTGTTCTGAGTCACCCACGTGAAAAGTCATGGCTAAGATTGTTTATGTCCCTGGCACATAATATGTCGTCAGTAAAGATTTCTAGAATGAATAAATAACTTTTCCAAATAAATGCTCTATTTTATCAATTACATATCCCTCTTGTCTTCCTTCTTTTCTTGGCCAACTTCTTTGAAATGTACTGCCATCATATATTTTTCTCTTTTAAAATGTTTTCCATTATTAAAGATAATGTATGTTCATTGTAGAAAATGTGGGAATATGTAAAATATAAAGACAAAGGAAAATACATAGTCTCAACATTCAGAAACAACCACCTTTACATTTTGTTTTTTTCTTCTATCTTGTATTTCTATGCATATTTTACATTGTTCATATTATACTGTATACAAAGTTGTATATACTACTTTTCCACCTAAATTTATAAGCATTTTTTACATTAATGAATATCTTGATAAGTCTCCTTTTAAATGGTTGTATATTATTTGAACGTAAGAATGTATGATATTCACTCCATCCATCTCTTAAATTAGAAATTGAATTTGTTTCTTTTTTTTTTTTTGCTACCATAAATAATGCTGTTGTAAACATTTTTCTACATATAGTACACCTACTATATGGAGAAAATCAGTACAACTTTTCCCTAGAAGAGATTCAGAAAGTAAATGAAATGAGAATTTTTTTACTACTTACCAGATGCAAAGCATGATTAACTTGGGTCAAGTCAGTGCATAAAATCTGTAATCACTGATTTGAATATACTATATTTACATTCTTTGAACAAATATTTTAATATTATAGCCAAAGCCTGATGGTACAAAGATGGACCTTACCCCAAAGGAATGTACTGTCTAGTATGAAAAGAGAAACACAATAAATTAACTATTAGGTTGAGCCATATGACGTTGTTTGACCTATGAAAATATTTATTTCATGTGATTCAATTTAAAATAATATAGGATGATAAGGGTTAATATTGAAGCAAGTACATGGTGGCTTGGGAACACAGATAAGTAAGTAATTAGATCTTCCCAAGAGAGATAACACAGATTATTGCTGCTTATTCAGCAGAAATAAATTTAAACGAGGGAACTTTTATATCTGTGTAGGTGTGTATTAGAAAGCTGCTAGGTCAGGCTCATGCATCAGATTTATGGTATTCTGTAACATTGCAGCACAGGAACACTTCACCTCTCTGAAATTCCATTCTTCCAGCAACTGTACCTACCTGGAAATGCTATCTATCTCTTCAAAATATGGCGGTAAACCTGAAAGTAAGCAAAAACAAAAATATCCCTCAATAGGCAAAAGGAATGTGATCAAGTCCTTAAAAAGCAGCATGTGGACTTTTATCAAAAGAGAGTCTTCCAAGTACCTTACTCAAAATCTATTTATTATGTTAGACATAGTTCTATCACATTGGATTTTCTGTTTTTTTCACCCTCCAGCAAATGGGAAATAGCATATATACCAGGATTGAGAGGTAGACAAATACTTTAAGACTCACTGGAAGCACTAAGACGTGATAGTTAATATCTTGACTATAGTGGAAGAGATGAACTAATTATCAAAGCAGATAATATCTTAAAAAACAAAAAGCAGAATACAGACTGTTTATAATTGGTCTCAACTATGTAAAAAAAAAAGAAATAGGTATATATATACGCAACTGCTCATTAAAAAATTGGAGTGAAATACACCAAAATATTAATAGTCTTTGTGGCTATACCATGGTATATGAGTGATCTGTACTTCCTTCACATTTTTTACAATATTCTTCAGTGACTCTCTGCTGATTATATCATTAGAATAAATAAAATAATAATTAGGCTGGGTGCAGTGGCTCACGCCTGTAATCCCAGCACTTTGGGAGGCCTAAGCAGGCGGATCACAAGGTCAAGAGATCGAGACTATCCTGGCCAACATGGTGAGACTCCATCTCTACTAAAAATACAAAAAATTAGCCGGGCATGGTGGTGCACACCTGTAGTCCCAGGTACTCGGGAGGCTGAGGCAGGAGAATCGCTTGAATCTGAGAGGCGGAGGTTGCAGTGAGCCAAGATTGCACCACTGCACTCCAGCCTGGTGACAGAGTGAGACTTCGTCTCAAAAAAAAAAAAAAAAAAAAAAAAAAAAAAAAAATTAACATTGTAAATGAAAAAGATCTTTGAGCATAGAACAGTTTTGGTCTATTTAGAGAAGAAACAAATAGACACACCTCAAATATGCCCTACAGACCTTGTAGTTACAGCACAGCACAGTATTTGATGTTCATGATAATTATGCGAATTAGCAAAAATGTATTTTCAATAGATTGTCCTTATGGAGGCAGCAAAGTGTACAATATATCTGCAAAATATTTCTATACAAAATGGCTAAGATAAAAATTGTTGCTGTTTAGGACGTATAAACTCTCTGCTATCCAGATCAACTCATTGTGTGAGGTTTCTGGATAGCTGTGATCCTATTTTAGCTTTTCTATTTTAAAATGAAATTACTCAACAGCTATTTATCCTATTAAATTATGCAATATTATTATATCTAAGCTTCCTGTTCTAAGTGTCCATAGCTATTTGTTGAGGCATTATTCTCAGATGGGCATGGAAACATATTTATCTGATTATTCTTTTGTAAATGGCCCAGTTATATGTTAAAATATATCTTTTTTCCTCAAATGTGACGTTTCTATTGTTTGATGTTGCCTTTGTTCGTTGACCCTTGCTTTTTTCAGACTCTCACAAAGTAAGAGAATATTTACATATTTCCAAACGATTACAAAATATTAAAATCAAATCATAAATTATTCAAGCTATTGGGGAAGTTTCCTGTGAAAACATATAGAAAAACGTATTTAGAATATCTCCCTGTTAGTAGTGTTACAACTGAAGCACAGTTGTTGTTACTCATTCCTCTCCTCTTACATGTAATAATCAAATAATACAACAACAAAACCAAATATAGTAAAAATAAATTCACTGCCCTTGGGGAAGAATCTTAAATATTACCTTTATTGTATATGTTTGAAGTATGTTTGTAGCTTTAGTTGCATCTTCATCACTCCTTAGCAGTCTCCTTGTTCATTGTTCACTGAATCATATGCCTCAGCTATTCTTCCAGATTTTCTCTATTCTCTGTAGTCCCTCAAACTGAAACTTGCACCTGACAGTCTTAGTAAATGACCATCTTTTTCAAGTTTCCTTCATTTCCCTCAGTGTCACTTCCCGAGGCAAACCTTGTGCTCCTAATCTCATTCCTCTTACCTCCTTCAGAATCATGCTTCTTTCCTTCTTAATGTCTTTCTTTAAATTGACTTCTTTCTACAGAAATGCTCATGTCCTCCTTGAACTTAAAAGCAATCCTCAGGCCAGGTGCGGTGGCTCACGCCTGTTATCCCAGCACTTTGGGAGGCCGAGATGGGCAGATCACGAGGTCAGGAGATCGAGACCATCCTGGCTAACACGGTGAAACCCTGTCTCTACTAAAAAATACAAAAAATTAGCCGGGCGTGGTGGCGGGCGCCTGTAGTCCCAGCTACTCGCGAGGCTGAGGCAGGAGAGTGGCGTGAACCCAGGAGGCAGAACTTGCAGTGAGCCAAGATTGTGCCACTTCACTCCAGCCTGGGCGACAGAGCAAGACTCCGTCTCAAAAAAAAAAAAAAAAAAAAAAAGCAATCCTCCTCAATGATAAACCAAACAATAAATAAACAGAGTATGTCCCTAAGTTACTATCCTATGTCTAGCTGGGGAGAAAAGACATGGACACACCAAAGAAATAAGAGATAAGATATGTATATGACAATATGTATGTGCCATGTCTGAATTTGCAGGCACTAATACCCATAGATGAGCCCTATTTGGCTTTTGGGACTGTGCCTCTCCTAATTGTGTGGCTTGGTTGGAATTGCTTCATCTGATGTGGAACCTCAATAGTCAGTCAATGATTTGTTGTCTCTTTACTTATTCACTCTTTATTTTGAAATTTTCAAGTATATACAAAATACAATAATATAAAAAAAACCCATGAACCCAGCTTCCACAATGATCAATTCATGATCAATTTTGTTTTCTCCATACTGCTACTCTTGGGTATTTTGAAACAATCTCAGACATTATGTTTTTTTAATCTGTGAATGTTTCTGTAAGCATCCACAAAAGATGAAGACTATTTCTAACATAACCAAATACTATTATCATATCCTACTAAGAAAAAAAATCCTTAATAACAAATATCTATTTAGTGTTTACATTTCCCTGATTATCTGCTTTGTTTTTTTTTTGTTTTGTTTTGTTGTTTTGTTTTTTGTTTTTGAGATGGAGTCTTGTTCTGTCACTCAGGCTGGAGTGCAGTGGCACTATCTCGGCTCACTGCAACCTCTGCCTCCTGGGTTCAAGCAATCCTCCTGCCAAAGCCTCCCGAGTAGCTGGGATTACAGGCACCCACCACCACGCCTGGCTAATTATTGTATTTTTAGTAGAAACGGGGTTTCACCATGTTGGCCAGGCCGATCGCCAACTCCTGAGCTCAAGTGATGCACCCCTCTCCCAAAGTGCTGGAATTACAGGCGTGAGCCACCATGCCCAGCCGATTATCTACTCTTTTTGGTTAGTTTGAATTGGAAACTAAACAAAGTCTATTCATTATTATGGTTCTGTTAAGTCTCTTTTTAACAATGGAATCCCCCTTGTGTTAATTATCAATTAGTTATCAATTGCTGCATAACAAGTTACCTTTAAAACATAGAAGCTTAAAATTACAAATGTTTCTTATCTCATAGTTTCTGTGGGTCAGGAATTTGGGAACAGCTTAGCTGAGTGATCGTTTCAGCGTCTCTCATGAGATTGCAGTCAAGATATTGGCCCGGGCTACGGTTGTCTCTGGGCCTGAGGCTAGAGGATCTACTCCAAGATCAGTTCTTCACTATACGGGCCTCTCTATAGAGCTTCTTGACTGTTGCTATGGTCTGAATGTTTTGTCCCCCCAAAATAATATATGTTGAAACATAATCCCCAATGTGATAGTATTAAATGGTGAGGCCTTTGGAAAGTGATTACCCTTATAAAAGAGGCTCAAAGGAGCGTGTTTGCTCCTTCAGCCATGTGAGGACACCTAGAAGGTGCCTCTATGAAACAGGGAACGAGCCCTTATCAGATACCAAATTTACCCGTGCCTTGATATTAGACGTCCCAGCCCCCAGAACTGTGAGCAATAAATACCATTGGGTATTTTGTTATAGTAGCCCAAATGGACTAAGACAAGCATCTTTACAACATGGCATCTGGCTTCCCCAAGAGTGAGTGATCTAAGAGAGAAAGCAAAGAGGAAACCACAGTGCATTCTGTATCCTAGTCTTGGAAGTGATATAACAATACTTCTGTCATATTCTGCCAATCACACAAACCAACCCAGAAACAATGTGGGAGGGAATTACACCAGAGTATGAATACCAAGGGGTTGGGATAATTGGGGGGGATCATCTTGGAGGCTGACTGCTCCACCTTTTCATCTATCTCTCTTTTTTTTTTCTTGTAATTTTCAGGGGTTTTTTTTTCCATTTTCTTTTTCTTTCTTTTCTTTTTTTTCTTTTTTTTTTTTTTTTTTTTTTCAAAATCCTGAGCTCAAGCGATTCTCTCACCTTGACCTCCCAAAGTGTTAGGATTACAGATGTGAGCCACCATGCCCAGCCCAATTGTTATTGTTGAAGCAACCAGGTCATTTGTCTGATTGAGTTTATATTTTGTTTATTGCATCCCACTGTGTTATTTACCTGTTTCTTTGCCTGTCCCCCTACTCCATATATTTTCTATAACTTTATAGTTAGATAAACCAAGCCACTCTAAGGCTTGATCAGATTCAGGTTTTGTCTTTTTGTCAAGATGTCCTTTTTGTTGTTGGTGTTGTGAGGTTTTATATTGGAGCACATGATGGCTAGTTTACTCTTTTTGTTATATTAGCAGCCACTGATGATTCTCTAGGTCCATTAGTTCAAAAGAGTACTATTCTATTATTCCTCCTTTAATTAGATTACTTCTTTAAAAAAAATGCCCCCTCATCAACTATTTGATTACATGAAGGTACATTTCATATAATGAAGGGATGATAAATACTTCTGTCTCTTTGTCAGTAAGTTGTTGTCTCTCTAGAATCCTCTAAAGGTAACAAGTGAGGTCTGGGAACCAACATGAGTATGCTGAAGCAGAGTCTCCAGGGATAGGTCCTGGTCATGGGGATCTTGAAAACACTTCCTATGTGATTCTAATTTGGTCCTCTATTAACTTCTACCAATCTCCATTCCCAGAGTCTGGCTTAGTAGGTATGGGAGGGGGCCAAGGATTCTGTTTTTGTTTTTTCTTTTAATCTCTAGATACTCCTCTTCAGCTGACAAGTTTGGGGAACACTACACTAGAAAACACCTTTTTAAACTTACTGTGGCTATATGCATCTATGCTATTCTCCCAGGCCATGGGTGTCTCAAGTTTACTCTCAAGCCAGCTGCCATGTTGTAAAGATGCTTGTCTTAGTCCATTGGGTTAAGGAGAGTTGAGAGTCTTGCTTAGTGCTATAGTTATAGCAAACACTATGGAGTTAGACTGTGTGGGTCTAAATCTTGGCTCTGCCACTTACTAGCTTTGTGACCTTGGGGCAGTGAATTACCTTTCTGCCTCAATAGTCTCACATGTAAAATGGAAATGATAGTAGGATTTTCCTCGTGGTTGTTTTGAGAACTATGTGAGTTAACATTGTGTTTAGAGCAGGGTTTTGTAAGGATTTCTTAAATACATAATAGAGCTATCTCCTTCTGGGAGCACTTCCTTGGAACATTTTGTTGATAAAAGCCAAATGTGGTGGTTATTAATCTCATCATGATAACATTGTCATTTATTGGATGTTTATATATTGCAGTCATGATGGGTTATGTATATTCTGTAGTTCACATAATCCTCATCGATCCTACAAAATTAGCAATATTATTTTAATTTTACATATCAACAAACTGAGTCTCTGAGAAGTAACTTGCTCAGTGTAATAGAGCTCATAAGTGATGGTATAGATATGACATATATTAAAGAGGCAGCATGATGGTTAAGAGCACAGAATCCGAAGCTAAGCTCTCTGGGTTCAAATCCTGGCACTACCACTTCCTAGTTATGTATCTTGGGCAAGTTATTTAACCTATGTATCAGTTTCCTTATCTGTAAAATGAGGATAATAGTTATACCTACCTCATGGGTTATTATGAGGATTGAATGAGTTAACACTTTTTCTAAGCACCTAAAATGGTCCCTAGCACAAAATGTTGCAGAACTTTTCCTTAGTTCAGCTAAAGACAGAGTTCTTTGTCCCACAGCCACAAAAATTCAGGATCGCAGACAATTTGAATGGTGAGTAAGACAGGGTTTTATCTGGTGAAAAGGAAGAAAAGGGGGAAACATCCTGGTAGAGCAGGATGTTGGAATCCCAACTTCCACAAAGGAAGAGGAGGGGCCAGGCTCCTCCCCAGTGTAAACTTAACGAGGCTCCACCTCAGTGGGCAGGCTGTTTGGAGTTTCTCCAGGGACCCCCTCCCACCTGGCTGTCTCAATAATAAATACTTTGTATGTACTGGCTGGTTATTATTACTGCTATTATTATTTTTATTAGTTAGAGTTTAAAGAAAAAGCAGCAGTAAAGGAGAGACTGAAGTTGCCAATAAGGAAGGGAATACATGTATTTCAATAAATGCCTTAATAAATAAATAAATCTTCAGGAGGGGAGAAAAGGAGAGTTGTCTCTACCACAAAGGTAAGCAGAATAGAAAACAATTGTTTTCTAGGCGAAGGCAGATGATTAAACTCCTGGAAGATAGATTCATTTTTACAAGGTAGAAATCAAGCTAATCCTTTAGAAATGAAGAAAGGAAGGCAGAATTGGAAGCCTGTGGAGGCAGGGGAGGTTTGGGGACACTTGGGGAGTCAAACCACAGAGCACGCAGTAGATGTAGCCAAGTTGTGTTTTGTCAGTGCTTGATCATGGCTGAATTCCTTGTGGCTAAAAAAAATTATGCCTGGTGGAGGGGATAGCTCAGCAGCCTAGTGAGAGCAACAAGTTTGGACATGGTTGAATGGGATGGTTATGATGGTAAGTAGAAGTGAAGGAGCATTGAACAAGGAATCAGGAGACTTGGATTCATTTTTTAACTTTACTATATCAACTAGCTTGTATGACCTCGAATAGTTCACTTGACCTTTGGATCTCAGTTAATTCACTTGTGAAATAAGAGAGCTACATCAGTTTATCTCTAACATTACTTCTAATTCCAGAATGTATGACCCTACAGGGCCGATTCTAGCATCTGGCTGCACCAGAAAGGAGTCAATTGAAATGGCAAGAGTTAAGAAAGTGATGGGAAGGCCCAGGGAGGTTGGGATGCAGGTTCAATAAAAGTGAAGGTAGATGAGGGAACTCGTGTCAGTCTCTCAGTCTTTCTGCCTTTAAGATTTTTCTTTTCTGCACTCAAAATTCTAAGACTAGTTTGTCTTTTTGTTGTTGTTGTTGCAAATATTATTATGGCTATTGTGAATTTAATAGGCTATGTTTGACACACACAACAGTAAGTGTTATTTTAGTTTTACGTATCTAAAATGTTCATTAACACATCAGAAATAAACAGTTCACTGGTAGGGAGTTATTTTTTTTCTTTTAAGCAGAACGTAACAAAAGAGTATTTTATGCTTTCCTGTGCCCATAATAACATTACATTTTGGAGTAGCTAACTAGGTTGCTTGAACACACTGTTACAGAACTGGTTAATCCATAATTCAGCAGGTTCTTGGCTTCCAAGTTGCCTTATTGACAAGCCTGAAGAAAGTAGATGGAACTAATTAGCACTCAGCATTATAAAATAGGAAGAATTAAATAAAGCAGCTTCAATATTAAACTCAGACCCCTATGAAGATATTCCCTTTAGTTATGGGGATTTTGAAATGATGGACAGGCTAAACCAAAACTCATAATCCTATTACAGTCTCCTACACCCACCTAATAAGCTTCAAGAGCCATTTCCTTGGAGTCTGGGATATTGCCGTCTTCCTCTAGGCTTTTCTGTATATAGCTTATAAATTCTTTACTTGTTTCCACTAAATACTTTGTTATTTAAAATAGCATAAAAGAGAGTATATAAGTATATATACATATTGATGTATTTTGACTGTAATAATACCCTTGGCCTGTAGGGAACTTCAAATTATTAATAATTTCAGAGGAAAGATTTTTAAGAAAAAAGCCCCAGGCTTAGCTGTAATGAGGCATTTGAAAAGGAGGAGGGGGTATGTTTATGTGCGTAATGAAAATATTGAACCCTTTGGGATGTTATGAACCATGGTGCACTAATAAATGATCTTCCCATTTCAGTGTTCCAGCAGACATCTTTGTACCCCTGATGTACTCTTGCAAAATGCCTGTAGCTCACATTTCCTTTTAAATATTTCTATCTCCTGACAGTCGTTACTGTGGGTGGGGGTGCAACAGGATAAATCTGATGGAGAAAGGAGGACAATACAAGAAGCAGACAAAGTTGGTGGTTTAGAATAATGAGCCCATTTTAAGCTGAGCTGTGTAGTTCATATGAATTAATTAACCCCTTACAAACATTTGTCTGACAATCCAAATTCTCATTCAGTTCAATGGGTTTTATAATTATCATTTAACTAAATAGCACTAAGAACTGTTTATATCCTGACACTAAGGAAGCTTTGTCGAATTCTTTTTCTGTAAATCATCTGAAGTTGTTTACAATTTGCAGTAGTCTTGGTTTGTGCTCAGGTTGCTGTTTTGCTGCTTTAAAAAATATTTTCAGGGTGCTAATTATAGAATATGCTCTAGAGTTTGGTTAGCTTCGTAAGGGTAGAAGACCTTTGTAAAGAACATTTTCACATTTTAATTGGAAGAATGTAGGCTTAAGCTATTATCTATCATGTTAAACAAAATGAATCCAATGATGCTCAATGGATATAGAATGATTAATTACTCATTCTTAAGTCCTGTGCCATTTAGTTCCTGGTGATAAGATGGTGATAAAGCACTTTTTACCCAGAAAGAGAGAAATGAGAGTATTGTGATGACCATGCTGCAACAGAGTGTGAGAACACTTAAAAAAAAAAAAAAGTTTGAAATGAGAAGCATCTGGGACCTCCCTTGAGACTGAGTCTCACTCTGTCACCAAGCTGGAGTACAATGAGGTGATCTTGGCTCACTGCAACCTCTGCCTCCTGGGTTCAAGCAATTATCCTGCCTCAGCCCCCCAAGTAGCTGGGACTATAGGTGCACACTACCATACCTGGCTAATTTTTGTATTTTTAGTAGAGACAGGGTTTCACCATGTTGGCCAGGCTGATCTCAAACTCCTGACCTCAGGTGATCTGCCTACCTCAGCCTCCCAAATGCTGGGATTACGCTCCCGGCCTCTACTATTTGTATTATATAATAACAAATTTAATCCTGACAAAAATCCTATTAGGTTAAGTACTATTACTATATTCCCTTTTATAGTGGGGGAAACTGAGGCAAGGAGAGGTTAAGTAACATTTCCAGGGTTATGTAACTCCAGGGTCTGTGATGAGTTAGGAGATCTGGTTTCTAATGCTTGACCCATCACTGTGAGAATGACTTGAAGTGAATCACTTAATCTCCCTGGGCATTCAGCCATTCCACGAACAGTTTAAAAATTATTTTTCTAATTTTTTTTGTTGACAAACTAAAGGGAGGAATCAGGTCCATTACCACATTGTCATAGGCACTGCTTGGTTGTATGGAACAGAAATCTACATAAGGTAGCTTGAGTGAAGGGGTATTTGTTTAAGGATGTGATAAGCAACCTTGTGGACATCACAGGATAGGAAGCAACAGTGAGACCACAGAGTGTCTTAGGCTGGAACCAAAATGGAAAAGTTAGAAATATAAGTTGCTCTCAGGCCGGGCATGGTGGCTCACGCCTGTAATCCCAGCACTTTGGGAGGCTGAGGTGGACAGATCACAAGGTCAGGAGATCGAGACCATCCTGGCTAACACGGTGAAACTCCATCTCTACTAAAAAAAAAAAAAAAAAAATTAGCCAGGCGTGGTGGCGCACACCTGTAGTCCCAGCTAATCAGGAGGCTGAGGCAGGAGAATGGCGTGAACCCAGGAGGCAGAGCTTGCAGTGAGCCGAGATCACGCCATTGGTTTCCTTTGTTTGAACATGACTGCCACAACTATGATACAGTATGATGCTTACTTCAAGTGCCTATCTTTATGTGACATGGGTCTCTCCAAGTTCAGATTCTTGTGACAGAATCTGACTGATCCAGCTAGCCTGTGAATTTGTTTCCCTTAAGTCAGGTGTTCAGTCTGTGGCCAATCAGCCAGAGCAGAGATGAGATCACATGGTACATAGGACTGTCACCTTTTCCAGGGACTGGATGAAAGATCAGATTCTCTGAGAAAGGTATGGGAAGGGCTGGCAAATAGACTGATGTTTGCTACACCCATAATCCTAGCACTCTAACGCAGTTTTAAAGCATAATGTGTATTTCTCCATAGATCATCATTTTGGCTACATAAATATATATATATATATGTTTTTGTTTTTGAGACGGAGTTTTGCTCTTGTTGCCCGGGCTGGAGTGCAATGGCGCAACCTCAGCTCACTGTAACATCTGCCTCCCGGGTTCAAGCAATTCTCCTGCCTCAGCCTCCCAAGTAGCAGGAATTACAGGCACACGCCACCACGCCCGGCTAATTTTGTATTTTTAGTAGAGACAGGGTTTCTCCATTTTGGTCAGGCTGGTCTCGAACTCTTGACCTCAGGTGATCCACTCTCCTCGGCCTCCCAAAGTGCTGGGATTACAGGTGTGAGCCACCGCGCCCGGCCATGGCTACATAAATGTTTTTTAAGCACTTCACTGTATACCAGGGACTTTACTAGGACTACACTAACTTCAGGCCCTACATTTCCTAATTTGTAAAATGAACTATCCTGTCTTGCTTTAGAATTCACACACACACACACACACACACACACACACACACACACGTTTATG
The DNA here is from genome assembly GCF_006542625.1 of Nomascus leucogenys. Taxonomy (NCBI): domain Eukaryota; kingdom Metazoa; phylum Chordata; class Mammalia; order Primates; family Hylobatidae; genus Nomascus; species Nomascus leucogenys. The sequence goes on from NC_044406.1 coordinate 84,978,891, forward strand.
CATTTATCTATATTATACTGAATACAATTGTCCTTTCATATCTGTAGGTTCTACATTCATGGATTCAACGAAAGGCATATTGAAAATATTTTTAAAAATTACATCTGTACTAAACATGCACAGACTTTTTTCATATCCCCTAAACAATACAGTATAACAACTTTTACATAGCATTAACATTTTATTAGGTATTTTAAGTTGTCAAGAGATGATTTTAAGTATACGGGAGAATGTACATAGGTGATATGCAAATACTATGCCATCTTATATAAGGAACTTGAGCATCTGCTAATTTTTTGGTTTTTGAAGGAAGTTCTGTAACCAATTCCTCATGGATACCTAGGGATGATGGTATATTGCCTTTGTTACCAAACCAATCGGAAATTTTTTTGTTCGTTTTGAGGTGAAGTTTTGCTCTTATTGCCCAGGCTGGGGTGCAATGGCGCAATCTCGGCTCACTGCAACCTCCGACTCCTGGGTTCAAACGATTCTCCTGCCTCAGCCTCCCAAGTAGCTGGGATTACAGGCATGCACCACCACACCTGGCTAATTTTGTATTTTTAGTAGATATGGGGTTTCACCATGTTGGTCAGGCTGGTCTCGAACTCCTGACCTCAGGTGATCCACCCACCTCGGCCTCCCAAACTGCTGGGATTACGAGCATGAGCCACGACGCCTGGCCCCAACCAGAATTTATTTATCCAAATGAATGTTGTGCAGTACCTTGAATTTGAGCTAGAGAAGAAATTCAGTATAATTTGTTCAGTTACATCTAGTGTTTAACCAAACTTTAGTATTACCCAGGTTACTTATTGATTTGGCTCTGAAATATTTGTTTTCTAAAACTCAAATCTATTAAAAGTCAAAGACTTGCTGTCATCAAAACTATTTAAAAGGCTGTGAGGCCTACTGTAAAGATATCCCAAAGAAGGACTTCACAAATGTTTTTTGCCAGTGATAGAATCATTGCTTAATTCTGTAGCTCCTAAAGTAACTACCTTGAAGAGGACAGATCTTACCAACATATGTAGGTTGTTTAAAAAATCATTCATATTATGTACAGAATCAAAGATTTTAAAAAGTATGCAAGATACAAATACCCAGTTAAATCTGTAGTTAGGCATTTGAGACTTAAAAAACAATTTGGTGGGACTCTTTACTGAAGTATTAAAAAACCAGAATTCTATCTCCCATCTATTTCACCTACTGTGACCCAGTATCTAAATATGTCAGTATACTTCTCTTCTTATGCTCACGTAGGAAAAAATATGGATTAAAATGCTTAGGACACACTGGAAACTAGATGAATTTAGAGCTTTTAGAGGAAAAACACCTTGCCACAGATCTCCCCTGAACCAGCCAAGTTAATTAATCTTGTTTTTGTTGTTGCTCTTGCTGTTGTTTTACCATAGTTATGCAAAAGTAATGCTGCAAGTACAGGCCAAAGCCCCAGAGGAGGTAGTTGAAGTTCAGCAAAATAGATTTACCAAATCCATTTGTGTTTGCCTGGTTTTATGTTGGCATTTACAGGCTATCTTTATTTTGGTAGCTTTGTAGCCTGAGAGTGAGAGAGAATATATGTGTATAGGTATGTTTATATGTATTGCTGACAAATTCAAAGACATTTGATTAAATATGCTTTATGTAAGAAGTGAAAAGTATTGTATATATTGTTTCTTTTTCTATGGATTACAATATCTTCATTTCTGTGGTTACTTTTTGCAAAAGATTAGTCCAGATTCATCATTCTAGTTTCTAAGAGGAATGAAAGGCAATTTAAAGCTAAATTCAAATTCTATATAAGTAATATAATCTGATGAACACACCCTTTTATCCCAAATTTAGAGCAACAAATGTTTTATTTAATTTGAGAATATGAGATAGGAAAAGTCCATCATAAAAGTGGTTTCAGAAGCTCAAAATGTTAACTATAGCTTCCATGCATTACAGTCCCATGATGCTCATTTAAGTCTAAAGTAAGTCACTTGTTGTTTCTAGAAAACTAGTCAAAGTTAGACTAATTCCTTTTTGTTGTTCAAAGATCTGAAATAAATGCACAAAGTCTTCCTTCTTTGTAGTAGACTAGTATCCTGGTTTCTGCATTTTTCCTGAGGAATTAAAGTATAATTCCTAAGATAAGACCTAAGATAAACAATGTAGAAGAATCCTCTAAATGTGACTTGTGGATTCCCTTTGTACAGGACATATTCTTTGGTGTTAATCACGATCTTGAATCATTCCTGCCCCAGCCTTTTGTCTCATCTTCCCTGTTGTACATTCACAAATTGGCCCTAATGGGTAAGGAAGAAACAGACAACTAAAATAGCTATAAGATGAACAGTAGTTTGTTAAAAAAAACTTTAAAATATTTTTCACACTCTACAGAGGAATAAGCAGATGATGTGCATATACACTTGTGGCTCTGTGATGTTTTCATATACCAGAATTTAACACGCTTGCAAAATCCTAGCAGAGACCATGGGGATACACAATTAGATGCTTAATCTAAACCTGGAACAATGTGATTTGGGCTGATTTGCAGAGAGACTGTAAAAGCTGAAAAATCAGTTTGACAACGTTCCTGCTGGGATTGGCCTGCAATAAATGTTTGCAGTGGTGTTTGGAGGCCATGCCACTTTAGTCAGATCACTAGGGCTTAGGAGATGATGCCTACAGTAAAACTTGAGTTCACTGCTTATCAGGGAATGTGTGAAGACTCCCAGGCTGAAGGTTCATTAGGTCAGTCTGTAAGAGCTGTCAATCAGACCAAGCTGTCAGGGGAATACTTTTTTAAAAAATAAACAGAAGTAAAATTTTTCTACTTAGGATTTTTCCACACTGCATCCCTTCTGCCATCATGTCGTCTATACAAGAGACAGCTCTTGTGAGAGAGTAGAATATTAGCCCATTGTAATGTTCCGAATGTCAGCCTTTGGCCACCATCACCTATGAGCACGGCTGCTGCTCTTAGTAATCATTGTGGTCACTTAGGATGAATAGGATAGAATGGTTGTCCAAAGTACATAAGTCTTTAAGGAGTTAAGGACTTGCGTCATATTCATTAGCCCCAGTATTTTACCACTGTGATGGAAACATAGAGGGTGCTCAGATGTTTATTGATCTCAACATCAAGAACAGAAACCACTATATGAATCTAGCATACATATGGCCTTTACCGCCCCATTTCCCATTCTTGGCTTTAACAAAATTTGACAAAATTATTTCCTGTATTTCTTCCATATTATCAAGCGTGTATTGTTTTATAGCTAGAAAACCTATTATTTAGGTTTGATTTTGGTGTATTTGCTGATTGAGCATGACTAGAATATTTGAAAGGTCTTTTTAAAAAAAAAAAAAACATCGTATTACTTGTAAAGGAAGCCAAGAAGGTTTGGAGGTGCACCGTTTATTAGGTTTTGTATGAACATTTAACACTAAAACATTAGTTAATATGTACTAACCGTTTAGATGATTGTAAAACATTACATCCATGTGGCAAGTCACTAAATCAAAACACAGGTAACTGGAACAGACTGACAGAAAAGACAGTTGGCCTCGTCAGATACATAGAAACCATAGTAGGATGACCAAGATAAACAGTATAGCTATGAAAACATCAAGTTGATGATAGCATAGACTCTAATTATTATCATCATCAATAGAATGTGAATGTAAAATAAAAAGTGAATTATATAGTTTTTAACTCTTGTTTTAATTAGCACCAGATTCAGCTACAGTTATATTTATGAATCTATGTTAATTTCTAATAGTTAGAATGAATTACTTCTTCCTAAGATAATGCTCTTCCTAGAATGGAAATTTAGAAAATATACTCTATTAAATATCAGTTGATTTTCTTTCCAGGTGGCATCCATTAGGACAAACATTATGAAAACGCCACTGACCAAAATGTTGATTTCCTAGCTGACACCTGGAAGAAAAATAAACTTATGTTTAATGGAATAGACTGTCTAAATCCCTGTTTTGAGAAGAGTGCACCTTCATGAATATGTATTCATTGCTGAATTCAATAGATTCGAGTAGTGAAGGACATCCGTATCATAGAAAGTGGCATCTATTCATTAACTTACAACTTTCCAAAGAAACAAGCAAGAATGCAGCTTGAGATGGAGTGCTGGCAATACCCAGTTCATTCCTTTATTATGTGACACGTTTATCATGACCTGCATGATAACTAATGAAATAAATATGAGATTTGTGTATTATCTGTGGCCTAATTTGTTGAACTTCTCATTTTAAGTTACAGTAGCACAATCCTAAATCAATATTATAAATGAGCTGTTTATGGTTTTGTCTTATTCAGTGTTCTAGGTGCATTATGTTTTTTTATTTATACACTTCAAATAATTTTTCTCTTTATTTCTTCTTTTCTGCAGTGGTAAATCATCCCTGTGCAACAAGGGCTAATCCAAGATCAGCCACATAAACAGCCTGAGTGCTGTTTTAAACAGGATTGGGTGATGGTACAACATGACTTTTTAAGATAATCAAGTAGTAAAAGTTTCTAGTGGAAACATAATATTCATTTTGTCTGGTGCTCTTTTCTTTCTGCCTAAGGCTTTCTGATAAAATTTATGCTATATGCCCCTTAATACCGATTTCATGATGGTTAACCATATCTATGCCTGGAAAGAAAATATAGGCTTGGCAAGAAAACAGATATATAGTCTACAATGAATATTTCTAGCTTGCATTCAAGACTGTGTTGTGCAGAACATTCTGCCAGGCATTAAGCGGGATACAAAAGCAGTCTAAGATATGATCTCTATCTTATGAATGTGTTTTTAAAATGTATACTAGTCATTATTGGAGTGACTATTATATAAAGACAAAAGCCACTAGGATAGCCATGTTTTTTTGCCAGTTATTAGCCATATATAGTGCATGCATGCACGCATACACACACACATACATATATGTAATATATAATTTTAGTATATTTAAATTAATCCATATTTTCAAGAACTTCATTAACTTGAACACTCAGAAATACCCCGAGTGTTTTAAGACATAATTGCAAATAACTCATGTAATACTTATATTTTTATATCTTTGCATGTATGAAGTTTATGCATTCAGGCATGTGCAAATGTGTTCATATCATTTGCCTAAACCCTTGATTATTTACATGTTCCTGTGTGGGATCACAGTCCTTCAGATATGATTTATAGCACAGTGATTTCTTTACCTATTGGTATTCTACTATTGAGATACTTTAAGAATCCTGTGAGTTGTGTACCTGGAAATATAAAATTGATTTTATTATTAATCCATTCAGAAATCTTATTGGGCAATAGCACTACTACATGTACATTTAGTAGCAAACATAGATAGAATATTTGGAGATAATGAAGATTTCAAGACTGTGTTAAGACAAAAAAAAAAAAAAATAACCACACAAGAGACTTGGCTCTTGGCTCTCAGCTCCAAAGCATGTGAAATATTCAACTTAATAAGAACATAACTGCAGGAAGCACTTATAGGTCATGGGAGTTGCCATGCACAAAAGGGGTATGCTTGTTCTAGCTCAGAGAAGCTTCCACATATATTATTTACTGAGGAAGCCTCATTTTAATGCTGTATAGAGAAGCCCGAATGACATACTCTTCACAAGTGGCACTATTGGTGTTACAGCATTCCAAGGGTGTGAGAATTAGTTTGGAAATGAACTGAGAAAAAGCAAATAATATTTCTTAACTATTGTAGGAAATGGAGGTATCGCTAGGAAAATTATATTTTCCTCTGGTCTTTCTCACCATTTATTTATTCCGCTCACCAAGGACCCTGGCTTTTGAGGAGAGGTCCATGGCTGAGAGAACATTAAAAGGAAAGAGTGAAAGTGGAGAATGCAGATGCATATTTGGATTCAGGAGGAAGGGGAGGTTCAACAAGTGCCTTCTATAGCAGAGTTGGTTGTTAAGTCACACTACCCACAACATGCTACCCACAATAACCACAGAAGAAAGGTTACATGTACATAGGCCTGTTCTCCCTTTTATGCTCACTTACCACGCAAATGACATCTTTGTGCCTGTTACTCGGGGTCATTGCCTAAAAAAGTTGAGTTGAAACTGGCAATGAAGAAAGAATGGGCCGGGCATGGTGGCTCACGCCTGTAATCCCAACACTTTGAGAGGCCAAGGCGGGTGGATCACCTGAGGTCAGGAGTTCAAGACCAGCCTGGCCAACAGGCTGAAACCTGTTGAAACCCCGTCTCTACTAAAAATACAAAAAATCAGCCAGGCATGGTGGTGCGCCTGTAATCCCAACTACTCAGGAGGCTGAGGCAGGAGAATTGCTTGAACCTGGGAGGTGGAGGTTGCAGTGATCCGAGATCGCGCCATTGCACTCCAGACAGGGCAATGAGAGTGAAACTCCGTCTCAAAAAAAAAAGGAAAGAAAAACACAGAAAGAATGGAGGACTTTAACATTTCTTGAGTACCTATTGTTTGCCTGGCACTGTTCTTTCTAGGTGTCATATGTACAGCATCTCATTGCATCTTCACAACATTCCTGAGCATTAGGTTTTCTTTTCCCAAGTTTACAAGGGAAGGAGTAGAAGATTAGAGAAGTTAAGTAGCTTGGCCAAGGTCACAGCTGGTGAATGGCTGAATCAGAATCTGAACATCAGTTTGTCTAATTCCATACTACATGCTATTTCCTTACAATGTTCCCTTTCACTTAGAGGCTCATGCAAAAGATTTATGATTTCCTTCAGATTTTCTTTGGTCATAGTGCTCTAAACACTTGTAGCTGAATTTTTAGTTCTTACCTCAAATAAGTCTGGTAACACTACTACATTTTTAAAAAATGAGTGATATAATTTGTAGAAATAGTCACTGGAATGCTTTTAAGAGATTTCAAATCATAGAGTTGAAAATTCATGCTGTGCTCTAGGCATTATTGATCCTGAGCCATCTCATGCAGGTAGATATAAATCCTCTTCTTAAAGATCTCTGGTGAAAAAACACTTTCAGGCTTTTCCATAGTAATTTACCTCATTGCTGAAAAGGTTTACAGATAGGTGTATGTGCATTGTTAGGACCAATGACATAATGCCCAGTTGCAGTGAATCAAGCTGATAAAATAATAATCCTTTTTAAAATTATAATCTTCAAAGGGTTTCCGAAAATCACTTATAGGAAGTTTATGTGGTTTTGCTGTTTCTCTAGGAAAGGCAGTTACGTTTGAATATTTAAATGATCAGGCCTTGTGTGGGTCACACAGGGATTTTTATTTTGCATTTGGATTCCCTTTATGGTTTAAATCACAGATCTCTACCTTAAATGCAAATGAATGGAGTGTTGAGAATTGACATAATTTTTTAAATTGCCATAGTTATTTCCAGGGAGCTTTACACCTCAGTATAAGTATCTTATCCTGTATTATAATTGCTTGCTTGTTTGTCCTTCTAACAAGACCGTGAGCAATTGGAGGACAAGGATTGTGCCTTAGTCATCACAGTATCTCTAGTGTTTAGCATAATGCTTGACACACAAGAGTGGTCAATAGTTATCTATTGAGTGACTGAATTAATTTCTCCAATTGATTCTGCTTAGACAGGCCTTTCTCCTACATTCCCCCAAATGCAACCTGCTAATTCACATTTCTCTATCCTGGTTTATGTTATTTCTCTCAACTGGAGTGCTCTTTCCTTCTTTTCTGCACTTATATAAGTCCACCTAGTTCTTCCTGGTACAACTAGCTGCTACATGAGTCCTGTTCTGACTATTCCAGATCTCATAGAGTCATGTCCTCCTCATGCCTTGACTCTTTTAGCCTATGGGATGCCCCACACACTTTAGCCCTTTGTTATGTGCAGCTTTATATTATTTGCCAATAAAAAATATTTTTGTCTTGTTTGCCCAACCATTATGAAAAGTGGCCATGTGTTGTATCATTTTCTCTCCCCTTCATAGTGACTTAAGTGTGGAAGAGACCATTGGATAACAAACTATGGCCTATAAGCCAAATCCAGTCCAAAACCTAAGAATATTTCTTTTTTTAATTAATTAATTTATTTATTTATTTATTTTTGAGACAGAGTCTCGCTGTGTCGCCCAGGCCGGAGTGCAATGGCGTAATCTCTGCTCACTGCAACCTCCGCCTCCTGGACTCAAAGTGATTCTCCTGCCTCAACCTCCTGAGTAGCTGGGATTACAGGCGCCCGCCACCACGCCCGGCTAAGTTTTTGCATTTTTAGTAGAGATGGGGTTTCACCGTGTTGGTCAGGCTTGGTCTTGAACTTCTGACCTCGTGATCTGCCCACCTTGGCCTCCCAAAGTGCTGGGATTATAGGTGTGAGCCACCACACCCAGCAAGAATATTTCTTACGATTTTAAATGGTAAGAAAACAATCACAAGGGCTGGGCGTGGTGGCTCACGCCTGTAATCCTAACATTTTGGGAGGCCGAGGTAGGTGGATCACTTGAGGTCAGGAGTTCGTGACCAGCCTGGCCAACATGGTGAAACCCGTCTGTACTAAAAATACAAAAATTAGCCAGGCATGGTACCAGGTGCCTCTAGTCCCAGCTACTCAGGAGGCTGAGGCAGGAGAATCGCTTGAACCCAGGAGACAGAGGTTGCAGTGAGCAGAGATCATGCCACTGCACTCTAGCCTAGGCGACAAAGGGAGACTGTCTCAAAAACCACAAGAAAAACAATATTTTGTGACATGAAAATTATATGAAATTCAACTTTCCATAAAGTTTTTTGCAACATTGCCACGTTTATTCATTTACATATTATTTATGCCTGCTTTTGGGCTACAGCAGTAGAGTTGGGCAATTGTAACAGAGACTCTGTGGCCCACAAAGCCTAAAGTATTTACTATCTGACCCTTTACAGAGAAAGTTTGCCGACTGCTGGAGTAGATCATCAATGAGTACTTACTGGTTAAATAATTCATTGTCTTATGACTCTATTCTATTATGAAACAAGATAGTTTGAAAGTACTGTTAATTATGCTGTCTTGCCTTACATAAAGAAAAATAGTAATAAAAGCAACCTCTGGAGAACAGATTATGTTTATCTTTTAGTTGGTGAAGTATAAAAATTTTCATTTTCTCATTCTCTGGTAAAGTGACTTATAGTGCCCCTTATTAGTTTTAAACCTTTGCAAATATGCAGAACCTCTTCCTACAGAGATTTTAAAGAACAGGGTAAGGCCAGGCGTGGTGGCTCATGCCTGTAATCCCAGCACTTTGGGAGACCGAGGCGGGTGGATCACCTGAGGTGAGGAGATCGAGACCAGCCTGGCTGACATGGTCAAACCCTGTCTCTACTAAAAATACAAAAAAATTAGCCGGGCATGGTGGCGGGTGCCTGTAATCCCGGCTACTCGAGAGGCTGAGACAGGAGAATCCCTCGAACCCAGGAGGCAGAGGTTGCAGTGAGCAGAGATCGTGCCACTGCACTCCAGCCTGAGTGACAGAGCATGACTCCATCTCAAAAAAAAAAAAAATTAATAATAATAATAAAGAACAGGGTAGATGATTATCATTCTGGGATGGACTAGATAACTTCTAGTATTGTGCAGCCCAGTGATTCCTTGAATCTCCTCTAAATGTAAACCTTGCTTTATTAGAAATGAGAAATCTGATTTGTGGATATGAAGTCTCCGCATCCCCCATAACTCCTTGATTCTCCTTTGCCAGGACCTCCCCCCACCCTCCACTTTTGGTTTAATCTAGTTCTTCTAATTAAATATGAGATAATTAAAGTTCACAGAGTTTAAACCCAGCAGGTTTGATTTAATGATAAAAATCTTGGTTTGTCAGCTTTTCAAGGCATAATCCTGGCTGCTGCCTTATCTGACAGGTAGTCAGCCTAGCAGGTCTGAGGATGAAAACCAGAGCATCTCATCTTTTCAGGCATGACTTGCTATTTATCTTCTGAGGCATAATTTACGATTGCCCTATAGAAAATGGGTAGGGTTAAATAAGTAGAAAAGGCCTCCTTTTGCTTTGGCTCAATTAATTCATTTCCTATGCGGTTGTCGATGACTAGGCCTACAAAGTAGACAGATGTATTTCAAATGAGAAGAAAATGCCCCAAACATAGCATATTTGATTATTGTAAATTATTCCTTTACTCACTGAATATGTAAAGTATGTAAATTTAGTCCTGCTGTCAAAAGGTAGCTGTGTGCCATTAGTTTCTGCAGCAGACAAGGCCTGCTGCATCCTGTACTGCATTTTCAGAGAGATAATTCTGATGACAGCTTGAGCAATTGCCTTAATGAGCCAGAAAGGTGTTCTTTTTTATTCGTGTTTAGCTACTTAGAGTCATCTGAAATAGAGATCGTCTGTAGGTATTACAGAGTGAAAAAAGACATGGGTTATCTTATTAATGTGTTTCTCCAAGCATGCTAAGAATGAACCATCAATCAGGTATTTGCCAAGAAAATAGCTTGTTGTCAGTTCTGTATAGGTGATATGGCAACCTGAAATGCAAGTTTAGGTTCTAATTATCATGCTAGCTAAGTAAAAGAGTTGTCAAGTTGCATCTATAAGTCATTTTGGGAAATATTGTAGGGGTTACCAAATTGATCACAAAATAGCATTAATATTGTAAACCTGAAGTTAACAACATAACCAGTTTTTTAAAAATAAAGCACTCTACTTGAGTCATCAGGAAAACACTAGAAATCTACCTATGTGCATCATATTATATGTAAAATTTAGTTTAATTGGAGCTTTGCGTTGTTAGAACCCCACACATTAAATATTAACATTTGAGACAAATTTCCTATCATCTGAGCCTTTCATTCTAAGTGAAATGTCCATATTTTCTCATCAATTTGAATCTATTTAAAGGTCAGTCACATCACAGTAACATAAAGATTGGAAAAGTAATGTTCACATTTTAGTTAAAGTCATGAAATATATACCCATAATTGACTATGGTGTTTTGATTTGGTTATAAAGTATAGCTGTACCTTCCACATGGAGTTAAGAGAAGTCCTGGCTTAACACATTAGTGGTAGAAAGTGTAAGTTTACCCTTAAGCCACTCCCCAGCCAAGGATTTGCATAAAAAATGAGTGAAGTTCAGCTTGGGTTTATGTTAGCAAAATAGCAAAGGTAGAGGCACACTAAGGTCCTTTCTGCCACCGTTGTATACAATACATGTCCGCATCTTGCCTAATCTTAATTAAATCATGTCTTCTGGGTCTGAGGACTGAAATTCCGAAATGTAGCCAATATTTAAGAGCTTAAACAGTGCTTTTGTATAGAACTTGTACTATGAAATATGACTTCAAAAAAGCCTGAGCTGTAGAATTAATTTTTTCAATTGAATGAGTAATACTGCTTTAAAAAATATACATGGCCGGGCGCCGTGGCTCATGCCTGTAATCCCAGCACTTTGGGAGGCCGAGGTAGGGAGTTTGAGACCAGCCTGACCAACATGCAGAAACCCTGTCTCTACTTAAAAAAATACAAAATTAGCCAGGTGTGGTGGCACATGCCTATAATCCCAGCTACTCAGGAGGCTGAGGCAGGAGAATCGCTTGAAGCCGGGAGGTAGAGGTTGTGGTGAGCCGAGATTGCGCCATTGTACTCCAGCCTGGGCAACAAGAGCAAAACTCTGTCTCAAAAAAAAAAAAAAAAAAAATACACACACACACACATATCCTTTTTATGGCCGTGTACAGTGGCTCACCCCTGTAATCCCAGCAGTTTGGGAGGCCAAGGTGGGCGGATCACCTGAGGTCAGGAGTTCAAGACCAGCCTGGCCAACATGGTTGAAACCCCATCTCTACTAATAATACAAAAATCGGACAGGCATGGTAACAGGCCTCTGTAATCCCATCTACTTGGGAGGCTGAGGCAGGGAGAATTGCTTAAACCTGAGAGGTGGAGGTTGCAGTGAGAAGAGATCGTGCAACTGCACTCCAGCCTGGGCAACAGAGTGAGACTCTTTCTGAAAATACATATAGGCCGTGTGCTGTGGTTCACACCTGTAATCCCGGTACTTTGGGAGGCCAAGGTGGGTGGATCACCTGAGGTCAGGAGTTCGAGACCAGCCTGACCAACATGGTGAAACCTGTCTGTACTAAAAATACAAAAATTAGCCAGGAGTAGTGGCAAATGCCTATAATCCCAGCTACTCTGGAGGCTGAGGCAGGAGAATGGCGTGAGCCTGGGAGGCAGAGGTTGCAGTGAGCCAAGATTGTGCCATTGCACTCCAACCTGGGTGACAGAGCAAGACTCCGTCTAAAAAAATATATATATATGTGTGTGTGTGTGTGTGTATACATGTATATAAATACACATATCCTTTTTAGCTTAAATAATCCATTGTATTTGAAAAAGTTAACACTAGTGAATCAGCTCTACAGTTTTCAGAAGGCGAATCAAATAATTACTAAATTGAAGTACAGTAAGACAAACTATCATGTGAAATTATATTTCCCTATAAATTTCTTATTGAAATCTTGCATTGATTTGTGTGTGTGTGTTTGACTAATGAAGTAAAGTGTGGGGACTACTATAGAATTTAGATTTAATGCCTAGGTGATGGGTACTTGTCCAATTACAGATCTTCATGACATTTCTAATGAAAAAAACACTAAAGAGCTCTTCTTCTCAGCTGTATCATAAATGACAAAAATCTCAGCTCTCCAGGCATAAGTCAGTAATAAGTGGAAGAGTGACTCTTCTAGTTACTAATTCATTTGTGGAGTTTTCCAAAGTTAGCTTGCATTGTAAGTTTCTTATAAGGAGGATCATTTCATGAGAGTTGGTTTTTTGCTATTGTCACAATTGTGTAATCATCCCCATAGAAGCATGATATGCATACACTTAACACATTCAATTTGTAATTATTCTTGCTAGTAAAGCCAAAAATTCTATTCCATACTTAGACATCCATGGAGGTGATCATTATAATGCATTATTTGTCAAATTTTATTCTTTTTCAAAACTCCAAAGAAAATGTGACATTCTACTGTCTTTGAATCTCTGATTATGTACATTTGTTTATGTTAATCTATAACATGTTACTTGGTTTCTTTGAAGCTCTGTTTTCAAGTTGATGATGCTAAAATTTATGTTAATTCACATCTAGGTGTACTTGAAATCACCTAATTTGAAATTGCAGTTCTTAAACAGCTCTAAGAAATATAATTATGTAAAGAATATTTTGAGTGAAATTTTGAATAAATTGGTAGAAACATAGTTAATTGTTCACTGCATCCCAAAATAGTAGGCTTGGAAAGTGATGCTTTTCTACTTTAATTTTAAATCTTGTACATTTTATAAGAAAGGAGTAAGCCTATCCCCATATTAGGCAAGTCAGATTAAATGTTAGTTCCATTAATTCAGAGAAAGTAGGCTCAGTTGATGATGATTCAATGCCAATTGAAAAAATAAACAGGTATGCAAAATCTTGGTTTCTTCCTGTAATTTCTTACCATTTTTTTCAGTTTCTTTGTTGTTCTGTTAAATCTTTAGTTAGGTTATGATAGAATGTCATGGTACCTCATTGTTCTTTAACTCCAGTGATTGGTTGTTTTTAATTACATTAATGGTAGTTTTTTGGTTTTTTTGTTTGTTTTTTGGTATATCAAACATTTTCTGTTAAAGGAGAAAGGAAAGAAGAGCTTTGACTTGCAAACTGACTTGAAAGCTATTCCAGCAATTGGTTGTCTTTGAAGTAGGCAATTTACCCTTTTTTCCCCTTCAAAATCAGTTATACTACATATTTCCTTTTTGAAACAGGGAAGAGTGAACTGTGCATCACAGTTCTGTTATCTATAGCAAATCTGTAACTCCTGAATCCTTTCTTCCTGACCCCACCCACCCTGGGGACTACTTCTCTACCATTAGTTTATGGTCATCAGAGAATTACAACAGGTAGAGCTGCACAGCCTTGTGCTTTTCTACTCTAAAGGTATTGCTTCCCCAGACAACTGAAACTTGAGTTAAGCCCATGCCCCAGGAAAAGAAAGGTCAGGAAGTTATTTTGCTTTCTGGGAGGCTACAGAGATGAGAGCAAAGGAGATGAAGAGCCTTGGCATCTACTCCAGAATTGCTCTTGACTGCCAGACTTCGATCTAATCTCTATGGCACATCATCAGCATTCACTGTGTACCTCATACACAAAAGCAGAAGAGTAGCTAGATTTCTTTAAAATTGTGCCCTTCATTTGTTTCCCTTGCATGTTCTATTTCCCCAATTAACTTTGTGAGCCCTGGGCAAGTTAGTTAACCTCACTGGGCCTCAAAGGCCTCATCTATATAATGAATGGTTTAGAATAGATGATCTTTATGATCCCTTCCATTGCGAACATTCTACGCTGTGAAACCTCAAGGCTGTAAACTATATGAGAGTAGGAGCCAATTTTTTTTTATCATTTTTTTTTTATCTCCCCACAGGGCCTAATGTAACTTTGACTGTACTACCTTGCTTTCACTATGTGAAGTAGATTTTGAAGACAGCTCTAATATGTACTAAACTCGATTAGAAATTAGACGTCCCATTTTAGTTGAAAGTCAGATTATTAGGTAGATGTTATATGAACTTGCTTATTTCAAAAGGAAAAAAAAATTCTGGGAAATGAATCATTGGGATGGAATTAAGTAATCCCATTTAGGAAAATAGTACTTTAATAATAGGCTGTGAAAGTTATGGGTTGAATTGTCACCCAAAAAGGTATGTTTAAGTCCTAATCCCCAGTATCTGTGAATAGGACCTTGTTTGTGATTGGAGGCTTTGAAAATGTAATCAAGTTAAGATATGGTCATACTGGATGAGGGTGCACCCTAAATCCAATGACTGGTGTCCTTATAAGTAGGCCATGTGGGACACAAAGACACACAGGGAGAATGCCACGTAACTGTGGAAGCATAGTTTGGAGTGATGCGACTGCCAAGGAATCCCAACGATTGATGGCTACCATAAAAAGCTAGGAGAGAGAAGTACAACAAATTCTCCATCAGAACCTTCAAAAGAACCAACCCTGCCCTGTACCTTAACTTCAGAATTCTTGTGTCCAGAGCTGCGAGAGAATACATTTCTGTTATTGTAAGTCACCCAGTCTGTCGTAATTTATTACGGCAGACCTAGGAAACTAATACAGAAGATGTGACACTGGCCTAGGAAAAGTCCCCAAAGAATACATACAGCTCTGGACTGGAACAGTCATAGCTTGCAACTACCGTAGGACATCTACTTTCAGCCTAGGATGTCTTCATATTTTATAAAATATAAATCTAGATAGTAATAGAACATTAAGATCTTTGGAGCAACTCACCATTCCTTACGAGATCAGGACTGATCTTATACAAACCCTGATCAGCTGAATTAGGATCACATTTGTTATAATTATTACCGATCCCTTGAGAGCCACCTTTGACCCAGCATATCATACCCACAAGCCTAAGAGTAAGCTGCAGAAAGACTGTTTCTTAGAATGGTCGTCCATTATTTACTACCCTCTTCTACCTTATGCATGTTTCTTTTGTCCTTTTTTCGTTAACCATTTCTAAAGTTAGATGCTAAAGAATATTGAGCTCAGAAATAATATTTCCAAATAAACAATGTGTAAATCAATTTAAGCTGTTTACTTGCCCATTGGGAATAATCTCTCTCTTACTTTCTACCTATGAAAACTTCACCCAGGCTTTCACCATGCATAGCTCAGATCCCGTCTACCTCATCAAGGCTTCGTTGAATCCCCCATTTGAAAGTAATCTGCTTGCTGCAATTACATAACTTAAACTCTCTGTGTAGTTCTGTTGACACTTAGCAAAAAGTACCCTATATTATAGTTTTGTTTGTACATCTCTGTGTTTTATTGTTAAAGAAAAAATTATTCTGACACTTTTTAAAGATGGTAAGGCCGACTTCATTCAGAGGGACTACTACAGTGGAATTTTGTAGTACAGTAGTGAGATTAAGCTTAACTCCACACACAAGAAGTACCAAGTGGACATTTATAGCCATGAACCAGGGTGGGGGTCGATTGATGGAAAATTGCCAAGAGGAAACATCAGGCCTAAGGGCATTCCAGCTAAACTGACTTGGCAGGATTCTTGCTGAAGTCAGACCAAGATGATAAGATATCTGGAGTGGGGAATAAGGAATTTGATCAGATATCAAGGGTGGGGGATCTGCACTAAACTAACCCAGTAGTATTTTTGCTAAAACAGGACTAAATGAGCCAAGGACAGAGCCTAAGTTTGGGTCTAGTTAAAAAGGGAGCTCAGAAGAACCTGACTCAAGTTTGGTCAAAGGAGAGTCTTTGTCATTATCTCCTCAATGAGATTCTAGAGAATAGGAATGATAATTCATACTGTTTTGTATCTCTACTCCCTACTGCCCCCACCCCCATGAAAAACAGTGTATGCATGTCATAAAGTAGTTTTTGTAGTTGAGTATTTTTCAATGATGGTTGACTAATTTTGACAGAGCCGACACCTTAATTCACCAGTTAAATTGACTCTAGGCACAGCCTTGCACAACTCATCATTATTTGACTAAATGAAGACAATATATTCTAAGACTCTGGCACAGAATTTCTGGTTAACAGTGGTTGGCATAATTTATTCTCTTGCCTGCTATTTTCAAGTGATGTTACTGCTTTGAACTCATTTTTTAAAGTAATATTTATAAATGTAACTGGTAAAAGCGTGGCATCTTTGGCCAATGAAAAGAATTGCTGTCAGCTTAAGAAACGTAAAGCACTAAGTATACTAGAAATTGCAGACATCCTCACAAAAGTGATGGATTAATGACCACATACAGCATTAGGAAAGCTAGTTATGGTTTGCTTAAACCAGTCTCTTTATGGCATTCCCAGTCTTTTTAAACAGCTAGGATATAATAACATTTTAAAAATTAAAGTATTTCACATAACCAAGAACTTCATATGAAATGAGCAACATTAAGCACAAAACAATTGAAGCTTCAAATACTGGAGCAGGCAAGAATTTTAAACAGCCCAAATGAATAAGGATGCATCATTGTTGTGCTTTTTCAGATGCAGGAATAATCAGGCTCAGAGGTTAGCAGAAAGAGATTTTATAGCAATAATGGCTCCTCATACCATTTTTCTCTTGTGACTTCGACTCACAAAGGTGAAGCTTTCATTTGAAGATTTGATACAATGCAGCTGCCAACAGCAGGGGGGAGAATTTGGCCAAATGGCTGGACTCTCTCAAACATCTATGAGGGACAGAGATTGAGAGGGAGAGACAGGGAGAAATTGAGAGAGATATAAAAGGAAAAGAGGAGGGGACCAAAAAAAAAAAAAAAGATTTGCATTACCAATGACAAATCAAAGTTGAAAGTTTGCCTTTCCTGTTGTCATTCATTGCCATTCATATTTAGAAAGCAGACTGCTGTGATAATTGATTTGATGGTCCAGCTTGAGTGGAAGCACTTCTGGGCATAGCAGCCTCAGAGATGCCAAAAAAGAAGAAAAGGTGGGAATGAAATAATGCGCTACTTTCTCCTCAGAGGCATGTGGCCCAGTTTTTAAGAGCAGAAAAACATGCCGTGGGGTGGGGGGAGTAGAAACCTAAAGAACTTAGTAATAAATACAAAAATGACCATATAGCTCCAGTCAGATAAAAAAAGGCATTCAAACCAAGACAATAAGAGGACATATTTTACTGACAAGTGAATAATAGGGGAGTGTGGTGGAAATAATCTGATTTTTAACAGACTCTGTCCTTTGGGAGTACCTTTTTTGCTCTTCTTTTATATAAAGACAAAAGTGATTTCTTTTCTAAAAAGCCCTTTAATTTTTAAGCTTTTCATACTAGATTGATAGTTCAGAAGGAGAAAAAGAAAACAATAATTGAGACTGAAAAGCTATATATGTGCCCGGATTATCTAAACATCACTGAATTTATTTCCTTGAAGCAATGGGTAATGAAGCTTGTCCTTAGATTTGTGAGTAGAGGTTGGTGTTCAGCCATTGCTTCCTGCTGATATGAATAAGTTAGGAGACTAAAGTGCCAGTTGAAGGGGGCAAAAGAGAGAGAGAGAGAAAGAGTTTTTTAAAGTACTGAATTCACTGCCTGACCTCTTAATCACAACTGCCAATTGGATTGTATGCCCTGTCATTCCATTTAAGAACCTAAACAAACCAGATAAAAGACATAGCTGTCAAAACACAAATTTTAATCAGAACCTGTTTGTCTTTTGAGAGAAATGTACTTGTGTTCAGAAGTAGATCAGTCCTTTAACTTTGCTGCCTTTCTCTCTTTTCTTCCCTCTCCCTTCTATTTTCATTTCTCCTTTCTTCATTTACGTACCTAGCTAGCTGCCTCTACTTATACCTATAGAGAAAGCCTGTTGTTTGGCCTCATTGAATGTGTCATTACATATGCAGCTGTTTATGCAAATACCAATACCGTCACATCACAATTTCTGTTTTCCTGGTAAGGTTCTCAACTACAGTGAGACATTAAACTTTCTGAGTTAAAACAACAACAACAACAACCAAAACCCTCAAATGTATGACATTTTTAAAAGATTCATACAAAATTAATATGGAGGAAACAGTGTTAGCTGTCAGTATAATGTATGACAGTATTTCTGAAAAGCTTTTCAAAAAATCATGAGAATTACCTGGGAAACTTACTAAAATTCATTATACAATGTATACCTATATCAAAACATCACATTGTACCCCATAAATATATATAGTTATTATATATCAATCATAAATTTTTTAAAAATTTAGATTATCAGACCACACCCCAGGTCTTGAATCACAGTATATAGTGCTCAGGAATTTACATTTTAACAAGTGTGCAGATCATTTTTCTACATACTACTGAAGTTTGAATACCAGAGACATAATAGTTGAAGAGCAATATTTAATTACATCAACTGGAATCTAATTCCGTTTTTACCATTACTAGTTGTGTAAACTTAGGCAAATTATCTAGCCTTTCTAAAACTTAATTTCTTCATCCATGAAGTGTATGTAACAATGCCTACCTAGTAGGGTTGTTCTGAGAATTAAATAACATAATGAATATAAAACACAGCACAGTAGCTGGTGATTCTAATGTCAATACATAGTCAATATTATTGATATTGTTTATCTTTTATGATTTAGAAATAGGTTCTTTTCTGTGGGTTGTTCATATTGCCTCCTTGTAAATAATAGTTTCGATTTCAATTTTATATTAACATAGACGGTACTTTTTCATGTCTCAAGGATGTATAAGATTAAACATCAGGCCAGGTGTGGTGGCTCACACCTGTAATCCCAGCACTTTGGGAGGCCGAGGCGGGCAGATCATGATGTCAGGAAATCGAGACCATCCTGGCTAACACGGTGAAGCCCCATCTCTACTAAAAATACAAAAATTAGCCAGGCGTGGTGGCACGTGCCTGTAGTCCCAGCTACTCAGGAGGCTGAGGCAGGAGAATCGCTTGAACCTGGGAGGCGGAGGTTGTAGTGAGCGGTATCGCGCCACTGCACTCCAGCCTGGCGACAGAGCAAGAAAAAAAAAATAAAAGATTAAATATCATCCCGATCACTTCATCTTACCCAATGGGGAAACAAAACTATTTTAAACTAAAGTAGTAGCACATGCTTACTGGCATAGAGCAGAACATTCTTATTAATACCAAGTCTACGTAGATAACTAGATATATACATTATTCACATGTGAATGTGTAATTAAAGAGCATTTAGGTAGTGAACTTGATGAATGAGAGGGAAAAATGTCTGGGATGTCAATGTGATACTGTAAATACCAAAGGCAATTCACGGTGTGACTAGTAGCACCACCTGTCTCACACCCAAAGATAATTCATCAAATAATACCACGTCGAAACTGACAGATTCTTTGTCTTCATAGCCTAAAATAGAGGAAAGATCACTGGATTTTTTTTTTTTTTTTAAATCTAATCCCAAAGCTTACTAGCTCTGTTACTTCAGACAAACCTCTTACCCTCAGTGCCCCCATCTATAAAATAAGGACAATTATATTTGCCCCACCTCACAGCCTTGAAGGGAAAAGAAATGTGGTAATGTATCCAGGAAACATTTGTAAACTAAATGCTATACAAACAAATGGTATTATTTCATACCTATTCAAATGGACTGAAAGTCATTTGAAAATGTTATCAACTTTTGACCGTGATTATATCCTCATTTTCCAAGGAAGTCCAAAAGATAGATTAAATTTGAATTCTTCATTGTTGTGCCTTGCTGATTTTTGCTTGAGGTGATCACACTGCATTGATGCATTTTTACACTGCTTTTGTTGAATATTCCTTGGTCCAAAAGCTTTCAGCTTTATGGCTTTGAAGCTCCAATTGCCTGATCAATGTCTGAACTTGTGAAGCTTGAAATTTGTCATTTGGCATTGACTTATGTGTAAATCTGAGTCAAAATTCAGTGTCCTTTAAACATCTCGGGGCAAATTTTCAGCATGGCCTCATTTTTACTGATATGATCATGTATTTGTAAGTACAGATTGCCACTTTTGTCCTCAAGAGAGCACAAAGTGGTCATTGCACCTGCCATGAGGTAATTGAAGGTGCAAAAAATCCCACTTCTACAAAAAAGTCTTTATAACACTCCCTTCATTTACACCCCTCCCCTCCCTTCCTCTGTGTGTACCGAAAGAAAAAAAAAAAAAATGCTATTAACAGGCTATGAATAGAGATCAGCATTTCTTTTCAAGAAAAATAAACTGCATTTAATTTGGGCTTCTCTTAAAAAAAAAAAAGAAATACACAAGATACCTGGAGTAATTTAAAATAAAAATATTGATGGAAATGGCAATGTCTTTCACAATTATTATTCAATTGCAATGTTAAATACTCCTTAGCTTAAGCAAATGAGTAGTTTTGACTACTGGAAAATAGCATTTGAAAGTCAATTATGGAACTTCCAGCACACCTGTAGTTTTAGTGTCCTAAACTAATCCTCTAAAGTTACTCTAGACCAAAAGAGTAACATTTGTTTTTGATACACCCTTCTTTGTACCAGTGTTCTCTAAGTCCTTTTTGGATTCTCGTGCTAGAGAAAAAGAGCTGTAAGAAATGAAAGATAAACCTAACGTAGGGTTTATCTGTTACCTGAACAGTATATATGTTACAAATGACTTATAAAATTACCCAGGCAGTGGGAGCACTTCCTAGCCATTTCCTGGTGTGCTACCTGTGGCCATTCTAATCATTGACTAAAAATTACTCACAGACCTTTATTTTATTGCTAGTGATATATTTACACATACTATTTAGCCCAGACTATTCATATACTACATATATGCCTACTAGCCCAGTGCAAGTAGGTAGTCACTTGTTTACCTCTCAGAAACAGCAAGCTGTTATTTTTCCTTTTTAAAAATTTGGCTATATTTGTTTTTTGGTTGTAGGAAGAAAACTTAACAAGAGACCTACCCTCTTATCAAATCTTTAAGTGCACAATACAATATTGTTAACTATAGGCACTACGCCATACAATAGATCTCTAGAATTTATTCATCTTGCACAAATGAAACGTTATACCTGTTGAACAGCAACTCCCTACTCCTCCTTCTCCCCAGACCCTGGCAACCACTGTTCTACTCTGTTTCTATGAGTTTGACTATTTTAAATAGCTCATAAACGTGGAATCCCACAGTATGAGTCTTTCTGTGCCTGTCTTACTTCACTTGGCATGTCTCCAGGTTCAACCATGTTGTCACATATGGCAGGATTTCTTTCTGTGTTTAAGGCTGAATCATATTCCATTGTACATATATACCACATTTACTCCATTTACTCTATTCATTCACTGATGGACATTTGGATTCTTTCCCTATCTTGGCTGTTGTGAATAATGCTGCAGTGAACATGGGAGTGCAGATATCTCTTTGAGATCCTGCTGTCAATTCTTTTTTGTTTTGTTTTGTTTTGTTTTGAGACAGAATCTCACTCTGTCACCCATGCCGGAGTGCAGTGGCGTGATCTCGGCTCACTGTAACCTCCACCTCCTGGGTTCAAGTGATTCTCCTGCCTCAGCCTCCTGAGTAGCTGGGATTATAGGCATGTGCCACCACGCCCAGCTAATTTTTTGTATCTTTAGTAGAGACGGGGTTTCACCATGTTAGCCAGGATGGTCTTGATCTCCTGACCTCGTGATCCACCTGCCTTGACCTCCCAAAGTGTTGGGATTACAGGCATGAGCCACCGCGCCCAGCCTCAATTCTTCTGGACATATCCCCAGAAGAGGGATTACTGGATCATCTGGTAAGTCTGTTTTTAATTGTTTTGAGGAAGCTAGGCCGGGCACAGTGGCTCACGCCTGTAATCCCAGCACTTTGGGAGGCCAAGGCAGGCGGATCACGAGGTCAGGAGATCGAGACCATCCTGGCTAAGCGGTGAAACCCCGTCTCTACTAAAAAAATACAAAAAATTAGCCAGGCGTGGTGGCGGGGGCCTGTAGTCCCAGCTACTCGGGAGGCTGAGGCAGGAGAATGGCATGAACCCGGGAGGCGGAGCTTGCAGTGAGCCGAGATCGCGCCACTGCACTCCAGCCTGGGTGACAGAGCGAGACTCTGTCTCAAAAAAAAAAAAAAAAAAAAAAAAAATTTTTTTTTTTTGAGGAAGCTTCATACTGTTTTCCATAATGGCTGCATCATTTTACATTCCCACTAACCTATAACCCTTGTATAAGGGTTCCAATTTCTTCACATCCTTAACAGCGCTTGTTACCTTTTCACATCCTTAACAACACGTCTTACATTTTTTGTTGTTGTTGTTGTTAAATAGTAGACATCCTAACTGGGGTGAGGTGACATCTCATTGTAGTTTTTGATTTGCATTTCCTTGATTAGTGATGTTGAGCATCTTTTCACATACCTGTTGGCCATTTGTATGTCTACTTTGGAGAAATGTCTATTCAAAACCTTTCCTTATTTCTTAAACTGGCTATTTGGGAGCTTTTTTGTTTTTTATTTTGTTTCGTTTCATTTTGTTTTTGAGATGGCGTTTCGCCCTTGTTACCCAAGCTGGAGTGCAATGGCACAATCTTGGCTCACCACAACCTCTACCTCCCGGGTTCAAGCGATTCTTCTGCCTCAGCCTCCCGAATAGCTGGGATTACGGGCCTGCGCCACCATGCCTAGCTAATTTTGTATTTTTAGTAGAGAAGGGGTTTCTCTATGTTGGTCAGGCTGGTCTTGAACTCCCAATCTCAGGTGATCTGCCTGCCTCGGCCTCCCAAAGTGCTGAAATTACAGGCATGAGCCACCATACGCGGCTGTTTTGTTTTTTTGATCTTGAGCTATTTGAGTTCTTTATGTATTTTGATACATTTTAGATAGTAGCCCTGTATCAGATATGCAGCTAGCAAATATTTTCTCCCATTTTTGTAAATTGCCTTTTCATTTTGATTGCTTGCTGTACAGAAGCTTTTTAGTTTTATGTAATCTCACTGTGTTTTTCCTTCTGCTGCTTATGCTTTTGGTGTCATATCCAAGAAATCATTGCCCAGACCAATACCATGATGCTTTTCCCCTTTGTTTTCTTCAAGGAGTTTTGTAGGTTTAGGTCTTATGTTTAAATCTTTAACCCATTTTTAGTTGATTTTTATATATAATATGGGATGAACGTCCAATTTCATTCTTTTGCATGTCCATATCCAATTTTCCCACTACCATTTGTTGAAGAGACTTTCCTTTTCTCATTCTGTGTTCTTGGCACCCCATACAAAGATCAGTTGACCATATATGCATGGATTTATTTCTAGGCTCTCTATTCCGTTTCCTTGGTCTACATGTCTGTTTTTATGTCAGTCCCATATTGTTTAAATTGCTAAAGATTTGTAATATATTTTAAAATAAGTGGCGAATCCAGCTATGTTCTTCTTTCTCAAGATTTGTTTGGCTATTCATGGTCTTTTGTAGTTATGAATTTTACGATGGGTTTTTCTATTTCTCTGAAAAATGCCATTGGGACATTTAAAGGGATTGCATTGAATCTATAGATTATGTTAAGTAGTATGGACATTTTAACAATATTAAGTCTTTCACTGAATATCTTTTCATTTATATATATTGTCTTTAATTTGTTTCATCAACATTATGTAGTTTTCGCTGTACAAGTCTTTCACCTCCTTGGTTAAATGTATTCCTAAGTATTTCATTCTTTGTGATACTATGCAAATGGGATTGCTTTCTTGTTTTGAGTAGTTTATTGTTAATGTATAGAAATGCAATTGATTTTTGTATGTTGATTTTGTATCGTGCAACTTTGCTGAACTTTTTAATTAGTTTTAACAGTTTTTGTGGAATATTTAGGATTTTCTCTACATAAGATCATGTGTTTGCAAACAGAGATAGTTTTACTTCTTTTTTTTTCCTCCCAATTTTAATGTCTTTTAATTTTTTTTTCTTGTCTAGTTGCTCCAGCTAGAGCTTCCGGTACTATCTTGAATATAAATGGTGAGGGTGGGCATTCTTTCCATTTCCTGATATGAGAAGAAAAACTTTGTGTTTTATCATTAGTTTGATATTAGCAGTGGGCTTTTCATATATGGCCTTAATTGTGTTGAGGTAAATTCCTTGTATATCTAATTTATTGATAGTGTTTATCATGGAAAGGTGTTGAATTTTTTCAAATGCTTTTTCTGCATCTATTGGGATGATTTTGTGATTTTTATCCTTCATTCTATTAATGTGGTGTAGCACATTAATTGATTTGCATATGTTCAAGCCATCCTCACATATTAGGGATAAGTCCCATTTGATCATGATGTATGATTTTTTAGAACTTAGTGTTGAATTCAGTTTGCTAATATTTTCTTGGGAATTTTCACATCTGCTTTCATCGAAGATACTGGTCTGTAATTTTCTTTTCTTGTAGTGTCTGTGACTTTGTATTAGGTTAATACTGGCTTGATAAAATGAATTTCGAAGTGTACTCTCTTTAAAAAGTCTTTAAAAAGTGTTGGGCTTAATTCTTCCTTAAATATTTGATAAAATTCACCGCTGACACCATCTAATGCTGGATTTTTCTTTTTGGGGAGGTTTTTGATTACTGATTCAGTCTCCTTGTTTGTTATTGGTCTGTTTAGATTTTCCATTTCATCATGATTTACCCTTGGTAGATTGTATATTTCTATGAATATAACCATTGCTTCGAGATTATCCAATTTGTTGGTGTATAATTCTTCATAGTAGTCTCTTCTGATCCTGTTTATTTCTGTGGCATCAGTTCTAATGTCTCATCTTTCATTGCTGATTTTGAATCTTTTTTTTTATTATAAGGATTTTTCCATTTTGTTTATATTTTCAGAAAAAAACAATTTTCTGTTTCACTGATTTTTTTTTTCTACTGTTTTTCTATTCTCTTTTTCATTTATTTTAGCTCTAATCTTTGTTATTTCCTTTCTTCTGCTAATGTTGGGCTTCTCCTAAATTTGTTCTTTTTCTAGCTCCTTGAGGTATAACATTAGATTGTTTTATTTGAGATCTTTCTACTTTTTTAATGTAGGCATTTTATCACTGTAAATATCCCTGTTAGAATTGCTTTTGCTCTATCTCATAAGTTTTGGTATGTTGTATTTTCATTTTTGCATGTCTTAAGATATTTTCTAATTTTCCTTTTGATTTCTTCATTGGCCCATTGATTTTTAAAGAGTGTGTTGTTTCATTTCCACATATTCGTAAATTATACAATTTTCCTTCTGCTATTAATTTCTAGTTTCATTCCACTGTAGTCAGAAAAGATGCTGTGTGGGATTTCAGTCTTAAATTTGTTGAGACTTTTTTTGTGACTTAACACATGATATATTCTGGAGAATGTTCCATGTGTGCATGAGAAGAATGTGTATTTTGCAACTGTTGGGTGAAATGTCTTCTGTATGTCTTTTAGTTCCTCTTGCTCTATAGTGTTGTTCAAGTCTATTGTTTCCTTATTGTTTTTTTTTTTTTTTTTTTGCCTGGATGTTCTATTCATTATCAAAAGTGGGATATGAATTATCTTACTAATACCATAGTGCTGTCTGTTTTCTACTTCAGATCTGTCAGTGTTTACTTTGTATATTTAGATGCTCTAATATTTGGTGCATATATGGATTTATAGTTGTTATATCTTCCTGATGAATTGCTTTCATTATTATATAATGACATTTTTCGCCTCTACGTCGGTTTTTGACTTATAGTCTATTTTGTCTTACATAAAGTATAGCCACTCCTGCTCTCTTTTGGTTACCATTTGTGTGGAATATCTTTTTCTGTGTCTTTACTTTCAGTCTATGTGTGTCCTCAAAGCTAAGTGTAGTCTCTTATAGGTAGCATATAATTAGATATTGTTTATCTATTCTGCCACTCTGTGTCATTTGTTTGGGGAGTTTAATCCATTTGCATTTATTTATTTATTTTATTTTTTTTGAGACAGAGTCTTGCTCTGTTGCCCAGGCTGGAGTGCAGTGGTGCAATCTCAGCTCACTGCAGCCTCTGCCTCCCGGGTTCAAGCGATTCTCCTGTCTCAGCCTCCCAAGTAGCTGGGACTACAGGTGTGCACCACCATGCCCGGCTAATTTTTGTATTTTTAGTAGAGACACGGTTTCACCATGTTGCCCAGGATGGTCGCGATCTCCTGACCTCATGATCCACCCGAAGTGCTGGGATTACAGGCGTGAGCCATCACACCCGGCCTCCATTTACATTTCAAGTAATTATTGATAGGGAAGGACTTACTATTGCCCTTTTGTTGATTGTTTTCTGTTTCGTAGTCTTTTTGTCCCTGTTTTCCTCTCTTGCTATCTTCTTTTGTGATTTGTTGATTTTTTGTAGTGATCTGCTTTGGTTCCTTCTTCTATTTCTTTTGTGTATCTTCTATAGTTAATTTCTTTATGATTACCATGAAGCTTGCATAGATTGTCTTATAGTTACAGCAGTTCTATATTAAGCTGCTGACAACTTAACTGCACTCACATACAAAAACCCTCCACTTTTACTTCTCCCTCACCATACTTTGTTATTGATGTCATAGTTTAAATCTTTTTATATTGTGTGTCTATTAACAAATTTGTGTAGTTATAATCTTAATGTTTTTGTCTTTTAACTTTAATAGTAGAGTTTAAAGTTATTTACAGTCCACCATTATTATAGTATCCGGGCTGGGCACAGTGGCTTCTAATCCCAGCACTTCGGGAGGCCGAAGCGGGCAAATTCATTGAGTCTAGGAATTCAAGACCAGCCTGGGCAACATGGCAAAACCCTGTCTCTATTAAAAATGCAAAAAACTAGCCAGGCATGGTGGTGCACAATTGTAGTCCCAGCTTCTCAGGAAGCTGAGGTGGGAGAATCAGCCGAGGCTGCAGTGAGCTGTGATCATGCCACTGCAGTCTAGCCTAGGCAATAGGAATGAGACCCTGTCTCAAAAAAAAAAAAAAAAAAAAAAAAAATATATATATATATATATATGTAGTATTCTGTGTTTGTCTGTATGCTTGCCCATACCAGTGTGTTTTATTCTTCCATATGCTTTTGTGTTACTGTTTTAGCATCTGTTCATTTCTACTTGAAGAACTCCCATTAGCATCATGTCTAGTGGTGATGAACTCCCATGCCTTTTGTTTGTTTGGGAAAGTCTTTATCTCTCCTTCACTTTTGAAGGACAATTTTGCCAGATATAGTATTCTTGATTGGCTTTTTTTTTTTCAACACTTTGAATATTATAAGCTCACTGCCTTCTGGTCTGCAAGGTGTCTGCTAAGAAATCTACTGATAGTCTTATTGAGGACTCACTTTACATCATGAGTCACTTTTCTCTTGCTCCTTTAAAATTTTTCTTTGACTTTGTGCAATTTGATTATATTGTATCTCAGTGTAGACTTCTTTGGGTTTCTCTAATATGGCATTCTTTGGGCTTTGTGAATCTGGATATCCATTTCCTTCCCCAGGTTTGAGATGTTTTCCTCCATGAGTTCTTTATATAAGCTTTTTCCCCTGCCTATCTCTTTTCTCCTTTGAGATTCCCATAATGAATGTATTGGTCTGCTTGATGATGTTCAGTAAGTAGCTTAGGCTTTCTTCATTCTTTATCATTCTTTGCTTTTTGCTCCTTTGGCTACATAATTTGGATGACTTGTCTTCAGTTTCACTGATTCCTTCTGCTGAATCAAGTCTGCTGTTTAATCACTGTAATGATTTTTCAGTTCAGTCACTGAACCAGAATTTCTGTTTGGTTATTTATTTATTTATTTATTGAAATGGAGTTTCACTCTTGTTGCCCAGGCTGGAGTGCAATGGTACAGTCTTGGCTCACTACAACGTCTGCCTCCTGGGTTCAACCTACTCTCCTGCCTCAGCCTCCCAAGTAGCTGGGATTACAGGCATGTGCCACCATGCCTGGCTAATTTTTTATTTTTAGTAGAGACAGGGTTTCTCCATGTTAGTCAGGCTGGTCTCGAACTCCCAACCTCAGGTGATCTGCCCACCTCAGCCTCCCAAAGTGCTGGGATTACAGGCGTGAGCCACCACACCCGGCCTGGTTTTTTTTTTTTTTTTTTTTAAATAATTTCTACCTCTGTTAGGGCCAGATGTGGTGGCTCATGTCTGCAATCCAGCACTTTGGGAGGCCAAGGCAGGTGGATCACTTGATGTCAGGAGTTCGAGACCAGCCTGGGCAACATGGTGAGACACCATCTCTACTAAAAAAAAATTACAAAAATTAGCCAGGTATGGTTGCACGTACCTGTAATCCCAGTTACTGGGGAGGCAGGAGAATCTCTTGAGCCTGGGAGGCAAAGGTTGCAATGAGCCGAGATTGTGCCACTGCACTCTAGTCTGGGTGACAGAGTGGGACTCCGTCTCAAAAAAAAAAAAAAAGAAAGGCAACTCAAAACAACAACAAAAAAACCAGCCTGAGCTGGGCATGGTGGCTCACACCCGTAATCTCAGCACTTTGGGAGTCTGAGGTGTGCTAATCACTTGAGGTCAGGAATTTGAGACCAGCCTAGCCAACACAGGGAAACCCCATCTCTACTTGAAAAACATATTTATATATATGTATGTATATATTTGAGTGTGTATATATATATATATTTATATATATGTATATATTTATGTGTGTGTATACACACACACACACACACACAGAAAAATTAGCCGGGCATGGTGTCCCATGTCTGTAGTCCCAGCTACTTGGGATGCTGAGGCAGGAGAATCTCTTTAACCACGGAGGCGGAGGTTGCAGTGAGATCGTGCTGCTGCACTTCAGCCTGGGCAACAGAACGAGACTCTGTCTCAATAAATAAATAAATACATACATAATTTCTACCTCTGTTGATATTCTCATTTTGTTGCTGAATTATTTTCTTAATGTTGTTCAGTTGTCTATATTCTCTTGTAACTCACTGAGCTTCCTTAAGATGATTATTTTGAATTCTTTGTTAGCCTATTCATAGATCTCCATTTCTTTAGAGTTGGGTATTATGATTTAATTTGTCCTTTAGTGTAATGTTTCGCTGATTTTTCTTGTTTCTTGTACTTTTGCACTGGTGTCTGCACATTTGAGGAAGCAGCCACCCTTCCCATTCTTTCTGGACTTGTTTAGACATGGAAAGAGCTTAACCAATTCGCTAGGCTAGAGATTCTAGGAGCCTTTCAAACCTTTTCTATGAATGTATCTTCTCTGGATTTGTGTGGGAGGATTCCTAATTAGATGGATTTACTTGTTTTCTTTTTTTACCCTGAGCACAATTCATAGAGCCATGCTAATGTCTTCTGAGGCAGGACAGAATCCAGCCCGACCCTGGTGGTGCACTGAGGCCAGATTGTTGGGGACATGTTCCATTTCTCTCCTATCACAGTGGAAGAAGCATCAGGCTCTGTGCCTTCTCTCAATCTTGTAGAGCTATGCTCACCACAGTAAGCTGCCTGCCCTTTTTCCTTTGTTCTTAATTGCCCTGAAACATCCAAGCTGTTTCTGTTCTATCAGTGTCCCATGTGAGGTGAGATAGAAACTAGCCCTTCAGGCAGTGCACCAAAAGGCTGGTACATTGGAAGCATTCTCTACTCTGTATTTTCCCCTGAGAAAGAAACTGTAGGCCAAAGTGATATTTTTCAATGCTGAGCTGTGATGGCTTGGGGGAAGGGGCTAATACTAGTAAGGTGAAATTGCTCCTTACTCATTTCAATGAAATTTTTTCAGTTTTGTGTTTGTCTGGTGTACTGCAGCCTCTTAAAAGGATTCTGGTCTTCTCATAAATGTATTGTGGTCTACATTGTTAAGTTGGTGTTTCTATGGGAGGACAAGAGATGGAACTTTCTATTTCACCATTTTTATGATATCAGCAAGCTATTATTTAAATGAGAAGTTTCCTTTACTTAGGTGAGCAATATAATTTAATGCAAGTTTGTCTATGGATTTCTCCTTGAGTGACTACATTACAAAAGGCCATCTGGAATTCCCTTTCTACACATCACTGTTAAAGCAAAAAAATATATTTAAGTGGTACCAAGGTATCAGGATTCCCTACAGACAGTTTGAGATCTAATATAAAACTAAAAACATAGGCCACTGGTCTAAATGATGACAGTAAAAAATTCCTAAAACTATTAAGTTTTATTAATGAATATGGTGGAAAAGAAGATCTTGGAATGTGAATTAAATGTTTTTAAGGTGATGAGTGGGTAAGAAAGAGAGGTGATAAAAATTTTTGAAAACTTGTTTTCAAAGCAATACTATTACATATTAAATATACAGTTTAAACTTTTCTCATCCTGCTGACAAATACATACCTGAGCCAAGATTACTGTTTTGTTTCATTTTAACCGTTCCCCTACACAGTAATATCTATAGTGATGACCATTTCTGGAGAGTTTCACTTTGATATGTTAGCACATCATTACCTGTTAGGTAGCCCCAAAATGTAAATAAATTATCCTCATTCCATATTGTCAAAACATAGAAACAACAACAAAGATACCTAAATGAAAGAAGCTGTGATTGTTTTTCAAAACCAAAGAAGAGAAGTGTAAGAAAAGCATTGAATTTAAGGGGCAGAAACTATCCCAGAAAGTTACTGCTAGAATCCAAATACTAAAGAAAGTAATAGAATTATACCTTTATAAAGATTAAGAGTAATGAATTTGAATTGGTACCTTTTTTTTTTTTTTTTTTTGAGAAGGAGTTTCGCTCTCGTTGCCCAGGCTGGAGTGCAATGGCGCGGTCTCAGCTCACCGCAACCTCCATCTCCCGGGCTCAAGCTATTCTCCTGCCTCAACCTTCTGAGTAGCTAGGATTACAGGCATGTGCCACCACGCCCTGCTAATTTTGTATTTTTAGTAGAGACAGGGTTTCTCCATGTTAGTCAGGCTGGTCTCAAACTTCTGACCTCAGGTGATCCACCCACCTCGGCCTCCCAAAGTGCTGGGATTACAGGCGTGAGCCACCACGCCCAGCAAGCACCATTTTCATTCTTAAATTTGTTCATATGTTAAAAAAAAAAGAAAACATAAGCATGCTTTAGTTTTCCATCTTCATATTAGGTAACACAATGAATGAATGAATATAGTCATTTTCTAATACTCTCACACAGATTGATTCTTCCATGGGTAAGTAGTTCTCTGTAGCCCTGAATTAGATTTTTTTTTTTTTTTCGAGACGGAGTTTTGCTCTTGTCACCAAGGCTGGAGTGCCATAGCACTCACCATGTCTCACCATGTTGGCCAGGCTAGTCTCGAACTCCTGACCTCAGGTGATCCACCCGCATCAGCCTCCCAAAGTGCATGAGCCACTGCACCCAGCCATGAATTAGATTTTGATTGATGAAAAGGGAGATAATAATTCCAATAATCTTATGTTCCATAAATGAAATTTTAAAACTGATACATTTTTATATTTAAAAACTTCAAAATAAATAGAAAAATACCACTTTGAGTTGTAGTTTTTTTAGTGGTCAATCTGATGAGCTTGGGCCCATATAAGCTATGCTGGACAAGAAAACACTATCCTAATCAGTGTTGACTTAACTGAATGCATTCAAATAAGTGGAAATATTGTTAGATTTGTTGACTGGAAGGAAGTCTGCGTTTGATTAGTCCAAAGGTGATTTGAGGAAAGGTGGTAAGCTGAACATGACCTCCCATGACTATTACTGAAAGGAAGGAGAATTTGAACCAAATTTTAAGATTTGGCCAGGACCAAATAAGATATCATTGCAGAAAACCTGTGCTATGTGTCAATGACCCTTCAGAAAATAAAAAGTAGAGATAAAATGGAGTTGGCACTCCATCTCTGGCCTGTGTGTGCTGCCCCCACCCCCACCCCTCCCTTCTATCTCTCAAGTTTTGAGATCACTCCTGTTAACCTCCTCCTCTCTTCCCTGGCTCAGCCAATTTGTAAGCTCTGATCACATTTTTTTTTTTTTTACCATATTCTCTTTGTACCCTATCTTTTGCTTTTTTATAGTTGCTTAATATTGTGTAACGGAGGCCAGGCACAGTGGCTCATGTCTGTAATCCCAGCACTTTAGGAGGCTGAGTTTGGCAGATTACTTGAGGTTAGGAGTTACAGACCAGCCTGGCCAAAATGATGAAACTCCATCTCTACTAAAAATGCAAAAATTAGCCAGGTATATTGGCACGTGGCTGTAATCTCAGCTACTTGGGAGGCTGTGGCAGGAGAATTGCTTGAACCCGGGAGTTGGAGGTTGCAGTGTGCCAGTATCATGCTACTGGTATATTGGAAGCATTCTCTACTCTGTCTTTTCCCCTAAGAAAGAAAGTGTGGGCCAAAGTGTGTAAGGGAAGGGTTAAAATGAGTGAGTGAGTCTCTCTCTCTATATGTATATATATATCGTATAACAGTCTTTTTCTAATTCCAAGGAATAGAGGCATGCTAAAGTTTTTAAAGGTGTTATAGGGTTAAGAAAATATGAGGAAGAAATATCACAGTGATCTCCCAGCCATAGCTCATCAAAACTAGAATCTTCTGACTACAATAGTGGCTCTGGAAGTCTGACAGCACCTCTGACATTTTTTTTTTTTTAATTATACTTTAGGTTTTAGGGTACATGTGCACAGTGTGCAGGTTTGTTACATATGTATCCATGTGACATGTTGATTTCCTGCACCCATTAACTCCTCATTTAGCATTAGGTATATCTCCTAATGCTGTCCCTCCCCGCTCCCCCCAACCCACAACAGTCCCCAGAGTGTGATGTTCCCATTCCTGTGTCCATGAGTTCTCACTGTTCAATTCCCACCTATGAGTGAGAACATGCGGTGTTTGGTTTTCTGTCCTTGCGATAGTTTACTGAGAATGATGTTTTCCAGTTTCATCCATGTCCCTACAAAGGACATGAACTCATCATTTTTTTATGGCTGCATAGTATTCCATGGTGTATATGTGCCACATTTTCTTAATCCAGTCTATCGTTGTTGGACATTTGGGTTGGTTCCAACCCTTTGCTATTGTGAATAGTGCCGCAATAAACATACGTGTGCATGTGTCTTTATAGCAGCATGATTTATAATCCTTTGGGTATATACCCAGTAATGGGATGGCTGGGTCAAATGGTATTTCTAGTTCTAGATCCCTGAGGAATCGCCACACTGACTTCCACAATGGTTGAACTAGTTTACAGTCCCACCAACAGTGTAAAAGTGTTCCTATTTCTCCACATCCTCTCCAGCACCTGTTGTTTCCTGATTTTTTAATGATGGCTATTCTAACTGGTGTGAGATGGTATCTCACTGTGGTTTTGATTTGCATTTCTCTGATGGCCAGTGATGATGATGAGCCTTTCTTCATGTGTTTTTTGGCTGCATAAATGTCTTCTTTTGAGAAGTGTCTGTTCATGTCCTTTGCCCACTTTTTGATGGGGTTGTTTGTTTTTTTCTTGTAAATTTGTTTGAGTTCATTGTAGATTCTTGATATTAGCCCTTTGTCAGATGTGTAGGTTGCAAAAATTTTCTCCCATTCTGTAGGTTGCCTGTTCACTCTGATGGTAGTTTCTTTTGCTGTGCAGAAGCTCTTTAGTTTAATTAGATCCCATTTGTCAATTTTGGCTTTTGTTGCCATTGCTTTTGGTGTTTTAGACATGAAGTCCTTGCCCATGCCTATGTCCTGAATGGTATTGCCTAGGTTTTCTTCTAGGGTTTTTATGGTTTTAGGTCTAACATTTAAGTCTTTAATCCATCTTGAATTAATTTTTGTATAAGGTGTAAGGAAGGGATCCAGTTTCAGCTTTCTACATATGGCTAGCCAGTTTTCCCAGCACCATTTATTAAATAGGGAATCCTTTCCCCATTTCTTGTTTTTGTCAGGTTTGTCAAAGATCAGATAGTTGTAGATAGGCGGCATCATTTCTGAGGGCTCTGTTCTGTTCCATTGATCTATGTCTCTGTTGTGGTACCAGTACCATGCTGTTTTGGTTACTGTAGCCTTGTAGTATAGTTTGAAGTCAGGTAGCGTGATGCCTCCAGCTTTGTTCTTTTGGCTTAGGATTGACTTGGCGATGCGGGCTCTTTTTTGGTTCCATATGAACTTTAAAGTAGTTTTTTCCAATTCTGTGAAGAAAGTCATTGGTAGCTTGATGGGGATGGCATTGAATCTATAAATTACCTTGGGCAGTATGGCCATTTTCACGATATTGATTCTTCCAACCCATGAGCATGGAATGTTCTTCCATTTGTTTGTATCCTCTTTCATTTCATTGAGCAGTGGTTTGTAGTTCTCCTTGAAGAGGTCCTTCATATCCCTTGTAAGTTGGATTCCTAGATATTTTATTGTCTTTGAAGCAATTGTGAATGGGAGTTCACTCATGATTTGGCTCTCTGTTTGTCTGTGATTGGTGTACAAGAATGCTTGTGATTTTTGTACATTGATTTTGTATCCTGAGACATTGCTGAAGTTGCTAATCAGCTTAAGGAGATTTTGGGCTGAGACAATGGGGTTTTCTAGATCTACAATCATGTCATCTGCAAACAGGGACAATTTGACTTCCTCTTTTCCTAATTGAATACCCTTTATTTCCTTCTCCTGCCTGATTGCTCTGGCCAGAACTTCCAGCACTATGTTGAATAGGAGTGGTGAGAGAGGGCATCCCTGTCTTGTGCCAGTTTTCAGAGGGAATGCTTCCAGTTTTTGCCCATTCAGTATGATATTGGCTGTGGGTTTGTCATAGATAGCTCTTATTATTTTGAGATACGTCCCATCAATACCTAATTTATTGGGAGTTTTTAGCATGAAGGGTTGTTGAATTTTGTCAAAGGCCTTTTCTGCATCTATTGAGATAATCATGTGGTTTTTGTCTTTGGTTCTGTTTATATGCTGGATTACATTTATTGATTTGCATTTGTTGAACCAGCCTTGCATCCCAGGGATGAAGCCCACTTGATTATGGTGGATAAGCTTTTTGATGTGCTCCTGGATTCGGTTTGCCAGTATTTTATTGAGGATTTTTGCATCGATGTTCATCAAGGATATTGGTCTGAAATTCTCTTTTTTGGTTATGTCTCTGCCAGGCTTTGGTATCAGGACGATGCTGGCTTCATAAAATGTGTTAGGGAGGATTCCCTCTTTTTCTATCGATTGGAATAGTTTCTGAAGGCATGATACCAGTTCCTCCTTGTACCTCTGGTAGAATTCAGCTGTGAATCCATCAGGTCCTGGTCTCTTTTTGGTTGGTAAACTACTGATTATTGCCACAATTTCAGAGCCTGTTATTGGTCTATTCAGAGATTCAACTTCTTCCTGGTTTAGTCTTGGGAGGGTGTATTTGTCGAGGAATTTATCCATTTCTTCTAGATTTTCTAGTTTCTTTGCATAGAGGTGTTTGTAGTATTCTCTGATGGTAGATTGTATTTCTGTGGGATCAGTGGTGATATCCCCTGTTTCATTTTTTATTGCATCTATTTGATTCTTCTCTCTTTTCTTCTTTATTAGTCTTGCTAGCGGTCCATCAATTTTGTTGATCTTTTCAAAAAACCAGCTCCTGGATTCATTAGTTTTTTGAAGGGTTTTTTGTGTCTCTATTTCCTTCAGTTCTGCTCTGATTTTAGTTATTTCTAGCCTTCTGCTAGCTTTTGAATGTGTTTGCTCTTGCTTCTCTAGTTCTTTTAATTGTGATGTTAGGGTGTCAATTTTGGATCTTTCCTGCTTTCTCTTGTGGGCATTTAGTGCTATAAATTTCCCTCTACACACTGCTTTGAATGTGTCCCAGAGATTCTAGTATGTTGTGTCTTTGTTCACGTTGGTTTCAAAGAACATCTTTATTTCTGCCTTCATTTCATTATGTACCCAATAGTCATTCAGGAGCAGGTTGTTCAGTTTCCATGTAGTTGAGCGGTTTTGAGTGAGTTTCTTAATCCTGAGTTCTAGTTTGATTGCACTGTGGTGTGAGAGACAGTTTGTTATAATTTCTGTTCTTTTACATTTGCTGAGGAGAGCTTTACTTCCAACTATGTGGTCAATTTTGGAACAAGTGTGGTGTGGTGCTGAAAAAAATGTATATTCTGTTGATTTGGGGTGGAGAGTTCTGTAGATGTCTATTAGGTCCACTTTGTGCAGAGCTGAGTTCAATTCCTGGATATCCTTGTTAACTTTCTGTCTCGTTGATCTGTCTAATGTTGACAGTGGGGTGTTAAAATCTCCCATTATTATTGTGTGGGAGTTTAAGTCCCTTTGTAGGTCACTCAGGACTTGCTTTATGAATCTGGGTGCTCCTGTGTTGGGTGCATATATATTTAGGATAGTTAGCTCTTCTTGTTGAATTGATCCCTTTACCATTATGTAATGGCCTTCTTTGTCTCTTTTGATCTTTGTTGGTTTAAAGTCTGTTTTATCAGAGACTAGGATTGCAACCCCTGCCTTTTTTTGTTTTCCATTTGCTTGATAGATCTTCCTCCATCCCTTTATTTTGAGTCTATGTGTGTCTCTGCACATGAGATGGGTTTCCTGAATACAGCACACTGATGGATCCTGACTCCTTATCCAGTTTGCCAGTCTGTGTCTTTTAATTGGAGCATTTAGCCCATTTACATTTAACATTAATATTGTTATGTGTGAATCTGATCCTGTCATTATGATGTTAGTTGGTTATTTTGCTCATTAGTTGATGCAGTTTCTTCCTAGTCTCGATGGTCTTTACAATTTGGCATGTTTTTGCAGTGGCTGGTACCGGTTGTTCCTTTCCATGTTTAGTGCTTCCTTCAGGAGCTCTTTTAGGGCAGGCCTGGTGGTGACAAAATCACTCAGCATTTGCTTGTCTGTAAAGTATTTTATTTCTCCTTCACTTATGAAGCTTAGTTTGGCTGGATATGAAATTCTGGGTTGAAAATTCTTTTCTTTAAGAATGTTGAATATCGGCCCCCACTCTCTTCTGGCTTGTAGAGTTTCTGCCAAGAGATCAGCTGTTAGTCTGATGGGCTTCCCTTTGTGGGTAACCCGACCTTTCTCTCTGGCTGCCCTTAACATTTTTTTCTTCATTTCAACTTTGGTGAATCTGACAATTATGTGTCTTGGAGTTGCTCTTCTCGAGGAGTATCTTTGTAGCGTTCTCTGTATTTCCTGAATCTGAATGTTGGCCTGCCTTGCTAGATTGGGGAAGTTCTCCTGGATAATATCCTGCAGAGTGTTTTCCAACTTGGTTCCATTCTCCCCGTCATTTTCAGGTACACCAATCAGACGTAGGTTTGGTCTTTTCACATAGTCCCAAATTTCTTGGAGGCTTTGTTCATTTCTTTTTATTCTTTTTTCTCTAAACTTCCCTTCTTGCTTCATCTCATTCATTTCATCTTCCAGCAGCGATACCCTTTCTTCCCGTTGATCGCATCTGCTACTGAGGCTTCTGCAATCTTCGTGTAGTTCTCGAAACTTGGCTTTCAGCTCCATCAGCTCCTTTAAGCCCTTCTCTCCATTGGTTATTCTAGTTATCCATTCTTCTAGTTTTTTTTCAAAGTTTTTAACTTTTTTGCTATTGTTTTGAATTTCCTCCCGTAGCTCAGAGTAGTTTGATCGTCTGAAGCCTTCTTCTCTCAACTCGTCAAAGTCATCCTCCATCCAGCTTTGTTCCGTTGCTGGTGAGGAACTGCGTTCCTTTGGAGGAGGAGAGGTGCTCTGCTTTTTAGAGTTTCCAGTTTTTGTGTTCTGTTTTTTCCCCATCTTTGTGGTTTTATCTACTTTTGGTCTTTGATGATGGTGATGTACAGATGGGTTTTTGGTGTGGATGTCCTTTCTGTTTGTTAGTTTTCCTTCTCCCAGACAGGACCCTGAGCTGCAGGTCTGTTGGAGTTTACTAGAGGTCCACTCCAGACCCTGTTTGGCTGGGTGTCAGCAGCGGTGGCTGCAGAACAGCGGATTTTCGTGAGACCACAAATTCAGCTGTCTGATAGTTCCTCTGGAAGTTTTGTCTCAGAGGAGTACCCGGCCGAATGGGGTGTCAGTCTGTCCCTACTGTGGGGGTGCCTCCCAGTTAGGCTGCTCAGGGGTGAGGGACTCACTTTAGGAGGCAGTCTGTCCGTTCTCAGATCTCCAGCTGCGTGCTGGGAGAACCACTACTCTCTTCAAAGCTGTCAGTCAGACAGGGACATTTAAGTCTGTGGAGGTTCCTGCTGACTTTTTGTTTGTCTGTGCCCTGCCCCCAGAGGTGGAGCCTACAGAGGCAGGCAGGCCTCCTTGAGCTGTGGTGGGTTCCACCCAGTTCGAGCTTCCTGGCTGCTTTGTTTACCTAAGCAAGCCTGGGCAATGGCGGGCACCCCTCCCCCAGCCTCGCTGCCGCCTTGCAGCTTGATCTCAGACTGCTGTGCTAGCAATCAGCAAGACTCCGTGGGCATAGGACCCTCCAAGCCAGGTGCGGGACACAATCTCCTAGTGTGCCGTTTTCCAGGCCCGTTGGAAAAGCGCAGTATTAGGGTGGGACTGACCCGATATTCCAGGTGCCGTCTGTTACCCCTTTCTTTGACTAGGAAAGGGAACTCCCTGACCCCTTGCGCTTCCCGAGTGAGGCAATGCCTCGCCCTGCTTCAGCTCGCGCACGGCGCGCTTCACCGACTGTCCTGCACCCACTGTTTGGCACTCCCTAGTGAGATGAAACTGGTACCTCAAACAGAAATGCAGAAATCACCCGTCTTCTGTGTCGCTCAGGCTGGGGCATCATTCCTATACCTCTGACATATTGACCACCCTGCTGGTATTCATCCTTCAGGAGCAGGTTTGTGCTTGATTCCAGTTGTACCTTACTAATCCTTCTATTCTCATGATTTGCCATTATGGTCTCTCAGCTACTTCATTTTTATTTTTCTGTCTATCTAATTCTTCTTTTATTTCCTTAACAATGAATGAAGTCTCTGTTCTCCTTTCTATATCAGGGTATCTGCTTTTTTATGGTTTCTACTGCCATGCGGCTTTTAACATCCTCTCTCTCTTAGCTTCTGCTTCTGGCTAACATACATATCCATTTCTGCATGTGTCTCATTAAGTTCCCCCAAGAAAGATTTGGTTTGTTTGGTTCAGAGCAGAGGTTTTCTGCTGGAAAAAATCTCTCATGGCAATCTATAGATAGTTTTCTTTGGTACATACTGATTATCTAATCTCTTATGATTGGGGTCATATGAAACCAAACATTGTGACCTATATATAAAATACCTCTTTAGCAGGAGACTCTAAGGTATCTCAGAAGAGGGTAGTACAACAGAGATATTATTTACAGAATATTCTGTATATTGAGCCCTTACATTAGGAGACTTGAGGTACTAGATGTTTACTTTTACTATATATCATTGAATCAAAGATAGTATCAATCATAAGATATTACGTTAATTTATTTACCATTGAGAAAGGAAAAGATGCTGCCAATGAAATCACAGCACACCAATGATTGTTAGATGCATCTCAGTCTCAGAGATGTTAAAATGTGAAAAAAGTACATTTTTAAAAGATGTAATGTGGTGTCAGTAGCATGTCTGAGATTGTCTGAGGATCAAAGCAGGTATAGTGAACCCCCAGAGAAGTTCCCTGAGGACTGACTCCTAGAGTGGGGTAAATGCTAAAGGTTACAGGTTGAATTACTAATCTGACAGACCAACGGGTAGTGTCTACAGGCTAGATAGCCAGCTATCTGTCTGCAAGTGGAGAGGAGGCCGGTCACTGGTTCAGAGTGTGGTTTGCCTCAGGGACTTGGCAGATATCAGAAGGTAGATCCAAGGAGGTGAATTATTCCTGTATTGATTTAAATGACATGAATATATTGGGAATTTCTGTTTCTCTTAATTACTCATTTATGTTCTGGGATCAATTCAGCTGTGTCTCTTATCTTCTAGAACATCTCCTTGTTTATTACTTGTACATTAACTATATCTCTGGATGTAGGGTCATTTTATAAACCAAATGCTGTATTTTGTCCATGAGGCACCTAAAATAGCACAGCCGGGGATAGCTAAGCTTACAGTTGTCATACATTAATGAATAACCTCTGGTTGTGGACTCCTTTTTTGCTATTGGGAGAGTTAATGTAGCTTTTTTCAAATTTTTAGATTCAGCAGGTACATGTGCAGGTTTGTTACATAGGTACATTGAATGGTGAGATTTGGGCTTCACAATAGTGACCATTGTACTTAATAGATTTGGAGATTTCTCAGAGAACTAAAAATAGACCTACCATTCAGCCCTGCAGTCCCACTACTGGGCATCTACCCAAAGGGAAATAAATCATTATATGAAAAAGACACCTGTACTCATATGTGTATTGCAGCACTACTCACAATAGCGAAGTCGTGGAATCAACCTAAATATCCATCAACTGTTGATTGGATAAAGAAAAGATGGTATATATACACCATGGAATACTATGCAGCCATAAAAAAGATAACTTTAATTATAATTATGAATCAACATGTCTTTCTTTCCATTTCTACTATGTAAATAGAGCAGAAATCCCACATTAATGTGATTAGCATAGAAGAAAGTCCTCACTGAATTCCCCTTGCTCTCTTACCAACTGGCTGGACATGGCATAAGTGGTTATCTAAGAATACTCCCATGAATCTTCGCAGCATTCAGAGATCAGTTTACTCTGGGTTTGTTAGATATGCGATATGGGCTAGCTGTTTGTTAGAACCACATTTCCCAATGTGTTTCCACTGAACACTTATTTTTTCTGATGTTGCTACATGTCTTGTGTAAAAAGCATTGGGTAAAAGTGCTGGGTAAGTTAAAGGGCTCTGATAACTCAATATAATGTATGTAGATTTCTGGCTGAATCTTTGGGTGTTTACTGCTCATGGGTTCCACTGCTATTACAGCCCAACACAGCTGGTATGATTTGCAGGTTGGTCTCTTGGGGCCCTTTCACCTTCTGAGCTCCCAAAGCCTAAGATAAGTAATTTTTCCTTTGTCCTTCAATATGACTGTGGTCTCAGCTTAGACTCAAGAGAACTCGTTTGAAATTGAACAAGAGCAAGCCTAGCTCAGGAGGATAGCAAAGTGCCTAGTTTTATTTGTCACTGCACTAGAAGCTTCATAAGGAATAATTTTTAAAAAGGGGGCCAGTTTTGTTTCTGAGACTCAACTAGACTTTCACTTATGCTCTGAGGGAAGGAATTCAAGTCTCCAACATTGCCCTTATTGTACACCTGTAGGGCCAGACTGAGTATCCTAAATTTTA